>NC_081413.1:663653683-664008683 GCF_030272615.1 Cryptomeria japonica
TAAACCAGTTGGTTTGGCTTTGCAAACTTTGGAAAGAAAGGTAATTTCTTTTGCTCGAATTTGTGTTGAAGTGGATTTGAATAAACCCTTTACTAGACTTTGTGAAGATTTGTCTGGGAACCTTCTCTTGGATCCAATAGTTGGATTACGAGATGCTCCTTTTCGGATGTCGTATATGCCATGATTATGGACATTTGCAAAGGAAATGTCGATTTGTTTCTTCCACTCTAGATTCAAAGGCCCCTTTTGGTTCTACTCCTAGGAGGATAAGGGGAAGGCACCTATGGCCGAAGGGATTGCGGATAAGGAAGGATTTATTCTTATGAAGCCTCATAATAAGGGGAGAGGGCAGAAAAGGACTTGGAGAGATGGACAAAATGATACATTTAACAAATTTGAAGCTTTAGAGGGTTTCATTCAGGAGGAAGGCATCCTCGTTGATCTTTCCCCGGGGGATGGGTCAAAGGATGCACGAATGCTAGATGATGGAGGACAAGAAACCTTAAGTATGCTTATGGAGGATGGACAAGGGAGGTAGCTAGATTCTCATGTTCTTGCTCAAAATTGAGTTGATCTTGCCTTAGGTGGTCCTAATGTTTAGATGGTTAGTAGTGCAGTGATAGATTCTGGTTCTCATTCAACAAAGGTGGTAATGTTTCATAGGGCTTGGGCCTACTTAAAAAACCCCTTGAGAAATCCTCAAAGAATGGGTAGAAGATAGATTAGGTAAAAGTGAAATTGATTGGTGAGACATTGGTGGAATCTGATTTTGTTAAGACCATTGATTCTCATTTCTCCCAACCCCATAAATGATTGTTATCTCTTGGAATGTGAGGGGTATGAATAGCATCCCTAGACAAAAAGCTATTCGCACATTGATTGAATCTCATTCTTCTGATATAGTTTTTATTCAAGAAACCAAGCTTACAATGGATGGTTTGTTCAATTATGCTCCTCGTGTTTGGCCCCATGGCCACTAGCAAGGAGTAGGTGCTCATGGTAGTTGAGGAGGGGTTGCTTGCTTCTAGAACCCAAAGAAGATGGTTCCCTTGTGGTGGATTTCTAGCTGCTCTTCCATTTCTATGGGTGCTTCTAGCTTTGAGATAGGAGAACTGTGCATTTTTTCCAACATATATGCTCCCACTGATCTCTTGGATAAGTCTTGTTCGTGGTCTCCAATCAATTTTGTTCAATCCGTGGTTCCTTTTCTTCCTTGGATTGTGGCTGGTGATTTTAATGTTGTTACTAGTCTAGAGGAAAAGCGTGGTGGGATTGCCAGGTTGGACCCCTCTTCAAATTTGCTCAGGGATAATATTGCCCTTTTGAACCTAATTCATGTAAAATCATTTAATGGTGTTCTCACATGGAATGATAGAAGTGGTGAAGAGGCTATTTCAGAGAGGCTTGATAGGTTTCTGGTCTCCTGCTATTGGGTGGATGACATGTGGTCTACCAGCTCAAAAAATCTTGACTGGAGGGGTTCCGATCATTGGCCTATAAAGTTCTCAGCTATCTCATATAGAATTTCCAAAAACCCTTCTTTCAAATTTTAGTTGATGTGGCTATGGGATTTGTCTCTCTAGGATCTTATGATTGATTGGTGGAATGAAGGGAAGCCTGCTCATGGAAGGGCCATGTATGCTTTTGGGAAGAGGCTTCAACATGTGAAGTGATGTTTTGGGAATTTGCACTATCAGAGGATGGTTACTTAGTCAGAGTTGGATAATGTTACACGTCAAATTCGAGATCAAGGGATGACTCCTGATCTTAGTAAAGTTGAATCCTTAGCCCTCAAGGATTTGGAAGAGTGGGAGTTGCGTGAGGAGATTTTTTGGAAGCAGAAGTCTAGAGTCGATTGGCTTCAGGAAGGAGATAGAAACACAACATTTTTTCATAATTCTGTTAAAGCTCAAAGGTTTGGTAACTCTATTACTTCTCTCATCTCTTCGGAAGGGGTTTAGCTCTTTTCAAGCAAGGAAATTTCTAGGGAACTTGTTAGTTATTTTTCAAATTTGTTCACTAAGGATTCTCCCACTGTTGTGGAGGAGGAAAGGGCCATTTTGAATTGTATTCCCCAACTGGTCTCTGCTGAGATGAATGGTGTCCTCTTGCGCCCCATTATGTTGCTTGAATCAGAAGAAAGTGTGTTTCATATGAAAAAAGGTAAGGCTCTTGGCCCAGATGGGTTTCTAATTGAATTCTTTCAAGAGTTTTGAGAGATTGTAAAATTTGATCTTCTAGAAGTGGTCTAAGAATCTTATAGGAATAAACAAATGCTAAGGTCCATGAACGCTACTTTTCTGGCTCTCATTCCTAAAAAGGATGGGGCTAATAGTTTGGATCGATTCAGGCCTATTGCTTTGTGTAATGTGATTTACAAGATTATTACTAAACTAATTGCGAAAAGACTCAAGCCATTTCTTAGTGCCTTGATCTCAAAAGAGCAAGGTGGTTTTGTTGGAGGGAGACAAATTCTAGATGGTGTTGTGATTGCGATGGAGGTTATTCTTTCTATGACAACCTCTAAGGAGAAGGCTATGTTTATTAAGTTTGACATGGCTAAAGCTTATGATCGGGTGAATTGGAAGTTCTTACAAAAAATTCTCCTAGCTTTCGAGTTTGAAGAGTGGGTGAGTTGGGTTCTCAATTGTGTGTCTTCTACTTCCTTTTCAGTTCTTATTATTGGGGTACCTTCTGTTGTTCAGCGCCTCTCATGGACTTCGACAAGGGGATCCTCTATCCCCCTATCTTTTCATCATCAGGGCTAAGGGACTTGGCAGATTCATTAAATCTGAGGTGAGGCAAGGTCTTATTTAGGGTTGGAGTTGGAATTGTGATCTACCTCCCTATTCTCATCTTTAGTTTGTGGATGACACTGCTTTGATGGGCATGACTAGAATCAATGAGGTTGTGAATTTTAGGAAAGCTTTGGACGTCTATTTGAAAGCCTTAGGTCAGAGCATTAATGAAGCTAAATCTTCTATTTATTTCTTTGACACTCCTCGACTTATTTAGAGCAGGATTGTTGGGATCCTTAGATTTCAGATTGGTTCTCTTCCCCTGATGTATCTTGGGATTCCTTTGGCCTTGGGATCTTAGCGTAGAGAATTTTGGCAAGGGATTTTGGAGAAGTTTCAGAGCAAGGTTAGTCAATGGACTTATAGATGGTTCTGTTCTGCTGGAAGAGTGATGTTCTTGAAGTCTATGGTGCTAGCTCTTCCCATATATAGGTGTTTTGTGCAGGTTACTCCCTCGAGCTTTGTAAGGGAGTTTGATGCTCTTTCCCGTCAATTTTTATGGTCTAGAAATCTTCTTTCTTCTAAGTGGGGCTTAGTCAAATGAGATTTTGTCTAGAGAGTGATGCATGTTGGGGGCCTTGGTCTTTAGTCTATTGGTTTGGCTGGTAAGGCCTTAGCGGCCAAGTTGTATTGGAGGTGGTGCACTGGTCAGGATCAAGATTGGGCCAAGATTCTTACCTAAAAGTACTTTCCAGGTGTAGATAGCAATGATGTGTCGTGTCTTGGTTTGACGGGTAGGGGATATTGTATTTGGGAAACTCTTAAAAAAGGAGCACAACTTATAAGGAGGGCCTTTTCTGGATTTGTAGTAAGGGCTCTAATGCTCTTTTCTAGCAAGAATCTTGGGATGGACACCCCCCTATTCTTTCTAGCTTCCCTCAGCTTCAATCTCTTTGTAATATTTTAACTAATGCTAGGTGGGTTAATGTGGAGAATTTTAAAACAATTAAGTGTAATAGTTAGTTAGAGATGATTTGTTGGAAGGATCCACACAAGTGGCCCTTGGGTGGTTCTGTCAAGGATTGTATTGAGTTGGCTAGAATCTTGGAAGGAAGGCTTTGCAGTTCCCCTTAATGAGAGAGACACTCTGTCTTGGGGTCCCAATCCAAAAATAAAGTTTACAGTTGCTGAAGCTTATGCTTTGTTGGACAGGCATTTGCATGGTTTGGCTGATGTGCCTTGGTGGAAGAAGGTATGGAATAGTTATTCTTGGCCTAAGTATAATTTTTTCTTATGGTTGGTTGCTCAGAGGAAGTGCCTTATGTGGGAGAACCTTCACAAGAGATGCTTTTAGGGACCCTCCATTTGTGTTCTTTGTTTAAGTAGCGCAAAGTGCAGATCCTATTTGTTTTTTCAGTGCCTGTTTTCTTTCGAGATGTGGCACAAGTGGTGGGAGGCATGGCAACATGCCTTTATTCATGCTACTTCTTTATTTGAATTTTGGGAAAGTATGGCCAAACCTTTAATGGAGACTTCTTTTCTTCAGGTGGCTTGGGCTATTGAGCTTGCTTTTATTATCTAGAATCTATGGTTGGAAAGAAACCATAGGATTTTTGGTGACTCCAAACTGCGGAGTGTTCAGGTGTGGCAGAAGATAGTTAACATGCTTCAAGAGACTATCTCTGCTAAGTGTGATATGTCTGAGAATGTTGATCTTGATGATTATACTATTGTGAGGAATTTGAACTTGGGGGTCAATATATTGGGCGACTTTGCTAGCAAAAGACCCTGTCATGTTAAACAGAGGATTTGTAGAGACGGGAGGTAGATACCTCCTCTTGTTGGTGTCTTGAAGATTAATACAGATGGATCATCTCGTGGGAACCCAGGACATGCAGGTATCGATGGTATTGGTAGAGGTAATTGTGGAGTGGATGTTTTGTTCTTCTCTGTTTATAAATGTCAACATTCTAATAATTTGATGGAGGCCCTTGCTATTAAGATTGCTTTTGAGAAAGGTTACTCTCTAGGTTGGAGGAGGATTATTTATGAGTCAGATTCTCAGATTGTTGTGGATAGGGTGAACAAGCAGAAATTGGATGATGTTAGTTGGCATATAGCCTCCTTGGTTAAACATATTTTAATCCTGTGTAGTCTCTTGGATTTTGTTTCCTTTTGGCATATCTCCATAGAGTGGAGTAGAGTGGCTAACTGTTTGGCAAAGGGGGCTTCAGAGAATGCAGATGGTTGGGATATTGGAGGGAGGACTGATTTACCTTCTAATTATCTTGAGACCTTAGAGAGGTTAATGCAGGATGACAAGATTATGTAGAGGTGTTGTTGGCGGTTTGTGTTGAGATCCTTTTTGTTATTGGGTCTGAGGCCTTTGTTTTGTTCTCTTGTATTTGATTGAATAAATCTTTACCCCCTTTTAAAAAAAAAAGAAGTTAATATTTGCTTTTAATAAAAAGTTACATTTTAATGGCAATTTTTTTTTATGTTATTTAGGTTGATTAAATTAAATGTATACACAACACTTTTCATTTTTCTTGACTATTTTTTAAATGTTTATATTGTTTTTTAATAGTTTTATCTTTGTTACATTTGTTTGTTAATTTTTCCCTTATTTATGCATCTATAATTGATTTTATTATAATAGTTCTTTTTTTTTGGTCTATATACCCATGATCCCATCCCTATAATACCTATATTCTACTTTGATACTTTACTATTATTAGATCACAAGTTATTGCTATATCATTATATTTAGATATGACCCTTTTAATGATATCGTTGTAAGAGAATTGTGATAATGAAGTGGGCCTAAATTTTTATTGGAAGAAGAAATAAGATCTAAATATGATGGTCATGAAATATTTTATATGTAAAATATAATTGGAACATAAAATACAATCAAAATTTTAAGACAAGGTTGTATAGATGTTAAAATTTAAAATAATAATTTTATAAATTATTTAATAATTTCTCACAAATAATGTTGATTTCAAAATATACATTTTAATAGTAACATTTAAATCTTTTTATTATTTATTTTATTATTTATATATTTTTAAAAAATGTCTTATTGTTTAAATAAAAAAAGTTTGATTTAATTTTATATAAAGAACTTTTGGTTCTATATTTTATTTCTATTTTTATAATGTAACTTTATTTTAACAATAATATTATATTTATATTTATTATATTCTATAATAGTGAGAGTGCAATAATCACATTCACTATAATTATATTATTTATGCACCATCTCTCTATGTCTCCTCGTCTCTCCTTCCTCTATCCTTCCATGTTTCTATCTCTCTCCATCTTTCTGTCTTCCATCTTGTTCTCTTTCCATGTTTCTCCCTCCCTATCACACACGTGTGCACGCGCGCGTGCTCGCACACACACACACACACCATGTTTCTCCCTCCTTATTTATATCTCTTTATCTCGCTCACTCACACACAAACTCTTTATTTCTCCCTCCCTATCTCTATCTCTACCTAACATTTTTTATCTTTATTTCTTACTCTTCCCCCCTCTATCTCTCTCTTAAAATCTCCCCTCTCCCTCTATCTATATTCATTATCTAGATATCTCTCCCTTATTCTCTGTCTCTCTTTCTATGTCCTTTTCTCTACTTCTCTCTATATATCACCTCCTATATCCTTACCCCCCCCTCTCTCTCTCTCTCTCTCATTATCTCCCTCTTTCTATCTCCATTTCTCCATATCTTTCTTTTTCTCCCCTTTTGGACATCTCTCTCTCTCTCTCTCTCTCTCTCTCTCTCTCTCTCTCTCTCTCCCTCTCTCTCTCTCCCCTATTCTACTAACACTATAGGCAAGAACTTGACGCATTGTGTCCCTTGTTTGAAGGGCCACCATGTCATGAAATCTAATAGTAAGTTGAGACATTTGGATGATTAATTATTGTAATAGTTTTTCTCAAGCTCATGAAGATGTAATTTGAAGTTATGACAATGATTGCTTTCCCTCTTCCACTTCTAGATGCTTCCTTCCACCTTCCATTCAATTGCAGTAATCTTCTTTTTTGTCTTGTTGTATTGCTACTCTTCTTTTTCATGTTGTTTTAATTAGTGAAAGAAAGGTTATTATCCATTGGTCATTTAATCATATAAAATTCATGAATCAAATATTGGTCTTTAATACACTAAAAATTGGTCTAGAGATAATTAATAAAATGCGAACTTATTTAATTAATTAAATTCTTTTATTCCTCTACTATATAAATGAATTTAATAATTTATTTATATAGTTCATTATTTCTAATTAATCCCACCTTATTTCATTCTTCTATTTTCCTAATTAAATAGGCAAATTTAATTAGTTCATTTATTTAATTATTCATTATCATTAAATTTGAATTTTAAATTAAAATTTGGGCATGTGTCCTAACCTTTAACTACCTAACCTAACCACATTCTAGCCTAACCCATCCCACCTAACCATGGGTTTAAATAACCCTATCTCCTCCAATTTCCTCATCCTAACCTCTTGTGGGTTGGTTAGCCTCTCTTGAGGACACATGACATCTTTGCTACATGTCCTTCATCTCCTTGCCACTTGCTTCCTTGTTGGAACTTGTTGGAGATTCCTTGACACTTGTCCCTCTAGGGATGACAAATGTCCTATCTTTCAACCTCCTCCCCAACTCCTTCATTTTCGACCGTTGATATCTCCAGATCAAATCTTCACCATTGATTCATGCCACCTCAACTTTGGCTTTGGAAAATCTATAAATAGCTCTCTTTTCAGCCATGAGAGCCCCCTTAGGATTCTTAGCAATTTTAGCAATCTTAGCATCATTAGCAACATTCTCATAGTTCTTAGCATCATAATTTAGCATATCAATAGAATCATTACACTTATCAATGACATTCATTGCATTCATAACATAGTCATAATGATAATTTAGAATTGCACATCATCATATAGATTATGTTAGACAATTCAAATAATCGGAGGACAATTGAGAAGGGGGGGGTGAATCCGTTGTCACCAGATTGCCGAAACATTAAGCAATTAAAACTTTATTACCAAAACACATAAGATCAATACCGGAATACTTAAACCAATTACCGAAATAGTAGATATACCAATTAAGCACAAGCAACAATTAGAGAATAGATACCAACCACATGACACCAAGATTTGTACGCGGAAAACCCGGTAAAAGGAAAAACTATGGTGGGAAGCCTACCCACAGTCAGATAATAATTTTGCAGTAAGTATGTGATTACAAATTGAGGGGCCTGCACTTGCAGGAAGGCCAACAACCTAAAGAATACTACTCATTACAAAAGGAGTCTCACTGACTACAGAAAAATCCAGATGACAATCCAGAAGGAATAATGAACTACAATAATAGAATCTCCTATACCTGAGTACAATTCCAGTTAAGCTCAATACCAGAGGTCTTAAACCTCTTGCATAAACCCAACTCAATCACCTATGATTGACCAAATCCTCTGCATGAATGATTATTACATTATTCGCTTGCATACCATATTCTCATGATCTACAAAGAGATCTTACATCATATATATATACAAACCCTCGACCTTAAACAATTGGGTCGGCCACCAGACAATAAAACCTATTACATAATTATAAAACATGTCGGCCTGAGACCAAACAAATATCATCCAACCCATAAGTCATCCCAGAAACACATCGAGGAGTCCCAACAACATGTTACATTAAGTCGGCCCATAACCTAGATAGTACCGAACCCAATTTAGGTCCACACACGCTAAAGCAATGATCCCAATCAGTCAAGACTCAAACACGATCACCATCAACATCCTGAATCCTTACTAGAAGCCGCACCAACACCACTTATGCGTAGTATCAAAAGATCTTCAACAAAGCTCTGCTGGTGAAACCCTCACCAGATCAATAAACCAGGCTTACCAGCATATAAGATAGCATCCAATCACCAAATCAATACCAACTAACTGAACATATATCTGAGTAGCATGAATAGCAGACCTAAGCCAATTCCATAAGCCAAAGCATGCCGGATCAACATGATCTTACCAACCAAAAACCAAACATCCTATCTGGACCAAAAGGATACCGATAAACAGCCAAAATAACTGGTGTTAACATCAATGATAAAACATCAATGCAACACATAATCAATTCCTCCAAATTGCCAACAATCTCCCCCTTTGGCATTGATGGCAACACTAGATGTGAAAAACATCCAAGTGCCAAGAAATGTGAACCAAATCTCCCACACAAGAATATAGCAATGAAGTTCTGATCCATACTCTCCATTTAGATGATATCACAATTAAGTTCTGCAAATTTCTACCCCTAATGTATTTAACTCCTTAAGTTTTTCACATGAATATCTCTCCCCCTTTGACATCAATGCCAAAGATATGACATAAATATCTAAGAAAAATCATAAACCACTGAATCACATGACTAACTACTCCCCTTGAGTAGTAGCATCACCACATCAATCCAGAATGAATAATAGCTCTGATAATGCATACCGGGCTGATGCCAAATAGCATCAATCAGTTTTTTGTCGGAGGGGCAGAAACCCCTAATCTATCTCTGAGGTACTCAAATGATTATTTAGGCAAAGGTTTAGTGAAGATGTCTACAATCTTCTCTTTAGTGTTCACATAAACCAATCTAAATTCATTTTCTTCCACCTTTTCCTTAAAAAATTTGTACTTGATATATATGTGCTTTGTCTTAGAGTGAAATACCAGATTCTTTGACATGTCTATAGCAACAAAGTTATCATAGTGAATAACTACCGGTTCATTGCATTGCACTTTTATGTCCTTCAACATTTGCTTCATCCATAGAATTTGTGTACAGTTAGTAGCAACAACAACATACTCAACTTCAACATTAGATAAAGAGGTACATGACTGTTTCTTGCTGATCCATGAAATAAGTTTCTTTCCAAGAAAGAAAGCTCCACTAGAAGTACTTTTTCGGTCATCAATATCACCTGCCCAATTTGCATCTGCATATGCACATAAAGTAAAGTCATCATCTTTAGGATACCACAAACCATATTCAGATGTTCCTTGTAAGTATCTAAAAATCCTTTTCACCGCACTCTCATGATTTTCTCTAGGATCACTTTGATATCTTGATGCAATGCAAATTGCATTCATTATATTTGGTCTAGTCCAAGTCAAATATAGCAGACCTCTAATCATAAACTTGTATCTTGTAGGATTTATGGGTGCTGATTCATCTTTCTTTGTCAATTTATCACTTGTAACCAGAGGAGTACTAACTGGTTTAGAATTTTCAATACCAGTTTTTTTTTCAACATCTCTCTAGAATACTTAGAATGATAGATGAAAATACCTTTATCAGTCCGAGTAATCTGTAAACCTAAGAACAAATTCATTTCCCCAATCACAAACATTTCAAATTCATTCTCCATATTGTTAGAAAATTTCATGCACAACTTATCTTCACCTCCAAAAATGATGTCATCGACAAAGACTTCAATAATCAGTATATCATCATCAATGACTTTATAATATAGATTACTGTCAGCATTACATTTAGTGAAACCAAGTTTTAAAATATATTTGTCCAACCTTGCATACCAAGCTCTAGGTGCCTGTTTCAATCCATATAAGACTTTCTTTAACTTGCAAACCATGTTTTTATCATCTGAAAGTGAAAAGCCATCAGGTTGCTCAATATAAACTTCCTCATCAAGATCCTCATTCAGAAAAGCACACTTTTCATCCATCTGTTAAACCTTATAGTTTTTATGTGCAACATAGGCAAGAAATAATCTTACAGCTTCAATCCTAGCTACAGGTGCAAATGTTTCACCATAATCAATTCCTTCATTATGAGAATATCCTTTACAAACCAATCTAGCTTTATTCCTCATAACTTGTCCATCTTCATTTAATTTATTCCTAAAAAACCCATTTAGTTCCAATAACATTCTTATTTTTAGGCCGGGAACTAAAATTCATGTGTTATTCTTTTCTATCTGATCTAATTCTTCTTCCATAGCTTTCATCCAACATTCATCATTACATGCTTCAATTACTAATATCGGTTCAACTTGAGAAATTAAACATACCTCATCAACTGTCAATCTTCTTCTTGTCATCACTCCTTTGTTCTTATCCCCAATGATTTGATCTTCTGAATGATTCAACCTTACATACCTAGGAGTCTTCGGACTCTCTGTTTCTCTTCCCTGTTCTTCAGTTACTGTTGAATTTTTTGATACTGCTAGAGTAACTAGTTCAACATTTTGTTCCAGTAAAGGTGTTACCGGTTCAGTTATGATCATTCCTATTGTCAGTTCTTGCTCATAAATTCTGATTTGACTTCTATTCTGCTCATCCACCTTGACATTAGTGCTCTCCACAATTCTCTGCAATCTTTTGTTATGACATCTATATGATTTTCTTTCATTAGAAACCAATAAATATTCCTTCATCAAATCTAGGATTAAACTTGCCAATGAAATCATCTATCTTGATATAACATTTACTACCAAAGATTCTGAAGTACTTAATTGTACGTGTATTGCCAAACCATAACTCATAAGGTGTCTTACCGGTTTCTCCTTTGATATGAACTCTGTTGAATGTATAAACTGTTGTGCTCACTGCTTCTCTCTAGTAGATTAGCTTCCATCATCATGGTTCTAGTAGCATTCAAGATAGTTAAGTTCTTTCTTTCCACAACTCCATTCTGCTGAGGTGTTCAGGGAGCAGAAAATTCTCCTTATGCCATGCTTCTCACAAAAGTTACTAAAATCATCGGATGTGAATTCTCCACCATGATCTGACCTTAAGCACTTAATCTTATATCCTTTCTCAGTTTCAACCTTAGCTTTAAAGATTTTAAACTTTTCAAAAGCCTCAGATTTTTCCCTTAGAAAACTAACCCACATCATTCTAGAATAATCATCAATGATTAGCATAAAATATCTACCACCTTGGAAACTTTTGATTCTAGCAGGGCCACACAAATCAGTATGAATAAGATCAAGAACATCATTATATTTGTCCTGTATACTCTTAAAATAAGTTCTGACTTGTTTTCCCATTTGACATTCTTTACATACCAGATTATAGGGCTTCACAATCTTAGGTATATCTCTATCTACATTAGTTGAACTAATCTTTACCATGCAATCAAAATTCACATGACATAGCCTTTTATGCCAAAGCCAACTCTCATCAATTTGTGCAATTAAACATGTCTTCTCACCGGAATTCAAATGAAATATATTACCTTTTGTCTGAGTACCGGTTGCAATCTCCAATTCATATCTATTAATGATCTTGCATTTTCCATCCTTGAATTGTAATTGAAATCCCTTATCCACCAATTATCCTACACTCAAAATATTATGCCTCAAACCTTCAACATAACAAACGTTATCAATATTGTGCTTACCGTCTAATGATATGGTTCCTCTTCCTTTGGTCATGCATGCTTTGTCATCGCCAAATATAACCAGATGGTCATCAAATTCTTGCAAAGATATAAACTTCCTTTTATCTCCAGTCATATGATGTGAACATCCACTGTCTATTACCCATTCATCCTTATCTTCAATTTTAGTAGCAAGGGCCTTTACTTCAGGTATATTCTCTTCTAGTACCGGATTATCTTCCTTGATAGCTAGGAACACCCTTTCCTTTCCATTGTCGAAACCACTAGCAGAGTCTTTTGTTGGTTAATCATCAGAATCAATCACACCTTCCTCATCCACAAAGTAACATGATTTATCTTTATTTCTCCTGTACTTATGCTTGTTCTAATATCCATGGTTAGGCTTAAAAGATATTCTAGCTCTTTCTTCAAATCTTGAATTCCTTTTAGGACATCTAGATGCAAAATGACCTATCTTATTACATGCAAAACATTTAAAGGGTGATTTTCCTTCATACTTACTTCCTATCGGTCCTTTAGGTACTCTTTCTAGCAAATAGGGCTTCAAGTTGCTCAAATTCTTCATCTTCTCTCTTCATATCATCCAATGCCTTTTCATACAAAGATTTCCAATCTGGCTTGGTAGTTGATGATGTAAATGCATGAAAACTAGGTTCAGACTTCACAACTCCAGAAGGTCCAAATTCTTCAATCTCTAAAGCAGACAATTTCCCAACCAAGGTATCCCTATTGAGAAAGGTATTAGCCATTTTTGTCAATTCATTAATTGTAGTAGTCATCATATTATAAGTCAGTGGTAAAGCTCTCAGAACTTTAGAAACTTTACTCAGAGATCCACCACAACATTGAATTCCCATGACAATTTCATTTACCCTTTCCATGAATGCAATAATCCTTTCATCTTCTTCCATCTTCAAATTTTCGTATCTCATCCGCTAACCATCAAGTTTAGCAATCTTAATAGTAGGGTCACCTTCATTTAGAGTCTCTAACTTGTCCCATATAGCTTTTGGTATTGATTGTCAGTCAATCCCATTATTTGTTGATTAGAAAGTGCACATAAGAGGGCTTCTCTAGCTCTACAATCATTCTCAAGCTCCTTATCCAAGTTTGCCAGAGGAGGATTGCGAGATGCCGGATTAAAAGGCGTAACTCCATTCTCTGTGACCTCCCAAATTTCCTTACCAAGACATCTCAGATGAGTCTCCATCTCAATCTTCCATACTCTATAATTTGTTCCATCAATCCTAGGAATTTCTCTCCGAAAGACAGCTGCAGATGAACTAGATGAACTTGAATTGTTAGACGCCATATGATCTTCCTCAAGCGGTTAAGCTTATGTAAAGAGGACCAGAGCTCTAATACCAATTGTTAGACAATTCAAATAATTAGAGGACAACTGAAAGGGGGGGGTGAATCAGTTGTCACCAGATTACCAGAACATTAAGCAATTAAAACTTTATTACTAGAACACGTAAGATCAATACCAGAATACTTAAACGAATTACCAAAATAGTAGATGTACCAATTAAGCACAAGCAACAATTAGAGAATAGATACCAACCACATGACACCAAGATTTGTACGTGGAAAACCTGGTAAAGGGAAAAACCATGGTGGGAAGCCTACACACAATCAGATAATACTTTTGCAGTAAGTATGTGGTTACAAATTGAGGGGCTTGTACTTGCAGGAAGGCCAACATCCTAGAGCACATTGCTCATTACAAAAGGAGTCTCACTGACTACATAAAAATCCAGACTACAATCCAGAAGGAAGAATGAAATGCAATAATAATATCTCCTATGTCTGAGTATAGTTTCGGTTAAGCTCAATACCAAAGGTCTTAAACTTCTTGCATAAACCCAACTCGATCACCTATAATCAACCAAATCCTCGACATGAATGATTATTACATTATTCGTTTTCATACCATATTCTCGTGATCTACAAAGAGATCTTATATCATATATATACAAACCCTCGACCTTAAACAATTAGGTCGGCCACCAAAAAATAAAACCTATTACATAATTATAAAACATGTTGGCCTGAGACCAAACAAATACCATCCAACCATAAGTCATCCCAGAAACAGATCAAGGAGTCCCAATAACACGTTACATTAAGCTGGTCCATAACCTAGATAGTACCAAACCCAATTTAGGTCCACACACACTAAAGAAATGATCCCAATCAGCCAAGGCTTTAATACGATCACCATCAACATCTCAAATCCCTACTAGAAGCCGCACCAACACCACTTATTGATCGTATCAAAAGATCTTCAACAAAGCTCTACCGATGAATCCCTCACCAGATCAACAAACCAGGGTTACCAACATATACGATAGCATCTGATCACCAAATCAATACCAATTGACTGAACATATATTCGAGTATCATGAATAGCAGATCTAAACCAATTCCATAAACCAAAGCATATCGAAGTATATCAGATCAACATGATCTTACCAACTAGAAACCAAACATCCTACCGGGACCAAATGGATACCGGAAAATAGCTAAAACAACTAGTGGTGACATCAATGACAAAACATCAATGCAACACATAATCAACTCCTCCAAATTGCCAACAGATTATAGAATTGCATCATTTCACTCTTGTTTTTTAGGTAGTCATCTTGAGATCATGTATCTGAGAGCCAACATCTAAACCTACAAGGTCCTTAAGAATAGAGAACAATGAGACGATTTGAGGGAGTTCTCTAATTAGTTTGTTAATTTTAATCTCTCTTGTAATGTTATGTTGAATGTTGTGTTCAATTGTTAAATGGATTGATCCATATATTTTACACCGCATACATTTTGACGCCCACCGTGGGGCCCTGCCCCAAATTTTAATATCTTTCTTGGCAGGTTTTCCTTGACAGGTACATCCGGAGACCTAGTCTAGCGTCTTGGCAACTAAGATTGGCATATTGAACTTCCGTTCCAGTGCATATGTCATCCAGATTAGCATTTTTGTTTGATAGATTAACATTTTGCTTTGATAGATTGGCATTTTTCTTTGATAGATTAGTGTTCTAGTTTGACTGTTTGCCATATGATGTAATTGATTATGTTGCATTGATGTTTTGTCATTGATGTCAACACTAGCTGTTATGGTTTTTTATCGGCTTCCGGTAGAAGGATTGGATTGGGAAGACTATTAGTTGATTGTCACCGATATGATCTGGATGATAGAATAAGTTTGTATGGATGGTTCATATGCTTCTGAAGTATGTTTCAGTTAGTTGGTATTGACTTGATGATCATATGCTATCTCATGTTCTAGTAAGCTTGCTTTGTAGGTCCGGTAAGGGTTTCACTGACAGAGCTTTATTGAAGATCTTTGATGTAATGCATAAGTGGTGTTGGTGCAACTTCTAGAAGGGATTTAGGGCATTGATGGTGATTGTGTTTGTGCCTCAACTGATTGGTGTCATTTCTTTGGCATGTGTGGATCTAATTTAGGTCTAGTGCTATCTTGGTTATGGACCGATTTTCATGTAACTTGGTGGGGGATCCTTGGATGCGCTTCTCGGATGTTTAATTGATTGGATGATGTTTGTTTGGCTTTAGGCCGATATGTTTATTGATTCATTTCAAGATTATGTAATGGATCTATTGAATTATCATTTGGGTGGCCGACCTAATTGGTTAGGTCCTGAGTTTGTATAAATATATGTAAGATCTCATTTTAGATCATGCCAAGGAGCGAATAATGTAATAATTATTTTTGCAGTCGATCATAGGTGATCGAGTTGGGTTTATGTAAGAGGTTTTAGACCTCCGATATTGAGCTTAACCAGAACTGTAATCTGGCATGTTTGATGCTATCATCAACAATTATTCTTTCTGGATTGTTGTCCAAATATTTTGAGGTGGTTGACATATCTGTAGTCTGTGAGACTCCTTTGTGATGAGCAGTGCGCTCTAGGCAGTGTGCCTTCCTGCATGTGCAAGCCTCTATTGTAATCATATACTTTCTGTAGAAGTATCATCTGACTGTGGGTAGGATTTCCCACCATGGTTTTTCCCTTTCCGAGTTTTCCACGTACAGATCATGGTGTTATGTGCTATGGTTGCAAGGTATTGATTCTTTGGTTTTCAATTATTCTTTAATGCTTTATCAGTTATTCCGGTATAAGGTTTTAAGTGCTTTAATTCACATAATCTGTTAACAATTGATTCACTCCCCCCCTCTCAGTTTCTCATCAGTTATCCTAACAATTGGTATCAGAGCCTGGTTCTCTTTTTGCAGAAGCTTAACCGCTTGAGGAAGATCCTATGGCGACTAATAATTCAATTGCTATTTTCTAGAAGGACAACTGTAGGCTTGATGGAACAAACTATGGAGTATGGAAGATTCAGATGGAGACTCATTTGTGATGCAATGGAAAAGAAATTTGGGAAATAACTCAGAATGGTTACACTCCTCATGATTCGACATCTAGCATTCCTGCACCGACAGACTTGGATAAGAACATTGAAAATGACTGCAGAACTAGAGAAGCCCTCTTAAGCGCCTTATCAAATCAACAAATCATGAGACTATCAGATAAATCATCGGCAAAATCTATATGGGATAAGTTGGAGAATCTGAATGAAGGTGATCCTATTGTTAAAATTGCAAAACTTGAATGTTACCGGGTAAGATATGAAAGCTTGAAGATGGAGGAAAATGAAAGAATTTCTGCATTCATGGAAAGGGTAAATGGAATTGTATTAGGAATTCAGTGCTGTGGTGGATCTCTGAGCGAGGAAGAGATTGTTTCAAAAGTATTAACGATTTTTCCACCGACATATAAGATGAAGATAACTGGAATTAATGAGCTAAGAACCATGCCCAATTCTTCTGTAAACATAGATACTCTTGTTGGGAAGATATCTTCTTTTGAGATTGAGGAATTTGGTCCTCCTGGAGCTACAAAGATTGATACTGCATTTAAGGCATCTACATCATCAACCAACAAGAAAGATTAGAAAGTTTTATATGCAAAGGAATTGGAAGAGATTAGGAAAAAAGATGAAGAGCTTGAGAAACTTGAAGCCTTATTTGCTAGAAGGATAACTAGAGGTTCGTTAGGAAGTAAGTATGAAGGACAATCTCCTTTCAAATGTTTTGCATGTAATAAGATAGGTCATTTTGCATCTAGATGTCCTGAAAGGAATTCAAAATTGGAAGAAAGAGCAAGAAGATATTTTAAGCCTAACCCAGAATATCAGATCAAGCATAAGTACAGGAGAAACAAAAACAAATCAGGCTACTATGCTGATGAGGAAGGAGTAACTGATGACTCAGAGGAAGAACCGACGAGAGATTCAGCTAGTGGATCTGACAATGGAAAAGACTGGGTATTTTATGCTATGAAGGAAGATGATCCGAAACGAATTGTCATAAATGAGAAAAAGGCCCTTGCAACAAAAGTTGAAGACAAAGATGAATGGGTAATAGATAGTGGATGTTCTCATCATATGACAGGTGATAAAAGAAAGTTTCCGACCTTGCAAGAATTTGATGGTGGTCAAGTCAGATTTGGTAATAACAAGGCATGCATGATCAAAAGAAGAGGAACCATTTCATTGGATGGTAAGAATAACACTGATAATGTCTATTATGTTGAAGGTTTGAAGCATAATCTTTTGAGTGTAGGATAGTTGGTAGTCAGATTGGTTTATGTGAACACTAAAGAATAGATAGAAAACACCTTCACTAAACCCTTGTCCCGGGAATTATTTGAGTATTGGAGAGACAGATTGGGGGTTTCTACCCCTCCGATAGAGACTTAAATGATGCAGATGTGCATCAGTCCGATATGAATTATTAGAGCTATATTTTTCTACAGATTGATGAAATATTGCTACTACTCAGGGGGAGTAGTCAGCCTTTAGATTTAGAGTTTTTTAATTCTGTTTGATTCTTTGGTATTGCTGTCAAAGGGGGAGGAATATATGTGAAAAACCATTGCTATTTATTTTTCAGATTGATTGCACTCCTTAGGGGGAGTTTGGCGGTATTTGGTCTTTTGATTCAGTTTTGGTTTAGAGCTTCATTGCTATATCATTTTTTTGGGAGATTGTTGGCAGTCTTCCATTGGGGGAGACTTGTTTGGAATGTTCTTGGCACTTAGATTTTTTTTCACATCTAGTGTTGCCATCAATTCCAAAGGGGGAAATTGTTGGCCATATGATGAAATTGATTATGTGTTGCATTGATGTCAACACTAGCTGTTATGGTTGTTTACCGACTTCTGGTAGAAGGATTGGATTGGGAAGACTATCAATTGATTGTCATTGGTATGATCTGGATGATGGAATATGTTTGTATGGATGGTTCATATGCCTCTGAAGTATGTTTTAGTCAGTTGGTATTGACTTGATGATCATATGCTATCTCATGTTCTAGTAAGCTTGCTTTGTAGGTCTGGTAAGGGTTTCACCGACAAAGCTTTATTGAAGATCTTTGATGTAATGCATAAGTGGTGTTAGTGAAACTTCTGATGAATACTAAGAGGGGGGGTGAATTAGTATACCAAAAAATGCTGAACTCAAACACTTAAATAGTTTAGCAGATAACCAGTATGCCAGATTTACAAAAAAACCGGTTAAGATAAATGCAAACCAAATAGCAAACAAAGAATTCACCCACAAAAACACAATCACCATAACACAAGATATTTGACGTGGAAACCCAAATGGGAAAAACCACGGTGAGCAGAAACTCACAAGTAACTATTTGTAGAATAGAAACCAGACCAGTTAAGGTCATACACTGTTCTTCACTAGAACATATCCTGTTAGGAATCTAGATCTCTGTTAGGAGATAAGTCCTGTTAAAGACTACCTTGTGAGAGGATTTCAGATTCACAGTTGTGAACCACCTTGTTAGAGGATTTACAAAGGCTTTGCTAGGCCTACCCGATTAAGGGTTTCAGACTTGTCGAAGATGTGTGTAATCAACAAGTGATCTAGATACTAGCACAACATTCTTGGTTAGATCCTTGATAGCTCATTGCTAATGCATTTCAACATTATTTTAGTCTTCAATATCTCCACACTCCTACTCTTCACATAAACCTAATCTTCTCTTCTATGATCGCACATACAAAACCTCATCATCATCTAAAACCCTAGACATGACGTCCTTATAAAGGAGTCTGATTTCATGTTGGTCCAATAGGATTGAATTACAAGTTCCTAGGTTCAGTGCATCTAGACACATTTGGTAACATGACACAAAATCATCACCAAAGTGTTGTTGGATGATAACTCAGCACAGAAATATCGGTTGGTAACTCATCACAGAGTAATACTGGTTCATACAATTTACCGATTACCAGTTGTCAAAAATGAAGACTGGAAAAATGTTAACTACCGCTTTGTTCCTTCATTTCTCTTGAGATTCTCGAACCGCTTGAAGTCTTTAGTCAATTTGGGACCGGTAAACATCTTCTGCAAAACACCGATAGTCTAAAGACTATAATACATAATACCGGTTGGAACAAATACTGGTTGAGCATAACTCATACATCAAGAAAGTGTACACAAAGCAAGTGTGTGTCCATCAATGACAATCACAACATTATCAAAATGCCAACAATCTCCCCCTTTGGCATTGATGGTAACACCTAGGAAAATTTTGACATCTAAGTGTTTTTAAAACAAAAATATGCCATATTCAAAATTACTCCCCCTAAGCATATACACTATCCCTTTTGCAGAAATTACAACGTATACTACTCCCTTAAAGAGGTAACATGAAAGTATACATGAAATGGTAACATTCACCAAAATTTTAAATACTACTCCTCCTTTGCCAACAATGACAAAGTACTGCAAAATAACCCCTATTTTTCATTATCATTAAAATTGAGTTAATGTTTATGACAATAAGGAATGAAACTTGTCAAAAATAGATTTAAAATCCTGCAAAAAAGTCTTCATGGCTAATGACCATGACTCAAGTAATGAGGTAGCAACCTCACTTTCGGTCTGCATCTGAGATACCTGTTCTTCTATGGCATCAATGGTAATCATCTCTTGAGTTACCGTTAGGGCTTCCATATTGAGAAAGAACCTCTAAAGAATTTGCAGTCTGGGTTATAAGACCAGTTGGAGGTCTTGCAAATCTCTTGATCGGTTGCTGATCTCTAACTCTATCATGGCAGACTGAAGCTGAAAATGATGAACTGTTTGCCCATATGTAGTGAAGGAATTATATGGCGTCTTGAAGTTGCTTATGTATGCCTTTAAATCTGATTGAAGTTTCTCTCTTTGGGTGAGCACATCATTGCAGAATAGATGGGGTTGGCTGATTTTGTTCAACAGGAGTTTCCCCTCATCCATAGCAACACTTACATCCTTCTGTTGTTTCTAAAGTTGAGACTAGAGCTCATTCAGTTTCTTGACTAAGGCAGCGTTGAGTGCCTTTTCATGCTTCTTCTTTGCATTTGCTTCAACAACTTCTTCCAGGTATTGGACCTGGTCCTATACAATAGTACATAGAAGTTTAATAATTGATAAAGAGGAATTGGTACTAGGGAGGTTAGTACCGGGAATCAAACTAGTAAGAGTATCAACCACAGTTTGAATGACATCTTGTTCCTTTTTCCTCCTCAATGCTTCCAATCGTTCCTATGCAAGCTTTATGCTTTGAAGGAGCTCAGATTCATCTGCAGATTGGAGATCAATAGAACTAGCGATGTCAACTGGTTTGTCTTGACCGTAGGTTGACTTGGGAGTCTCCGCTTGTTTGGCTTGATCTACTTCCTTCTCTTCTGCTGCTTTTCTATTTTTTTCTTCTTTCTTCTTTTGTTCCTCTCCTTGTTTTTACTTCAATTCTTCCTTCTTCTTATCTTCTTCCTCCTTTTTCTCCTCTTCTTTCTTCTTCTCTTCTTCTTTCCTCTTCTCCTCTTCTTTTCTCTTCTCCTCTTCTCCTCTTCTTTTCTCTTCTCCTCTTCTTTTCTCTTCTCTTCTTCTTGTTTCCTCTTATCTTCCGCTTTCTTTTTGTCTTCCTCTTTCTTTTTGTCTTCCTCTTTCTCCACTTTCTCCTTAATAGCCTTTTCCTTTTCCAGTTTCTCCTTTTCTGCTTTTTCCTTATTAGCCTTTTCCTTCTCTGCATCTGGAGTGACATCTTCAACATCCAATGCATCAAAATCAATAGTGTCAACCTGTTATGTAATTCTTTCTCCCTCACCATCAAATGCCTCATCCGGTTTGGCTGAGGATAGGTCAGGTTCTTGTTCGGCCTTCTTGTTTGCCTCAAACACTTGATGTAGTCGGACAATGGCTTTGGCATGTAGATGAGTGTCCTTCTCCACTTTAGAGGTTCTGCCTTCTAGCAGCCCGAGTCTTCTTTTTCTCATGAAGAAGAGACCTTTATTCTTGTCTATAATTTCAAATAATTCAGAATTGGAGGCATCAGGAAAGTACTGAGCAAATATTTTCTCCCTTATTTCCTGTTCTTTCTCAATGGCAATGGACCATTTATTGTCCAAAGAATTGTATAAAGAATCAAGTGTCACCGATCTAATTTCAGATGGCGATCGATCATTAACACACATATATTTTATCATTTCCTGCTCTACTCCTTCGTTCTCATTATCAGAAAAATCATCAAAATACTCTTTTAAGTCATCAAACACCTTTCTCTTGATATTATTTAAGGTCCTTTGACAATGTGTCAGAGGCTTATAAGAAGAGATGTCTATATTTACCGATGCTGACGATGCAAGTGCATTACCGGTGGATTTAGTCTTTTTGCTTGATTGCCTGGTTTTCTTAGGCTGCACTTCTGGTACAGTATCCTCTAACTCCGGTGAGTTGTCTTTGGTCTTCCACTTCCTCTCAAATACTTTATCGGGTGCAACTTCTGATTTCTTCTTGGCAGGTGACCGCTTGGTCATTTTTGGGCTGGCTGAGGTAATCGGTGCTGATACCAATGGCACTACCTTGCCCTTTTTCACTGTAGGATCTTCAACCGGTGTTACCCTTTCCAAGTAGGTGTTGGTTCGCTTTTTCTTTGCCTCTAAAGGTGTGGCAATCAGGGTAGAGGCATACCCATCCAACATGTCATACATTACTTCATACCCCATAGGTTCTACTGCTTCCTTTCTTGGCTCTATCGCTTCCATTACGCATTCATCTACCTTTATGATAAAGCAAATGTCATCTTCATATTTCTTTACAATATCTCCAAAAATCCTCATCCTTTGGCTCATTTTCCGTCTAAATTCATCAAAATATTTATTCAGAACCTCAAGATATCCGGTTCCCACCACTTGGAGACTTTCCTTAATTTGCTTAGTGACCGGTTTGTCAACAGACCATTGAATATCACCTACTCCAGGAAAATAGCCTTGAAAGTAGAAAAATAGGCCAACTAAGAGTTGTCCGAACCTGAACCTTAAAGCATTATCCTATTTAATGGACTTTAGGTTCAATAGCAGCTGCTTCTGCAAATAGTTACACAAATCAAATGAGGCGTCTTCTTGAATCATTCTGTATGCGACATTCACTACAACATCGGGGACAAAGTTTATTCTGCTGGCATAAAACACCCGGTAGCCGATAACCATGCAAGCATACTTAACCAAATCATCTTTGATGGGATTGAGAGTCATTCCCCGTTGGTCACTCAGAGAACCGGTGAGCTTAGTCATTTTAGTCTTGATGAACTTCCTTAAAGCTGGCACCTCACCACTGTTACAGAAACCGGTGATGACATGAATTTCTTCTGGTGTGATATCATGCGTCCGCTCGAGGTACATTTTATCACCGTGTACTCTCCTCAAGCTGATGCGGATGTGATCTTCTGTGAACTCTTCAAGAAAATAAACTGCATTGTGTAGTTTCTTCCTCTCTAGGATGTTGTATTCCAGTTTGATTTTCTTGTCATCCCCACAGAATAGATCTAGCTAGGAATGGATCACTAGGGATTTTAGATCTTCCAATTTTCAATCAATATAAGCTGAAATATCTTCCTTAACTATGACTCCAACAGGTATCTCGGATAGGGCATTGTATTTCATCTTCTTTTGGATAAAATCCGCTGAGTCTATAGGTGCACTAGAACTGGAGTGCGATGCAAAAGCCATGATTAAATGATAGACAAAAATTTCGAGAAATACCTTCACACTTTGAAATTTAGGGTTTTGCAATGTTGCTCACAACAGACCACTTCAGTTGCAGGATTACCGCTTTGATGTTCTTCACCTGATTGATTAAAAATGATCTCTGGAGTCTTCTGCAAGATTTTGAATTCACTTTGAATCGCTTGATGAATTGCTCTTTATCGCTCTGCACTTGAAAATTCTTCACTCGAAAACAGATAAGTGAAAATGGCATCAAAAATCCTTTTTAAACGATCTTTCACCTACCATAATAAATGCTCCACCGCTAGGGTACAAACCTTATTTTTGCCTTTTACCGCTTCAAAATCTTCTACTGATTGATAGGTAATGTACACCGGTTAAGGTCTTTTACCAATATAAACTGAGGGTTCAAATATTTCACCGATATGCTCCCCCTAAGCTTTTCTGAATCTCAGTTTGCCGATTTAGAGACTTCCACACTAGGTGTAGAAATCGGTTCATCTTGTGACACTTCTTCAGGTTTCTTTTTCCATGTTTTACTCATTCCCACTTGAATGGTTTCAACATAAATCTTCCCTTCTGGAGTGATCAATATATTATTCGATAGGTTCTTTCTCATTCTGCAGGTTCTGGCAGTGTGTCCCGGTTTGTTGCAATGATAGCATACCATTCTAGGTGTTCTCCATGGTCCATCATTCATACTACCATTCTTCCTTCTACATGTTGCAGTAGTGTGATCACTACCATGATAGATCAAATAGGTTGCTCTCCAACCAGTTGCCGCTTGATAGCCACCACCACCTGACTGATGGTCATAGGCATTGTACTAGTTTGGATTCCGGTTCACAATGGGTTCCGGGATAACTTCTTGAGTCCTAGGAGGGTACCTCCCAGTGTTGTGCAAAACAGACCTGCATTCAAATGCTATATTCCCAAACTTGTTGCATGCATAGCAGTTTCCATTGAATCTATTGGATCTAGGCGTATTGTTTAGAAAATAAGGAAAATTATTGTAGGCCTTATTTCTACACACATTAGTAGTATGTCCTTCCTTGAGACAATTAAAGCAAACAGGTTTAAACTTTTGCTTACCTTTATCGTTTGATGTTGGTTGCTTCTTTGATGCTACATCTTTTGTTCCAGAGGTTTCACCTTCCTCATAACCGGAGAAACCAAGTCCACTGGTATTCTTTACTGGTTTTTCTGATTCAAGCTTTTGCTCTAGCTTAGAAGTACTTTGATTGAATTTGGCAAGTATCTCCTTTGTCTCAGTAAGTTGTTTGGAAATAGAAGCATTGGATTCCTTCAAGGTTGCTTTCTCAGAAATAACCATGTTTAGTTCACCTTGCATTTCTTCTTTTTCCACTTTACTTTCTTGGAGATGAGCGGTAAGGGCACTGATTTCTTGCTTCAGCTTGGAGATCTTATGATCTTTGTCTTTTACCAGATCTTCAGCTTTCCTTCGGTTCTCAAGCTCTTGACACATTCTGATAGTCAATCCTTCCAGTTCCCTTTTCAGGTTGGCATTAGATTGATTCAGTTTTTCAACTTCTTCAACTAGGGCATCCATGTCTGCTTCATCAGAAGAACTATTTTCAGTAAGCTCCATTAGTTTCTCAGCATGCTCTCTTCTTTTTGCCAGAGAGCCTTTATACTTGACTTTTAGTTCATCATAGGCTCTCTCAGTCTGAGTGAGACGATGAGTAAGTTCCCTCATAGTGTATTCACCCATATCTCCTTCCAAGTGGTTAGACTTATAGAAAGATTGGATTTGATACCAATTGATGAATACTAAGAAGGGGGGTGAATTAGTATACCAAAAAATGTTGAACTCAAACATTTAAACAATTTAGCAGATAACCGGTATGACAAATTTACAAATAAATCGGTTAAGATAAATGCAAACCAAATAGAAAACAAAGCATTTACCCACAAAAGCACAATTACCATAACACAATATATTTGACATGGAAACACAAATGGGAAAAACCATGGTGAGCAGAAACTCACAAGTAACTATCTGCAGAATAGAAACCAGATCGGTTAAGGTCATACACTGTTCTTCACCAGAACAGATCATGTTAGGAATCTAGATCTCTATTAGGAGATAAGTCCTGTTAAAGAGTACCTTGTGAGAGGATTTCAGATTCACAGATGTGAACCACCTTGTTAGAGGATTTACAAAGGCTTTGCTAGGCCTACCCAGTTAAGGGTTTCATACTTGTCGAAAATGTGAGTAATCAACAAGTGAGTGATCTAGATACTAGCACAGTATGCTTGGTTAGATCCTTGATAGCTCATTGTTAATGCATTTCAGCATTACTTTAGTCTTCAATATCTCCACACTCCTACTCTTCACACAGACCTAATCTTCTCTTCTATGATCGCACATACAAAACCTTATCATCATCTAAAACCCTAGACATGATGTCCTTATAAAGGAGTTTGATTTCATGTTGGTCCAATAGGATTGAATTACAAGTTCCTAGGTTCAGTGCATCTAGACACATTTGGTAACACGACACAAAATCACCGCCAAAGTGTCGGTGGAGGATAACTCATCACAGAAATACTGGTTTGTAACTCATCATAGAGTAATACTAGTTCATACAATTTACTGATTACTGATTGTCCAAAATGAAGACTGGAAAAATGTTAACTATCGCTTTGTTCCTTCGTTCCGCTTGAGATTCTCGAACCGCTTGAGGTCTTCATACTGCTTGAGGTCTTTAGTCAATTTGGGATTGGTAAACATCTTCTGCAAAACACCGATAGTCTAAAGACTATAATACATAATACCGGTTGGAACAAATACTGGTTGAGCATAACTCATACATCAAGAAAGTGTACACAAAGAAAGTGTGTGTCCATCAATGACAATCACAACATCATCAAAATGCCAACAACTTCTAGAAGGGATTCAGGGTGCTGATGGTGATTGTGTTGGTGAATCGACTGATTGGTGTCATTGCTTTGGTGTGTGTTGATCTAATTTAGGTCTGTTGCTATCTAGGTTATGGACTAGTTTTCATGTAATGTGTCGGTGGATCCTCAGATGCGCTTCCAGGATGTTTTATTGATTGGATGATGTTTGTTTGGCCTTAGACCGACATATTTTATGATTTTATTTCAGGATCATGTAATGGATCTATTGAAATATCATTTGGGTGGCCGATCTAATTGGTTAGGTCCCGAGTTTGTGTAAATATATGTAAGATCTCATTGTAGATCATGGGAAGGAGAAAATGATGTAGTGATCATTTGTGCAGAGGATTTGGTCGATCATAGGTGATTGAGTTGGGTTTATATAAGAGGTTCTAGACCTCCGGTATTAAGCTTAACTGGAACTGTAATATGACATGTTTGATGCTATCACCGAGAGTTCTTCTTTTTGAATTGTTGTCCAAATATTTTGAGGTGGTTGACATCTCTGTAGTCAGTGAGACTCCATTGTGATGAACAATGCGCTCTAGGTAGTGTACCTTCCTTCATGTGCAGACCCCTATTGTAATCATATACTTTATGTAGAAGTATCATCTAACTGTGGGTAGGATTTCCCACCGTGGTTTTTCCCTTTCTGGGTTTTCCATGTACAAATCATGGTGTTATGTGTTAGGGTTGCATGGTATTGATTCTCTAGTTTTCAATTATGCTTTAATCCTTTATCAGTTATTCCAGTATAAGGTTTTATGTTCTTTAATTCACATAATCTGTTAACAACTGATTCACCCCTCCCCCCTCTCAGTTGTTCACCGGTTATCTTAATAGACAGACTAGTGTTATGGCTTCATAGATAAGCACTTTTCTCTAATAGATTAGTGTTTAGCTTTCACAGATTAACGCTTCTCTTT
The DNA here is from genome assembly GCF_030272615.1 of Cryptomeria japonica. Taxonomy (NCBI): domain Eukaryota; kingdom Viridiplantae; phylum Streptophyta; class Pinopsida; order Cupressales; family Cupressaceae; genus Cryptomeria; species Cryptomeria japonica. The sequence goes on from NC_081413.1 coordinate 663,680,815, forward strand.
TATAGAATAGCATTTCAGTTTTAGAAAATAACACAATAATAGCACATATTAGCACTTAGATGAGTTGTTTTAGCGCTTTCACTTCTTCTTGCAAAATTTTAACATCCAGAGATTAATTTAAACCCTTTTGTTTTGCAGGTACATTTACATTGTCAAAGACTAAGATTGAAAAACATTACACAGTCAAAGATCTCTATGTGAAACTACTAATATTGTTTGCAATTGTGGGAGTATTACATTTCTTTGTTTAATTAAGGCACATAGTCTAATTAAGGGATCAATAAGCACCATGTCTTATGTGCCTGAGATGATAGGTGAGTATGCTTTCCCCTTCATTGGGTGATGAGAAAACCCGACTCATCAAATTTTTAATTTCAAATAGTGCAATAACTTTAGCGGGCCTGCCCTCCTGAGTAGCTCATAAGGTTGGGTGAGAGGGGAACGACTCAAGTGGGAACAACTAACGCCAAATTCATCTAACCCACTCTAAAATAAAAGTGATTTCAATGAAAAATAAGGTCAACGATAGTGCTTGGTAATAACTCTCCTTCGTACCTTCAAGTATATCAAACCTTGGTTTGAGACCTCTTAATTGAGTTTATACCCCGATGTGTCGAACGAATGTCCTTACTAGCACCTCTTTTAGGTAGAAGCTACCTAGTTCACCTTCGAACACTTCTATTCTCTTAGTACAGGGAGAGGGAAGAATATCTCCCGAAGACACTCACCATATGTCCCTCTTGAGTGTATGTGTGAACTCTCCTTTTGAGTACTTGTTGCAAGGCTCCTAATGGGATTCCACTAGCTCTCGCAAAGGAAAAAAAATGAGCGCCCTTTAGGGGGTGACAAGGTTGTTTGAGCCGAAAGGGTACCAAGGTGTGGGTTGAGAAATAGTAGTGAAGCCAATTCTCCTTAGGATAGAACTTCTTGAAGTGTCTTCTTTGTGCAAACCTGTGGAAATTTGTGCTCTATTGAAGCCTTGAACATAGACTTGGTGTTTAGAATTTAGGACACAACAAAAACAACTTCTTGAACATTGTCTTTTGTGTTTTCAAAATCATTAATCAAAAATATCATCCATTGAAACACACTCAAATTCAGCCAAAACTAAACTTCAAACTATCAAAATATTTGACATGGGACTATACATAACGGTTTAGCGTATCATAGAGAGAGAACAACGCATTGAAACCAAGAACTAGTGTATTCAAATCATAGTTTAGCACATTGATACCACATGTTAGTGCATTGAGACTAAACAATAGCGTATACAGACCCAATTTTAGTGCATAGATACCACATATTAGCATTATGTTGTCACATACTAGCATATTCAGATCACAAAATACTACACCTAGAGCCTAGATTAACACATTGCAAAAATAGAGTATCATATTGCACATGAAACCCAATTTAGCGTATTGTTAGAACAAATTATCCTTAGGGTTACCCATGAAGGGTTTCAGTTTTTTGTCTTGTTTTTTGTATACCACTGGTCCACCGTCCACTACCAGTGCCCTAGCCCCTAGTAGTTTTGCTTTTTGGCTATTTCCTCGTAACCTCCCTCATTTTGGCTGTAAAATTTTGGAGGGACAGAGACTCCGACAGTCAAAAATTGTAAATTTGCGTAATATAATAACGAAAATTTTGCAAATTCTAGTTCGTTTCAGTTCACCTTTTATGGATTTAAAAATGCTTTCTATTTCATTGTATTATTAGTTTTTGCCATGGCAAGATACATCATACTTAGCATAATCATTAAGTTCTAAAATACTTTAAATAGTTATTAATTTGTGTAGATATTAAATTTAATTTTCACCATTAAAAAATATAATTTTTTTTTAAAAATGTCAAATCTCATTAAATTAAATCTCAAGCAGAGAGAAAGGGAAACTCCATTTTGAACAAAAGTTAGAATTAGAAGATTCCAGATATGGGATATTAATTAAAGGAGGGAAGATAGTGTCGAACATAGTAGGTCTATTCTAATTTCTTATCTAAAGTTAAAGAACAAACTTAGGGTCACTTCTGAGACGACCTTTTCTAAAAGATATTTGAAGTGCTTGACAAATAAGTATTTGAAAAAGCATAATGTCAGGGATTGGCTCTGAGTGATAGCATCCAATGAGGATCTCAAATGCAATGTTTATGAGATACAATATTTCAAAATTGTTGAGAATGAGGCAGAGGATGAAGATTAAATTTAAGTTTTGTCAGTATTTAGGTGTAAGTGATACTGATTTTTTTAACTATAAAGAGTTGGCTGTTACAATTCTGTTATAAATATCATGTTGGATTTGTGATTATTTTGTTTGCTTCTATTTTGGTAGGTTGTTTACCTCTACTATATAGGTAGAGAGCTTACATGTTGAAGTTTGGGGACAATTTTTTGTAGTCTTTGAATTGCAGAATTAAAAAAAAAAAATGTTAAAGATTATAAAAATTTAATTTACATATTTTAATATAAGTTTTTTAAATTTTGATATAAATGTTATACATTAATAAATATCTAGAATTAAATAATACACTTCTTAAATAGAATAAAATAGTTTGTTAAATAAAAGTTAAAATTTTATTAAATGTAAAATTTTAAAGATGAAAATATATTTAATATCTTATACATAAATGCGTTTAAAATATTTATATCATATGATGCTTGTAATTTATAATTAAAATTATATTTAATTTAATTAATGATAAATAAATAAATATATTAATTTATTTTATATTTATTTTGAAGTATATTGCTTTATTCTAAATCTTTTTAATCTGTTTTTGTTTAAACAGATTAATTTATAGTCACTACTTTGAATATGACTATTATAAATATTGGGAATACTTTTAACTATTTTTTTTTTTAGCAAGGTGACAATTGCTACTTAATATATTTATAATAATAATATATTGTAGACACCCAAAATTGTCATGTCTAATTAAATAAATATTTTATTTATTTAATTATCTAAGCCTAATTCTTCTATTAATTAAATAAATTTTTATTTATTTAATTAATTCATTTATCCTCTTCTAGCCTTATTTCTCATTTAAATAAATACATTTATTTATTTAAATTATCCCTTTCCTAAATTAAATAAATATTTTTATTTATTTAATTATCTTATTCTTCTATTAATTAAATAAATCTTTATTTATTTAATTAATTCATTAACCTTTTCCACCTATGACACATGGCATTCATCTCTTAATTCCTACACTACCTACCCCTTTCATTATTTTATTATTTCCTTTACCTACCCTCTAATCCTAGCCGACCTCTCTTTTTACACCTCTCAATCTTAACCCTCCATTTCCTATTATGTCTTCTATTTAAGAAGATGCTTTCTTCATTATCAAACCCTAATGACCTAATCACTCAGCCTAATCAACAATTTGGAGGACTCAACTACACTACAATCCTACTTGCAACCACATTCTGTTCTTTGTTGAGCTCTTGTGCATATAAAAATCTGAGAGCAAATATATATCAAGCAAGATCAATGGAGATCAAAACTCTATTGGACATGTGATGGTATAATCTTTGTGATTTCATTTGATTTGCATTGTCTTAGGTAATCTTCATATGTTATGGTGGATCTTTATTGATTGTTAGGCTAGGGTTTTGTGGTTGAATTCATTTAGCCTTTCAATATTGTTATTATTGTTATCCATTTTCACCATGAACATTTTGGCACGCCCGGTGGGACACTTGTCCCTTTGCATTTAACATTTTTGTTGCAGATTTTGCAGTTTTGAAGTTGCAGATCGAACAAATTTCGACGACATTTTAGGTTTTTCCGCGTCTGCGAGCATTCGGATCGCGTTTTTGTGTTTCAGAAGCGTCTGCAATATCGTGAATCACGCCTGTGTCTTTGCCAGATTTTATTTTTGCAGGTTTCTGGAACCGCGTCTGTGAATTTAAATCGCGTCTGTGCTTGATCTTATCGCGTCTATGTTCGGGAAACGCGTCTGCGGTATCCAAGCGCGTCTGTGCATTATAGAACCGCGTTTGTGTCGTACAGACGCGTCTGTGTCTGGTATAACTGCATCTGTGCTTTCTATTTTGCAAATTTTAATTTTTCTTTGATTCGGGTTTTCGGATTTTGTACTTAGGGTTTCAGATCTGGTTTATTTTCGGCTAACCCTTGCAGATCTAGCTAACCTGGTTTGTGCAGCTTGCTTTGGAGGCAAAAAAAAAAACGTTTTTGTTGAAGGCCCCTTTTCACAAAGTCTTTTGGGTTTTCTAAAATTTACCTAACTTGTGTGCTTGCAGGAAGGGGTTATCATTTGAAACAACCCAAACTACTAATAATTTTGTTGCAGGGCCTTAGCTAGGGTTTTGTAGTTTTGTTGTGTGCCTTGTTTTCATAGATTAGCAAACACTTCCATTGGTGCACTAAAATTGAATCATTGTCTTTTGTGTCTTGAGCAATAGGCTCTTTTTGTTCAATCTTTAGAGGGCCTGTCTTCCCGTGTGGTCATTAGGACTACTAGTGAGAAGAGAACGACCCAAGTGGTAGTGAGGAAAACCCACCTCTTCCGAACCACTATAATCAAATGTATTCATGGTGAAAACTATGGATAACGTGTGCTGATTAGTTCATACCGACACTATGTCTCCCCATAAATCCGTTTGATCAAATTTATTTGATCATTTGTAGGGCGTAACCCCTACCGGCTAGGAGCCTTCTGTATTTACAGAGCTGAAAGTGCCACATGTATGGCCACATGAGCGGATGCCCTTACTAGAACCTTTTTGTCTTAGAAGCCCAAATCCTTCTAGTTGTTGGGGCAGGAGGTCGGACCTCTGGTAGCGGCCCACACACATACGGTTCTTAGTAGAGATACAAAGTTCACCATGGGGAGTTTTCATGGGGACTGATGCTTGGCTGACCCGAGAAGTGAGTGCCGAGGGTGGAGCCAGTGAGGTCAAGCATCTAAGTATCCACTCTGAATAGCGTAGCCTCGGGGGTAAAACCCTATGTGGGATCAACAACTATTGTCTTGGCCAGCCATAAGAATTGTGCTTGACTTATTTTAAACATTCAAAACATTCAAGACCAAACAACAAAACATTGTGTCTTTTGTGTTTTCAAGTGTATGCAAAACATTTTACATCAAACAACATACTTTTCTTGGAGTCATTTTGGAGTCTAAACACTTGCAAACATTGAGTCATCAACATTGTGTCCTCTTGTCACAAAAAACAGTCAAACAATTCAGATTTGGTCACAACAAAACAACTTCACAGATTGGAAAAATTGCACGAAGTTTACAGAAACGCGTCTGTGTCTGTTTTAACCGCATCTGCGTCATCTAAGCGCGTCTGTGAGGGGCAGAATAGCGTCTATGTTTTTAGAAGCGTCTGTGACAAACAAAGAAGCGTCTGTGTCTGGTAATCGCGTCTGTGAAGTATACAGAGGCGTCTGTGTCAGGACTTGAAAACTTTAGCAGTCCAACAAACAAAGGAAATCGGTTTCGGCATACTTGAGCTTCCTAGGTTGTCTCTTCAGGTTTCATCTAGCATTCAACCTGTCCTAAGGTCTCATACAGTCCATCATTGCTTTACATCTCATTTTACATTCATACTTGTCTAAAAACTTGAGTCAAAAGGATCACTTGCTTGTCCTCACTATACTCTTTCAACACACTACATACTACTACACTTTGCTAAGTGGTCCCTCATCAAGGTTTCTTACCTTTGGGTCTCATTTGGTCTTACTTAGAGTCAAGGTCAGCTTACCTCATCAAGAGAAACGATCCTCTCTTTGGAAGTCATACCTACTCTACTACTTACATACTTGGTCTTACACTTTGGACATTGCAAGTACACCTCAAGATTCATTTACACTCCATACAATTCTTGGTCTTCCATACTCTTGTCATTTTTCATCTAGTCTCTCACATATTGGTCAAACACCTAGTTCATGGTTGAAACCTGCCTTCAAAAATCTAGGAGAATAGCTAAAGAAGCTCAAGAATCCGTAAACATGAGTTCTTATGAGTATGACAATGATCTATTCTACAATCCTGAGCACACTACATTACCAGACATGAATGTTTATAGACACAATCCAAATGTGGAAAGCACAAACACTATAAACAACAATACTACGCACAATGACAATGTGGACAACTCTTCAATACTATCGGCAGACATAGAAGAATCCATAATGAATCCTCATTTCAATAGATTGGTTGAAGAGATAATGAGGAGAGATCGTCAATACTTTTTACACATGATGGCACAAAGTGGAGCTAAAATACCGCATGATTTTGACTTATCTCAACTTATAGAAAGTCGACCCTCACAACAAATTCAACCCAACATGGATCAAAGGAGACCAAATAGTGGAGGAAATAGAGGACCGAATGTGATGCCTGAGTCACCATCAGTTTTGCTTCAAAAGCCAGCAATCCCACATACACAAGCTCAAACATATGATACTTACACTCAAAGACCATCATGGAGGCCTTATGCACAATTACATGCTCAAGGAATGGATCAATCAAAACAAGTGGATACTCAAGGACATCCTCAAAATTTTGACACATGGAGACCTCATGTCAAAATTGGGGGCAACACAATGGAAAATGAAAGGCCTATTGAATATGGTATATATGCACAAAATAGATATGGGGTCCCTCAACAAGAAGTTATGCCAAGTGCTCCATACATGTCGCAACAATATAGACCTCCATATGGACATGTCTACGATCAGTATCATCCATACATGCAACAAGCTCCTCCTCAAATGGGCATTTCAAACATGGGGTATGCTACAAGAAATCAATCTCCTCCCAAAAATAATTTGGAGCAACAAATAAGAGATTTACAAAAGAAAATGGAGGACATGAGTACATCAAAACCAACATACACTATGAGAGATATATGTCCTTATCCCTTCGATAAGAGCATTCCAATGCCTCCGTTTCCTACACACTTTGTGACACCAAAATTTGACAAGTATAGAGGGAAAGGAGACCCCAAGGCACACATAAGACAATTCTTCACAGCTTGCATTGAGGTAGCGGCAGAAGAAACATACTTGATGAGGTTATTCCCACAGAGCTTAGGCGATCAAGCTATGGAATGGTTTTCTCAATTACCTCCTGGTATTAAGTCATGGGGCGACTTGGCAGAGGCATTCATTCAGCATTTCTCTTACAACATTGAAACAGATGTCTCAGTTACTACCTTGTGCAATACGAAACAAAAGGAAGGAGAATCTTTTGCAACATTTTTACAAAGATGGAGAAACCTAGCTAGCAGATGCTCTTGCGAAATCCCGCAAAAACAAATGGTAGAAATGTTCACACAAAATGTTAACAAGGCTATTGGATATGATCTCAGGAAAGCTTGTTTGTCTACATTCAAGGATGTTATTGAAAAGGGCCTAGCAACAGAAAAAGTCTTAATTGAACAAGGAGTTATCAAGCTATTCAAGGAAAACAAAGAGGACTTTAAAGGAAAGGACAAACCAAAATTTTGGAACAAGAACAAGAATACAGTCAATGATGGCGTTGTTGATGCCAATACAGTGAGACCAAAGTTCGTCTTTTCTGGATCAAGTTCTACCAACAATCAGGTGAACAATCAAACAACTTCTAAACCACGAAGGAAGTACACCCCATTGGGAGAACCACTTGAATCAGTCTTCAAAAAGCTTGTGGCAAACAAAGTGATCACAGTTCCAGATTTTCCTCCATATGAACCAAAAGTCAAACCAAATTGGTGGAATGATGATGAGTATTGTGAGTTTCATAAGAGCAAGGGTCACAAGACAGGTAATTGCCATCGATTGAAGAACACTGTGCAAGATCTCATTGATAGAGGCGACATTGAGATTGAGGGACATTCATCTAATCAAGAGCATGAGATGTTTAAGGAACCGTTCCCAAAACACGACAAAGGAAAAGGCAAAGTCACAGATGATCAAGCCAATTACACTAGAGCACCTTACAATTATGATTCTACTATCAATCACATCTCGATGGACAATCATATTTCTACTATTACTATCAAGAACAAAAATCCTGAGAATCCTTCTCAGAGACCCAAGATTGTCCTAAAGGGTGTAGGATCCTCCTCCGAATCTACCTCTGAATGTCATGTTACAACCCGTCAAGGTAAGATCACGTTGCCAGGTGCCTCCACTAAGAATACCAATCCTTTATCAATCAAGCCTGAATACGACCTTGTAGAACAGTTAGGGAAGACACCCGCGCTCATCTCCATTCTTGAGCTTCTACGCATATCCCCTGCTCATAAAGCTATCCTTGACAAAATCTTGAGAGACACTGCCGTCCCTACTGATCTGAATGTGGACCAGTTCCAAGCCATGGTGGGATACCTATCTGTTCCACACTCCCTCACATTCACAGAAGCTGATGATGCCTCCATAAGTCAGCCACATAATGCACTTTACACATTGAAGCCTTTATACATAAACATCGAATAAAGCGAGTCCTGATAGATGGAGGAGCAGGTCTAAACATTTGTACTTTGAGCACCATTAGACAATTGGGATATTCTGACAAAGCTGTGAATTCTACAAACCAAATCACCATCAAGGCCTATGATGATGAAGAGCGTTCATCCAAGGGCACAGTTACCTTACCGCTAAGAATTGGGCTAGTCACAAAGGATGTGGTTTGTCAAGTCCTAGATCTGGATCTCACATATAACATATTGCTAGGACGTCCTTGGATTCATGAAATGAGGGTAGTCCCATCGACATACCATCAATGCATTAATTTTCCTCATAATGGAGTCGAGGTAACGGTCAACGGTGATCCAAATCCGTTCATATATTGCAATAACTTGAGGTCACATACTAAGACTATCATTCCTAGTAATCGTGAGGCTACTCCTTCTTCGGCTTACATTGATCCTGAGTCATTAAAACCCTCGACATCCAAACAAGGTGAACTTAGAGGCAAGTTTCAAGACAAAGGCATGGGAGAATACACTTTGAATCAGACAATGTTTTTATGACAAGTCATGAGCTCTCCAAAAGAATATGGGAGGCCACATCCTAACAAGCAAATATCCATCATGATACTCAAATGGGATCCTACCATCTTTCAAAGGTGGGGCGAACTAGAAGAGGAAAATTTATATAAAATGCTTTATAAAGACATTGAAGAGGACACACATAATCAGATTATTATACCCTGTGAGAACTATGGCAAAGGTTTCAAAATTCTACAAAGATTCGGGTATGATGGAAAAAGCCCTCTCGGGTTACGCAAAGAAGGTGTCATGGAGCCCTTACAACCTGAGCTAACTACAAGAAGGGAATGCTCAAAGGGACTTGGTTTTCTAACTTCTAAGAAACACAATAAAAGAACAAAAGAGGCATGGCGAATCAAAGTTGCCGAAGTTCAACAAGAGGATTATTATTCTACAGATTCCAATGAATGGGAATGGGGTTCAAACAAATCCTCCAGTGACTATGAGCTCACCGAGACATTTAGAGAGCCAGATGAACCTACAAAAGAGGAGGAATTTTACAAAAAGTTCAGAGTTGGTCAAGAACCAACCCATAAGGATCCCGCACAGTCTTCGTTTCAAGGTCCTAGGTTGAAATCGCATAGGATGAGGACACCTGTCCCAGAAGGCGCTACTAGTGATGACAATTTGGATTCGCTCACGATCGAAACTGATGAGGAAAGTGCCATCGATGACCTCGACGATTGCCTTGACATACTCGAGTATAACCACATCTTCACTCTTTGTCCAGCAAATTCTGAAAACACTAATGACCTTCCCCTTGTTCACCCCCAACTCATTGACTGGGATCATGAAGGACCAGCACAATTTGATACATTTCAAAATGACGAAGCTATTGTCGACTATCTTGGAATTCGAGATGATCTTCCCCCTGGAGACCATAAGGCAGGATACACCATAGAACTCAACAACATGTCATACTTCGGTGAGGGTGTCGGGCCTTCTAGTCGCAAAAATGTGAAAATAAGAACAAAACAAGGGTCTTATGGCGAAAACCACACTGTGGCGCTATCTGATTCTGAAAAAGTAAAAAGAAAGGACATATTTGAGGGCGAAAACCTCTCTGAGGCACCCGAAGATGGAAGGCTTGACATTCTCCCAACATCATATGAGGAAAAATCATCCATGTTGGTAGAGGAGACTATCAAGATGAACATTGGTATAGAAGAGGTTCCACACAACATATTCCTGGCTCAATCCTTGACAGAGTCTGAGAGGGCAAAATTCATAAGCTTCTTCAAGGAACGACAAATCAACTTTGCATGGTCATATGCTGATATGCCTAGATTAGATCCGGATCTGGTAATGCATCATTTGACAGTCAAACCGGGGGCAAAGCCAGTAAAACAGAAATTAAGGAAAATGCACCCACAAGTGGTATTACTAGTCAAGGCAGAGCTGGAAAAATTATTGGATGTCGGTTTCATACGCCCAATTGATTGTCCCGAATGGATCTCCAATCTAGTACCTGTCAGTAAACCAGATCGCAGTATCCGAATATGTACAGACTTCAGAGATATCAACAAGGCTTGTCCAAAGGACGATTTCCCATTACCAAACATTGACTTGATCGTTGATCTTACAACAGGTCATGAAATGTTATCTTTAATGGACGGATTTTCTGGATATAATCAAATCAGGATTGCACCTGAAGATCAACATAAAACATCATTCACTTGTCCATGGGGAACCTTCTGTTGGAATGTCATGCCCTTTGGGCTGAAAAATGCAGGTGCTACTTATCAAAGAGCGATGACTACTATCTTTCATGATCTCATGCACATAACCGTGGAAGATTATGTTGACGATCTTTTGGGAAAATCAATAGACAGAGATACACACTTGGACATACTTTCAGTTGTCTTTGATCGGCTGGAAAAATACAAGGTAAGACTAAATCCAAAGAAATGTGTCTTTGGAGTAACCTTCGGGAAGCTCCTAGGATTCATTGTGTCTAAAAGAGGAATCGAGGCCGATCCAGCGAAAGTCAAGGCTATATTGGACATGTCGCCACCCAAGAATATCAGTCAACTTCGATCTTTACAAGGGAGACTCCAGTCCATACGAAGATTCATAGCACAACTTGCAGATAAGTGTAATCCTTTCCAGCACCTGCTACATAAAAATATCAAGTTCAAATGGGATGAGAACTGTCAACAGGCTTTTCAGGCGCTCAAAGACTATCTTTTGAACCCACCAGTCTTAATGCCACCAATTTCAGATCAACCGTTGCTACTTTACATATCAGCTACTCCAACAGCATTGGGGGCACTCCTAGCACAACAAGTTGATGACGGCAAGGAAAAGGCAATATACTATATCAGTCGCACATTGGTGGGATATGAGCTAAACTACACACCAATCGAACGTGCATGTCTCACTGTGGTCTTTGCTTCACAAAAATTACGACATTATATGCTCACTCACAAAACTAAGTTGATTGCAAGAATTGATCCACTAAAATATCTTCTCAACAAAGCTACACTTACTGGGCGGCTGGCCAAATGGGTAATGATATTGAGTGAGTTCGACATTGAGTATGTGGACAGAAAAGCAATAAAAGGACAAGCAATCACAGATCAATTAGCAGATGCTCCCATGATAGATGATGCTCCTCTAAATTCAGAATTTCCAGATGAATCCATTCTAACAATATCACATGCAAAGCCATGGCAATTATATTTTGACGGCTCATACACACAGCATGGGGCAGGAGCTGGTATTCTCTTTATAACTCCTCAAGGCGATTCTATACCAAAATCATACTGCTTATCATTTCCTTGCACCAACAATATATCGGAATATGAGGCATTAACAACAGGATTATGAATTGCAGTTCAATGGAAGATCCAGGAACTTCGTGTTTTTGGAGACTCCCAACTTGTTATCCGTCAAGCAACTGATGATTACCAAACAAAAGATGAAAAATTACTACCTTATAAACAAATGGTGGATAATCTGAAACAACACTTCATAAAGATAGATTTTGAGCAGATACCAAGAGAACAGAATCGCGCTACAGATGCCATGGCTACAATTGCTTCGCTGATTGATCTGCCGCAAAATGAGACCTGCTTTTAGTTCCTGGTAGATAACTTGCTGATTCCTTCATATGAGATCACTCCTACAGAAATGATATGTGTTGTTGGTCCTGAATCCCAGTTATATGGTTCCATATTCACATACCTTCGCAACAATATCTTACCTCCCGATCTATCGAATAATCAATGTCGCACTTTCATTCGCCAATCCTCTCGATACGTCATTTTAGCTGATATCCTATACCGACGAGGTCTAGATGGCACCCTTCTTAGATGTTTAGAGAGTGACGAAGCTCAGATTGCGTTACGAGAAGTGCATGAAGGGATATGTGGTCCGCATACTAGTGGTCCTACCTTGGCCAAGAAACTCATCAGGATTGGATACTACTGGCCTACTATGGAAAAAGACTCATATCAGTTTGTTAAGAAGTGTAAGCAGTGTCAAATTCATGGAGACCTCATACATGCACCAGCACAAGAACTACAACCACTTGCATCTCCTTGGCCCTTTTGTCAGTGGGGACTCGATCTCATAGGCAAGATTCACCCTCCTTCTTCCAACGGTCATAAATTCATTATCACAGCCACAGAGTATTTCACAAAGTGGATTGAAGCCGTGCCTCTCACACAAGTTACTGGGAAACAAATCGCTACCTTCATCTTGAACTACATCATTTGCCGATACGGGATTCCTACTTCCATTATTACTGATAACGGGCGTCCCTTCAAAAATCAGGATGTTCATGAACTCTGTGACCATTTCCATATCTCCCATCATTTCTCCACACCATATTACCCCCAAGGTAATGGCCAAGCTGAGGCGTCTAATAAAACAATTCTCAAAATCCTTAAAAAGACAGTCAATGACGCTGGCCGTAACTGGCATATCCAACTCAATCCTGCACTTTGGGCCTACCGCACAAGTGTCCGCACACCTACAGGAGCTACACCCTACTCACTTGTCTATGGCACTGAAGCCATCTTGCCTATTGAGGTCGAGTTACCTTCTCTACGGGTCTCCTTGAGAAACATAATCAACGATGAAAACTACAGGGTCTCTCGCTTACAATAACTAGAACTGCTGGAGGAACGAAGACACACTGCTTTTAATCATCTCAAGGCTTACCAACAACGAATGAGTCGCAGTTACAATCATAAAGTCAAGCCTCGCATGTTTGAAGTAGGTGACTTAGTCCTCAGAGAGAACCCCAAGAATCAGCAAGACAGAGAGAAGAAGGGCAAGTTCGAACCAAACTGGCTTGGTCCTTACATCATCACAACAGTATATGGATCTGGGGCATATCAGCTCTCAACTATAGAAGGTGAACCTTTGGAGGATCTGTAGCATCCTAAAATTGTGACACTTGCAATTTCGACTGCATTTGGGTCTTCACGATGGCGACGCAACACGCAACCTGAATGGAGACCCCGAAACCTGATTATGACACTGAAAACTGCATTTTCTTGCACCCTGGCCTGAACCTCCTTTGCACCCTGCTGTCCCGGGAGGTGGGACCAGAGCACCCAGCGCCCTGGTACTTCAGGACCAAGGCGCGCCCTGGTCCCCCAAGACCATGGCACCCAACGCCCTGGTCCCTGGGTCCTATTTTGGGCCCGGTCTCTTTTGGACTTCGGGTCTTTATGCTTGCAAATTGGAAAATTATCTTTCCTGGTCGGCCTAAGGTCGGGAAAATCAGTCTATCAGCCCTAAATGACAAGTATATAAACTACATTGTCCTCTCCCATTTGGGTGAGGAGGTCATATGTGCAAAAGCGTGGAAACTATACTCAAGCATTCAAGCATTCAAGCATTCAAGCATTCCTTCTAAGTCTCCATTCAAGGCTAAGTGTTGCATTCAAGACAAGGATTCAACCATTGAAGAGGAGATCACTTACAACATACCACTACAACATACAACATACAACATCTATACCTTCGCACATAAGGATACAAACATCCTTAGAACAAGGTATTAGTACTTGTTTTACAGTCATTTACATTTACAGCACTTGCTCATTTCTTGGTTAATTCCAAAACCGGGGTTTGACCTAAAGGCAAACCCCTAATCCCTAACCCCCCAATCGTCTTTGCTTTTCTATGTGTAGGTTGCAGGTACGCGGCTAAAATTGAAGATCTGGAATCCTTGTGCAGAGACGAATAGATCCCCCTTTGTTTCGCGGATTTTTCGGAGGACCGTGGCACTCGGGCGCCATCGTCCTGACAAATTTCGCTCAAATTTGTAGGACAGCGCCGTATCGACATTTTACTACTAATTCCAGGTCCGCAGCTTCATATCATATCCCTAACTCAGTTTATAAGCGAATCTTTCTCACTTTCTATGCATTCCTAGCTTAATTCTTCTATGCACATTCTTTACAAAAGAGGGTAGCCTTGCTGTCATAACCCTTGAAACTCATTTAGCATCCAATCTTGCATTGCGTGGGATTGGATCTTGTGGGTTTCAACCCCTCTTTTGAATGTAAAGTCTCTCCCCTAAGTGAAAACCATCAACCCTAGTGAACCTCCCTTCTCTCTCCTTGGAGTTGGAAGAGGGCAGAGCAACTAGGGTTCGATTGCGATTTTCCGCTTTACATTTTGGTGAACCCGACGTGAACATCCTTTCTGATTATTCATGATTAGATCTAAAATTTGATTCTTTGATTACATTTCCATGTTTGATCTTTTGCAAATTTTAGAGGTTGATTGCATAAAAACCCTAAATTTTCTTTTTAGTAATTAAGCTTGTGAAATGTCTAAATGTTAATGCTTGTTTCAGATCTACCCTTCTATTACAAATTATCAATTCATATCTATGCTTTAATTTTGAAAATTAAGTGGTTAAGTGTTAAAACCCTAATTTTTTAAACCCTCTTGATTCAACCTTTGTCCGACAATTTCATTGATCAAAACATTTCCAAATCAGCTGTAACTTTGGATTCCGCAATAAAATCACAATATCTTTCATCCCTGAAAATTTGGAAAAAAGTTGCGAGGACCGTGTGCACTCCGAGCGCCATCGTCCCCGACATTTTTTCTGAAATTTCGGGAGCTAGATCGTACTGTATTTTCCTGCTAAAATCCGGAATTTTGGCTGATTTTATCAATTATAACACCTTCAAAATTAAAGTCAAAGTTGGTCTAGGGATTGCTTGGATTAACGCTTCTAATCATTCAAAAATCATTGAAACTGAAATTTTGTGTCAAAATTGTGTTCTTACTGTCCTAAATCTGAAAAGTGTGTTTGCATTCATTCGAAATTTTAGTGCTTTATTCAAATTCTTGCAATTTGTGACTTTTGAAATTAAGTGCTTAATTACAACAACTTTAATTTCCGCTTTCAAAATTGAATTTTGCGTGAAATTGAGTCAACTTTTGAATTTCAAAACTTGCATTGCTTTTGACATTCCCTCTAAAATCATAAAATTCAAAATTTCAGTTTTCCTCTCTTTTTCAAAATTCAAATTTTGCATTTTTCGACAATCTTGGTAGGGTTCAATTTTGAGATTGCAAATTTAATTTGGCCTATCTACAGATCGTAAAATCACTCAATTTTTTCAGATTAGCTTTAAAATCATCATACCTTTCATCCCTGCAAATTTTGAAAAAAGTTGCAAGGACCGTGTTGCACTCCGAGCGCCACGGTCCCGGACATTTTTTCCGAAATTTCGGGAGACTGTCGTGATTGCATTTAACAACTTAAATCCAGAAGATTGGCTGATTTTATTGAAAATTGCTACCTTTGAATTCAAAATTTTCTCTCTCTTTCTAGTGCATGAGTTTTTCAACAATAAGCCCTACTTACACTATTCCCGTTAGACGAAGCCGTAGAATTAAGTCTTTCCGAGGTTTAACTACTGAGGAGATGGAACCTAATTTGAATAGCCTTTTTAACGAGGACATGGGTAATTCCTCTAATCCTCCTAATGATGAAGAAGCTCTCCATGAGGTTTCTGTAGAACAACTTTCAAAATTGGATAACCAATTTGACAATTTTCGACAATGGATGTCTCAAGAATACCCCGATAGTCAAGCTCTTCCTTTAATTGAGGGTCTAAAACGTATGCTTCAAAGTGATAAGAATGGAATTGATATTTTGCGTGGTATTGCACACATTGTGGATTCGAATGTGATGCCTATGAAGAGTTGTGCTGAAAATTTGGGTTATACACAACCTCCTACTCAAGTCAATCATTCTATTCCTTTGATGACTTCTATTGCTAGCATACCTACCTTTACATCAAACATAATGGCTACTTCTACACAAGACATTCCTCCTATGATCACTAGTCATGGGGGCAATCCTTCTTCTTCAATTAACCCTCTTCCTTCATTCAATCCGATTTCTTCATTCACTCCTTCAATGAGTGTCCCTATTATATCTCCACAAATGAACATGACGCAAGGGGGCAATTCATTCAATCATTCCATTCCTCCTTGTAGTGTTCCTCCTGTCGAATCATCTCCTATGACTAATTATCATAGAGTCCCACCACCTTACTCTTTACCTTCTTTCAATAATATAACACCTCCATCACAATCTAACACGTCTAATATGAACTCTTCGACTGAAGTGACCATTAACAATCTTGCACAAACTGTCTCTTCTTTACAGCAACAAATTGCCTCTATGAATCAATCTAAGTTTAGTGTGCCCACATTTGATGTTGCGAGCCCACTTTCTCTTGACATTGTTCGAGCTATTCCCCCTAAACATGTTGAAATTCCACATTTGGAGCTTTATAATGGTAAGGGTGATCCTCTAACACATGTTAAGACCTTTCAAACAATTTGTACCGATTTTGCTCCTTTGAATGAATCATTGCATAGTATTATGAATAAGTTATTGGAACAAAATGTGCTTACTCTTCCTCCTATAAGACAAATTGATCCTGCAAAGATTACTTCACCTTATTTTGATAGCAAAGCTTTTTGTCAATTTCATCGTCAGCCTGGGCATGATACTGAAAAATGTTTTTCTTTAAAGGGTAAAATTCAAGATTTGATTGATAATAATACTATTTCTGTTTCTGGAGTGAATGATAAAGGCAATACATCTGTAGCTCCTCCTAATCAAAATCTTCAGATTTTCACTGATCCATTACCTTCTCATACCTCTAATGCGATTGAGGCTAATGATTCCTCTCTCTCATCTGATGGTCTTGTGTCTATGACTCCGAATGTGATTAACTTTGTAGAGCAGCAAGAAAACCCTAAAGAACCTTCCATCACATTTGATTCTAGTGAAACCATTAGGGCACCTGATGGTCCTTTATACATAGTTGCAAAAGTCAAGAATACACCTTGCCGTGGAATGCTTATTGATCCTTCATGCATGGTTAATGTTATTACTGAAGAATTCCTTTTTACTTTGCAATTGAATCAAGTGATATATGACAAAACAGATGTGATTGTGAAACTATTTGATGCATTTTCTTCTCCTACAATTGGTTCTATTACATTGCCTATTGAGGTCCATAACAAATCCCTTGATGTGAACTTTACTATTATTCCATCTTCCGAACAATTTCGTGTGAAGCTTGGCTATCCTTGGCTATCTTCCATGAAAGCTATTGCTTCTCCTATTCATAAGTGTTTGAAATTTCCCCATAATGGTGAAGTTGTTACTGTCAATCATAGTCTCTTTAAACCAGCTGAAAGAATTTCTAGCGTTCCTCTTGATTACTTTTGGCCTAAACAATTCCAATCTCTTCCTCCGCGAAGTGATCATCTTTTCAAATCTTATCAAAAGTGGAAAACAGATATGATCCTATCTCTAAGTGAACCTAGAACACCTAAACTTGATATTCCTATTGTTCTTGAGAAGGAAGTTCTTCCTTTGAAAGATAAAACTAATGTCTTTCCTCAAGAAGATTCCCAACCCATCCCTATGGATGTGACTATGTCTATATTTAATAAACTTCCTAAAAGTAGACCTATACCTCCTCATCATGATGGACTTGGTCTTCTTCCTAAACCAAAAATTCCTCCTTTATATGGAGCAGTTCCTCCTCCTTCTTTTTATAGAGAGAAGAGACCTTCTTCTTCTCCTATTATCCAGCCTAAGAGACCACAACCTAAACACCCAAGTGATAAGGATGAGAACATTCCTCCTCCTCAATCTTCTCAACTTCCTACTAAGACTAGACGAAATCGTTCTGCACGCGAACGTCGACGAAAGCGTCATCTTAGAGCTCAGGCAGCTGCTTCTCAAACTTTGCAATCTCCAAAAACACCTTCAACAAGCATTATTCCATTTTCTCCAAAATCTCCTAAACATAAGATGCATGATGGTCTTGATCCTGTGCGAATTAAAGACCCTATTTTTATAAATCTTGATGATGCTATAGATGAAAATGTTATTCATGATGAAAATGTTACTTCTCTGGCTTTTGATAGTGAATATGAACTTGTTGATATTGATAACCATTTATCTAATGAATTTTCTAAAGCACTTATCCTAGCTCCTAGACAAGAACAACGTGGCTTGGAACATGAACATAGCCCTTGTTTGGATCTTGTGATAGCTCCATCTGCTGTGTTGAATGTTCCTCCTCTAGCGTGTTCCCTGCTTTCCCGAAACATTGATCAGCAAGATCGGGGGGTAGATGACATGCTAGACTAGTTACATTAGCATAGCAGATTCTCTCCTCCTCTCTTGTGTTACTTCTTCTATACGTTATTCTCATTCTTCTATTTGTTGTCCTTGGTGTTGTCTACTTGAGGACGATGCAAAGCATTGAGATCTCTCGATCTCTCTCATGTTGACTCAAAAGACACATGTGTTCCCTTCTTCTAGGTGACCTTCCTTGATTGGGGAATGAAGAACAATTATGCATACATACATATGATATATATACATGAATTATCATACAGCATACTGACCCCGAGGAAAGTGAAGTCACCTTGTGCTTTGTGTTTTGTGTCTATTATCCTTGGGCTTACCTTACACTTGGGGGCTAAATCCTTGTGATAACGTGCTCCTTTCCCTTCTCATTTTCCTTATATGTATCACTACCTTAAAGCAATCACCCCCGGTGAGGCGTGTGTGATCGCTTTAACGTAGGGGGGCATACATCCTGTTCATATCTTTTCAAGATACTTGAAAATTTCTTGACAAATTTAGCTTTGCCTTGAAAATTTTTGATATTTCTCTTGCATGACTCATAGTGAGGGAACCTTACTACTGACAGTCATGGTTCTCCCTCGTGATCTTCTCTTTTACTTTGTCAATCGAAGTCGTAAGATCCTTAGTCCACTGGGGGCTTGGTGTATCTTGCCTCCTTGACATGGTGAAAGTTTTTCAATGTTGTTTCCTTGTACTTTACCAGAAGTATGAGCATACATACTCCCGCTAAAGTGGGGGCTAAATGTAGCGTCCTAAAATTGCGACACTTGCAATTTCGACCGCATTTGGGTCTTCACGATGGCGACGCAACACGCAACCTGAATGGAGACCCCGAAACCTAATTATGACACTGAAAATTGCATTTTCTTGCACTCTGGCCTGAACCTCCTTTGCACCCTGTTGTCTCGGGAGGTGGGACCAGAGTGCCCAGCACCCTGGTCCCCCAAGACCATGGCGCCCAGCGCCCTGGTCCCTGGGTCCTATTTTGGGCCCGGTCTCTTTTGGACTTCGGGTCTTTATGTTTGCAAATTGGAAAATTATCTTTCCTGGTCGGCCTAAGGTCAGGAAAATCAGTCTATCAGCCCTAAATGACAAGTATATAAACTACATTGTCCTCTCCCATTTGGGTGAGGAGGTCATATGTGCAAAAGCGTGGAAACTATACTCAAGCATTCAAGCATTCAAGCATTCAAGTATTCCTTCTAAGTTTCCATTCAAGGCTAAGTGTTGCATTCAAGACAAGGATTCAACCATTGAAGAGGAGATCACTTACAACATACCACTACAACATACAACATACAACATCTATACCTTCGCACATAAGGATACAAACATCCTTAGAATAAGGTATTAGTACTTGTTTTACAGTCATTTACATTTACAGCACTTGCTCATTTCTTGGTTAATTCCAAAACCGGGGTTTGACCTAAAGGCAAACCCCTAATCCCTAACCCCCCAATCGTCTTCGCTTTTCTGTGTGTAGGTTGCAGGTACGCGGCTGAAATTGAAGATCTGGAATCCTTGTGCAGAGACGAACAGATCCCCCTTCGTTTCGCAGATTTTTCGGAGGACCGTGGCGCTCGGGCGCCATCGTCCCGACAACTTTCGCTCAAATTTGTAGGACAACGCCGTATCGACATTTTACTGCTAATTCCAGGTCCGCAGCTTCATATCATATCCCTAACTCAGTTTATAAGTGAATATTTCTCACTTTCTATGCATTCCTAGCTTAATTCTTCTATGCACATTCTTTACAAAAGAGGGTAGCCTTGCTGTCATAACCCTTGAAACTCATTTAGCATCCAATCTTGCATTGCGTGGGATTGGATCTTGTGGGTTTCAACCCCTCTTTTGAATGTAAAGTCTCTCCCCTAAGTGAAAACCATCAACCCTAGTGAACCTCCCTTCTCTCTCCTTGGAGTTGGAAGAGGGGAGAGCAACTAGGGTTCGATTGCGATTTTCCGCTTTACAGGATCCTATCAACAACATGCACCTTCGCAGGTTTTACACATAGCTCTTCGGAATATCCTAATTCAAAAAATACAAAAAAATCAAAAAATTCAAAAATACAAAAAAAAGTAAAAAAATTCAAAAATACAAAAAAAAATTATAAAACAAAAAAATCGTTACTTGGTGAAAACCTGGCAAACAGGCGCCTTGTGACACAAAAAAAAAATAAATTGAAAAATCAAAAAAAAAAAAAAAGTACAGAGAAATAATTTCGTCCAACGGTGAAAACCACTTTGGTGGCGCCCTGGGCAAGTACCATGGTGAAAACTGGGTCACCAGCGCCATGTGTAGAGACATTGCTCCTCCCTCCTTCAGGATTCACTTTCATCCTTTCACTTTGCACACACTCACGACCAATTCATCCACAATAAACTTACCCATTCCCATCATGGCTTGTTATTGATCTATCCAAGATTGGTTAGCCATTCATAATAAACCTCCCTTTTCGCCCCCCTTTCCATTCATAATAAATCAGACCCTATCTGTGGCTAAGGCAAAATCCTACGTCTAGTGATGGGTGTGGAACTGAGAACATCACATGTTTCGAGGAGTATAGTTTCTTCCAGCTTCCTTCAGTCTATCCGCGCACAATCCGCAATAAAGCAACATTTGCATCACAGATCCGCAATAAAGTTTCATCTTCTCCGCAATAAAGTATCAGTTTCATGGATTCAGTCAGTTTCAGAGGAGACACAGCAGCAACAATGGGCTTCAACAAATCAAATCTTTCAATAGACTCAGACAACATATGGTTCAGTGCTATCTATCCTTTTGTGAAAGTGAACATTGTGACCACAATAAAACATGACTTATACAAGTGACAGGAGACACTAAACTTGAGGACTACAGTGGATGTTGGTGTCGAGTCTTGGTTTTCTTTTGATTTTATTTTTTGGTGACATGTCTTTTAGCTTTTCCAGGATGTCTTTGACTAGAGATTCTATCTCCAGGATGTCTTTGACTAGAAAGGCAAGGATGGGGTATCTTCACCTATTTGCATTTGCTGTCTGTGGATTGTCTCTTAGTAATGCTATGACTTGTCCAAGGATATGAGGACACTGTGAGTCTAGTATGAACTGGGGCATTCCTTGTTTGTGACTGTCTTATCTCCATGCAAACAGGTACAATGACTTTCTGGGTCGAACATATGCCTCGATTGTCATAACCTATTTTGCCATAATAAAGCTCAATGATGATAACGCACAAGAAGCTCTTTCACTTTCATATCTTCTATCTTTCATCCCCCTTTCTTGATTGACTTCCATCATCCTTCTCGAGTCCGCGTAGCCTTCTATCACATGACTGAGTATAATGACACACCAAAAACATTTGCATTTCATGTAGCTGCACCTACATTACCACATATAAGCATCTCATACATACATATAGATATCACAACTGCATCACATCCTGCACACAACACCTGTTAGCACAATTTACATTTGCATTATCATATTCATCTGCATTACATACATTCACATTTGCATCATGCATACACATATAAAACATAAAAGAACAAAAATATATTGCATTGCATCATATAAGCATCCATATCATAAAACATGTATCACATAAAAACATTTCATCACATAAGGTACACATGCATATAGCTGCCGCAAATAATGAATCATCTCATATATAATCAAAAGTGTCATGATACAATGATGTCAAAAATCATATGGCTACAAAATCACCCGCAGGTGTCTACAATACAAAAATGATACATATACTGGTACAAAGGGGAGCCCTCTATGGCTATGATGAACTCCCTCCCTCGGAGCCGCCTGGCCTCGACGGACGCTGAGCTGTAGATGGACCTGCTCCGGGATCACCCTGCCTGTCTGGTGGTGGTGGAGGACCCATGACCCCACCACTCGATGCCTGTCTCCTACAACTCCCTCCCATAGCCGTCGCTGTACGCGATGGTCTACGGAAGCTCCTCGCCCGCTGATCCGCTGGCACGACACCATAGTATAGGTCCCTCCAATAACCTATCTCCTCTCTGGCTCGCAACACATATGCGTAGCCTGCCCCTGCGTCCTCTGCCACCTGCCTCTCTGCCCTCAGAGCTGTCTCGGCCTCAGTATATCGCTGGATGGCCTGGTCCCTCTCTCACTCTGTATCTCAGAGCCTGATCCTGAGGCGATCCCTCTCTCGCTCCAACTCCTGGATCTTGTCTGCCTGGCCCTGGCAGATCTCTCTCAGCTCTAGCAGCTCATCCTCCTCAGGATCTCCACCCTCAGCCTCTGCCTGTGGCTCCTCCTCTGCAGGTGTCTGTACCTGTGCCTCCCCCTGTACCTGTCTAGGTGCCTGAACTGGTGCCTGTCTGTGTACATGCTGGGGAACCTGTACCTGTGCCTGTACTGGCACCTGTCTCTACACCTGTCCCTGCTCTATCCGTGTGCTGCTGGTACCTGTAGGGGCAATCCACCTCGACCCCTCACCACCTGGGCTGCTCCCTCCTATCCTCCCTCCCTCCGAGGTGCCACCCGCCTCTCCCCCACTACTCCCCTCCGCCTCCTTCGGCCCCTACCTCCATCCCCTCCACCATCATCATCATCATCCCCTCCAACCTCTCCCTCCAGCAGCTCTCCTGGATCTGTCAACCTTGGAAATGGATGCTCTGCCCAATATGCAGCGTACTCTGCGTCCATCCTTGCATCCTCCACCTCCGGCCACATATCCCAGGGTAATGGCATCATCTCTGTCATCTGTGTCACGGCCTGATCATACGATAACAGTGGTCCAAACTGAGCCTGATCCTTGACTGTGTGGGCATACATGCCCGAGCCTCGCGGCATCCTCTGGATCCTGCCAAACTGTCTCCCAACCCTGTCAACCAGCTGCCTCTCCAGTATGTAGGGCGTACGCCCAATCAAATACCTGCTCCTGAATGTATAGGGCAGCTCCACGACATCGTTCTCCCACTCCTCGCACCCCAGGTACGGCCTCCAGATGACCATGTCAATGTCATCTATAAGCCACCTCCAGTGCTCCAGCCGGCCAATCCGAGGCTGTGACGTAATCATATCATACAAATGTACAAAAATCCGTCCATGTCCTCTACCCCTGAAGTGGATAGGTCGTGTGATAGGAAGGTGCTCATATGCCCAAACCTGCAGCAATGTAACTCCGCAGCCCAGTCCTACTGATCCGTGATAGACAAACTGATGCAGCTCATAGTATACATGCACCAAGACACATGGCCCCCACGCATATCTGGTGTGCTCAGTCACCAGTATCTCCAGTGCTCCTCCCCAACCCACTGCCAACCCCCGTGTAGCCCTGTCTGGACATAAGAAACCACTGATAACTCCTCCAATCACAGCTGGCAAAGCTAGTCCTGTCGCGGTCATGGTATCCCATGCCACGTGCCCTGCTCTCATCTCTAGCCCGGGATCCTGGAACACCCGTCTCAGTGCCTCCCTGTCTCCATCTCGATCATATGGAATCAGCTCTCCATCGATCGGTATATGCAGTATCCTATAGACATCTTCGAGCGTCACTGTCATCTCCCCCATAGGCAAGTGAAACGTGCAAGTCTCGGAGTGCCATCTCTCCACCAGTGCAGTCAACAAACCCATGTTTGCCCGAAACTCAGGCACATACAGTACATGTTTGAGGCCCATCTCCTCAATAGCTGCTCTCTCCTCAAATGACAACTCTGGTCGCAATCTTTGTGTAGACGGGAATCTCTCCCGTGACTCCAGCATAGGCAGATACTCCTGCAGTCAAACAATCAATCATGTCAGTTATCGTGGCATTCACTGTTTATCACAAAATGCTACTTGCTATCTAAATGCATCTGGTTATCTATCCTAGTGACACTCACTGTTCATCACAAAGTGTTGCTATCTATCCTAGTAGTGGTCCCTGTTCATCACAAAGTACTACGTGTGTGACATTCCCTGTTCATCACAAAGTGTTACTCACATTTAGCACTCCCTGTTCATCACAAAGTGCTGCTTATCTTGGTGCTCCCTGTTCATCACAAAGTGCCTTGATCTATCCTAGTCTTCCTAGAGGACCTGCTTGAGTGTATCCTCTCAGCAGCTTATCCAATCGACAGCGTATGTTCATCACAGAACTGCCGATTTGACCTAGAAGATGCAAATTCATACTTTTCAAATGCTAACGTGCTTTCCTGACATAAACGTGCATTTATTACATTACCTAGTATGCATTAATGACAATAATAAATGCATCAAAGTATGAGGAGGTTTTGTGGTACTCACTGGCTCTCCTACCTCTACTGGCCTTTGGAATTGGCGAACGCGGTCAAATCTATGAACCAAAGCCATCGCTGCTGACTGCTGCTGCTCTTTTCTCGCTCTGCACTGTGATCTTGTAAGGGTGTGGATGACAATGAGGATGTCTTTTGCCCGTGGTCTATCTTATAGCCTACCCTAGCCCTCGCCCTCATTTCCCGAGTCAGTCTTCCTTATCCCGTGACTCTGTCACCTTATCCGGTCAGTCCATTCTATTCCGTCTTTCTTATCGAGAGATTGTCTGCAATCTTTTCAGACATTTTCATTCAATCTCTCGAGGGGGCATATCATTCCCATCTTGGGGCAACTCTGTATCAGTTCATCTTATCTTCTTTGAAACAACGCGACAAGCCGCATTGTCTCAAAGAGGGGCAAAATGTAGACACCCAAAATTGTCATGTCTAATTAAATAAATATTTTATTTATTTAATTATCTAAGCCTAATTCTTCTATTAATTAAATAAATTTTTATTTATTTAATTAATTCATTTATCCTCTTCTAGCCTTATTTCTTATTTAAATAAATACATTTATTTATTTAAATTATCCCTTTCCTAAATTAAATAAATATTTTTATTTATTTAATTATCTTATTCTTCTATTAATTAAATAAATCTTTATTTATTTAATTAATTCATTAACCTTTTCCACCTATGACACATGGCATTCATCTCTTAATTCCTACACTACCTACCCCTTTCATTATTTTATTATTTCCTTTACCTACCCTCTAATCCTAGCCAACCTCTCTTTTTACACCTCTCAATCTTAACCCTCCATTTCCTATTATGTCTTCTATTTAAGAAGATGCTTTCTTCATTATCAAACCCTAATGACCTAATCACTTAGCCTAATCAACAATTTGGAGGACTCGACTACACTACGATCCTACTTGCAACCACATTCCGTTCTTTGTTGAGCTCTTGTGCATATAAAAATCTGAGAGCAAATATATATCAAGCAAGATCAATGGAGATAGGAAGAATGGAGATCAAAACCCTATTGGACATGTGATGGTATAATCTTTGTGATTTCATTTGATTTTCATTGTCTTAGGTAATCTTCATATGTTATGGTGGATCTTTATTGATTGTTAGGCTAGGGTTTTGTGGTTGAATTCATTTAGCCTTTCAATATTGTTATTATTGTTATCCATTTTCACCATGAACATATATAATTTTTAATTTTTTTTTACATTGGTTTAAAAGAGCTCCCGGAGAAAAGAACTAGGAAGAAAAACTTCAATCGTAGCCCTTATTCAGTAGAACAAGAGTTTGAAAGAACCCCCATCTAATCAAAGCTAGTTACAAAAAGAAGGATCCCACCCGAAAAGCAACACACAACTCGTAAATCTACATATTACATACTGAATTTATATCAAAATACAATAGAACTAAGGCCAAAAGACCAAAAAAACCATATAGTCCAAGCATGAAACCTTCAATAGGAGTTGTCAGCGAAGAAGACCATGGCAAAAACCTGCAACCAAACACTCGAGAAATCTGCCAAGAAAGAAATGACAAGATAACATCAAAATGCCCAAACAGTAAAACCACTTATTCTTCCATGGCAACATCTGAATGATGACGACCCAAACTAAGGTCTAAAAAGGAAGAAGGGATTGAACGAGCATTAAGTGATAGTTCTGATACTTAATGTTAAGTACAGATGCCAAGCTAATAAGATGAGGGGGGAGGTAAATCATACAACCTTAATCTTCCATAAAAATAACAGATTCAACCTCGGTAACATATACTTCAGTAATATAACCAAGAATGCTAAACATGCAAACTCAAAAGCATATAAACGTCATAAAACTCATAACACCAGATTTAACGTGGAAACCCAAATAGGAAAAAACCACTGTGGGATTTCGGACCCACTAAGAAATATATTCTTCTAGAGTATGCTCGGTTAAAAGCAAATCCTGTTAAAGATTACAAACACATTGCTAGATGTGACCCGGTTAAGGGATTTCCCTCAGATCTGTTAGGATCTTCACCTTGTTAGAAGTGACCTTGTTAAAGGATTTCAAACACTCAATCAAAATGTCACCTTGCTAGAGGGTTTTACAAATAAGACTGTTAAGTCCACTCTGTTAAGAGATTTTCTGTCACTTCAAACAATAACAGTAATAAAAATCTATCTGCAACTTCACATCTAAAAATGCTAAAGCAGAATCTTATTTTCTCAATACAATAGGACTTATCTTGTCCATCTGCTGGGCTCTATACTCTGTTATTCAAAGAGGTCTTCAAGCTTCTGTGCTCGGTAATCACTATGTAGCATCCCTCTGCATACACTTGCCCGCATTCATTGTTTATCAACAGTTCCTTATTTATAAACAATTCGCCAACTGCTTAATCTCCTTGATCACATATCCCATGATCAATCATAGCCATTAGATCTTCAATCTTGACCAGGTTCAATGTATCCTTTGATTTGAAAACATTTTACCCCGCCTTGGAACTTGCATACATTTCTTGGAACTTGTGCTAGGGTATTGCAGTTCAATCTGAGCTGTAGATCTTCCTGCCCATTTTCCTTTACCATAGATTCTTTAACAAACTTCATGCACGGCATACCAATCATTTTATCAGTTCCAGCTCATCAGCTTCCTTCATTAAATAATGCTTTTATTCATTCAATGCATTCTGTTACTACACGGTAGACATTCTACCTTCAGTAACTGATAGCGATAACCTTAGGGTTTAGCGACTAGGTTCCTTAGGATTTATCGACTAGGTTCTTTGCTCGGTAACATAGTATAGTATTAACCTTACAATCAATAACATATGTAGGATATCAAAACAATCTAAACATCATGATCTCATCATTGTCTAACTCGGTGATAGTTTCCCATTGAATAACTTATTCCTCCCCTTATTCATCACATTCTTTCTATGTCTTTTACCAACATCTTTATACTCATCAAATCATACTTCTTAAGATATGGTAACATCATACTGAATTAGAAAATCAATTTCTTGACATCAATGACAAAATAATAATATTAAGACAGTAAACATCGTTGATCAGTTATATCCATAGTCATCAACAACCTTCTCAATATCCTTATTGAAATGCCAACAATCTCTCCTTGTCTGTTATAATGCCAATAATCTCCCCCTTTGGCACTGATGGGAAAACCAATTGATTTGACCTAATTGATTCAGATTGCTATGAGATTCTGAAATGCTGAAATGCTGAAATGCTCTCCCCCTATTATCAGTCTTCTCCCCCATACATTAGTCTTCTCCTCTTTTCTTCAGTCTTCTCCCACTTTGACAACAATGCCAAAAAGTAAAGAACTAAAACATGATTTCTTCCTGTATGAAGTGATTTCCTGTTGTTATGTGTCAACTTAGTCTCAGTCAGAGCATTTTGTCTTCAATTCCTATTCCCTATATTTGTTTCCTGCACGCCTTTAGAAAACATCCTGAAGTGTGTAAATCAAAATCAACTCCTAAAAGATATTATGTAGAGTCATCGAATTGATGCGTTCACCAAAATCGGTTAGTGAATGGAAGATAGGGGTAGGACCCCTAACTTACTTCTGAGAGACTCAAAAGTGTCACTTGGCAGTGGCTTGGTAAAGATATCTGCTATTTGTTCCTTTGTGCTAACATACTCCAACACCACTTTCTTCTCTTGAGCTTCTTCTCTAAGATAATGATATTTGATAGAGATGTGCTTTGTCTTAGAGTGCATAACATGATTCTTTGAAATGTTAATGACACTAGTATTGTCACAGAATATAGTTACTGGCTCGGTAACTTTCTCATTTGTACCTTCCAACAGTTGTTTGATCCATGCTATGTTGGTACAATTCAATGCTGCAGCAACATATTCAGCTTCTGTTGTTGACTGTGAAACACATCCTTGTTTCTTGCTAAGCCAACTCACTAGTCTTTCTCCTAAAAAGAAAACTCCTCCACTTGTTCTTTTTCTATCATCAATGTTGCCTGCCTAATTAGCATCAGTATAAACTTTTAAATCAAAGTCATTTCCTTTCTGATATACTAAGCCATAATCTTCAGTGCCTTTCAAGTATCTAAAAATTTTCTTGATTGTTGTCATGTGTGTTTCCTTAGGATCTACAGATAGTCTTTCAACTATACCTACTGCATGTGCTATGTCTGGCCTGCTGTGAACAACATATTGTAGCTTTCCAATCATGGATTGGTAAAGTGTCTCATCAATAGATACAAATTCATCATTCTTTGATAGTTTACAGTTGGTAGTCATAGGAGTACTTACTGGTTCTGAATCCTCCATTCCAAATTTCTTCAAGATTTCCTTTATGTACTTGGATTGAGTAATGAAAATCTCATCTTTCATTTGCAATATCTGTAAACCTATAAAATACTTTATCTCACCAATTAATGACATCTCAAATTCTTTGCTCATTTCATTTCCAAAGTTCTTGCATAGAGAGTCATTTCCACAATAGATAATATCATCAACAAATATGGCTGAGATCAGTATTCCATTTTCATCATTCTTCATGTACATATTATTGTTTTCACTTGTTCTTATAAAACCAATCTTGATTAAATAAGAGTGTAATCTTTCATACCATGCTCTAGGTGCTTGTTTCAGACCATATAAAGCTTTGTTCAATTTACATACCTGATCTTTATTCTTGTCTTCAACAAATCCTTCAGGTTGTTCAATAAAAACTTCTTGTTCTAATATACCATTCAGAAATGTAGATTTGACATCCATTTGATATACCTTGAAATTATTGAAAGCAGCATATGCCAACAATGTTCTTACTCCTTCAAGTCTAGCCACAGGTGCAAAAGTCTCACCACAATCAATTCCTTATTTTTGGGCATAACCTTTGCAAACTAGTCTTGCTTTATTTCGAATGACCTCACCTTTTTCATTCAACTTATTTATGAAAATCCACTTTGTACCGATTACATTTTTGTCCTTCGATCTTGGGACCAGTGTCCATGTGTCATTCTTCTTGATTTGATCAATCTCTTCTGTCATAGCATTTATCCAATCTTCACTGTAAAATGCCTCTTTCACTATCCTCGGTTCAAATTCAGATATCAGACATGTGTTTTGTCTTAGTTTCCTTTTCATCACTGGATCATCCTTATCTCCTATAATCTGACTTGATGCATGATGTCTTCTGACATACTTGGCTAATACAGGCTCGGTAGGCTCTATATGATCTTCTTCATCACTTGGTAACTGGATATTCTCTTCATTTTCTTCTGCAGATTTCTCGGTAGGACTTATCGGTTGAACATAGACAAATTCATCATAATCTTCTGGTTCTTTGGAGTTTCCTTCATCATTTCTTTCTACAAATTCATCAATTTTCACATTTGCACTTTCTACTATTTTGTTAGATGATTTGATTAGACATTTAAATGCTTTACTTCTAGAAGAATAACCTAGAAATGTTCCTTCTTCACTTTTCTGATCAAACTTTCCATTTCTATCATCTTTGTGAACATAGCATCTACTTCCAAAGATTTTAAAGTAACTTACATTAGGTTTCTTGTCATACCAGATTTCATATGGTGTCTTCAAAGTTCCTTTCTTTAGTTGTACTCGGTTCAGGGTGTAAATTGTTGTGCTTATTGCTTCTCTCCAAAATGTTTTTGGCACTTTCTTTTCAATCATTAGGGTTCTGGCACAATCCACAATAGATCTGTTTCTTCTCTCAGCAATTCCATTTTGTTGTGGAGTTCTCAGTGCAAAGACTTGTTTTTTTATACCATGATCATTGCAGAATAAGTTGAACTCATCAGATGTGAACTCTCCTCCTCTATTTGATCTAAGACATTTTAGTTGTCTTCCTGTTTCATTTTCAACTCTTGCCTTGTACCATTTAAACATTTGAAAAGCTTCTAATTTTTCTTTTAAAAACATAACTGACATCATCCTTGAATAATCATCCACAAATAATATGAAATATTTATCACCATAATAACTTTGAACTTTCATAGGACCACAAAGATCAGTGTGCACAAGATCTAAAATTCCCTTAGAAGTGTAGGACTTACTTGTAAAGCTTGATCTTGTCATTTTACCCATCTAGCATCCTCGACACATAACATTCTTAGGTTTTTCAAGACTCGGTAGACCTCTTACTCGGTGCTTCTTACTTATTTTGATCAGATTATCAAAATTTACATGACAAAACCTTTTATGCCATAACCAGGTATCATCTATCTTTGCATACAAACACTTGTTCTGAGTTGAGTCAAGGTGAAATGTGTTACCTTTTTTTTGTGTCCCGGTAGCAGCTAACTTTCCATGCTTGTCATAAACTTTGACAATTCCTTTCTGAAATTCTATTCGGTAAGCAGTATTGTTTAGTTGTGCTACACTCAACAAATTGTATTTCAATCCTTCAACCCAATAAACATCATTGCATCTTGCATTGTCAAAAAGTGTTATAGATCCTTTACCTTTTATCGAACATGGTGCATCATTACCAAATCTTACATAGCCTCCATCATAATTTTCTAACATAACAAACTTGTGTTTATCTCCTGTCATGTTATGTGAGCATCCACTATTTATGATCCAAGAATCATTAGTATTTATGTGAGATATTAGGGCTTTTTCTTCATACCTTTCTTCATCTGATCCATCTTTGATAGCCACATAAACTACTTCCTCTATATCAGTTTCATCTGATTTATCATCATTGAATTCCTCATCGGCTATTAAGCATGACTTTCTATCTCTTCTTTTGAAGTCTCGGTGTCCTCTGTAATGATTATCTTTCTGTCTGTCATCTCGGTAATCTCTCTTTTCAGTAGAATCTTTGTCTGGACAATTAGAAGCTATATGTCCTATTTTATCACAATTGAAACATTTCAAAGGTAGTTTTCCTTTATACTTACCTTTGCCTTTCGGTAACCTTCTGGCTAATAGTGCTTCAAACTCTTCTTGCTTTCTGATTTCCTCATACAATTTGTGTACTTCTTCCATGTTCTTGCGAAATCTTTCACTTGCTCCACTGTGATCCCCTTTAGTGTACTTACTCATTCTATCATTGTAATCATGAGATTCACCAATATGAAAAGAACTAAATGTAGATTCAACTTTATTTACCAATGACCCACTGTTATCAAAGTTACTTAACTCAAATGCATATAGCTTACTAATAGTAGCATCTAAAGAAACTGACATATTGGGTATAGACCTTAATTCATTGATTGCAGAGACTCGGATTGCATAAGCTGGTAGAAGGGTTCTTAACAACTTACTTGTTATATCCTTTTCTTCAATAGTTCCACCTGCTCCTTTGATTTGATTGACAATCTCCTTTAGTCTTGTACTGTATTGGGTTATGTTCTCACCTTTATTCATCCTCATAGATTCAAGTTGTCCTCTTAGACTATCTTCTTTTGCTCTTTGAACATGTTCATCTCCACCATACATAGATATGAGCTTGTCCCACATTGCCTTTTCATCATTGCAGCCTTCTAGATCATTAAACTCTGAATAGGTCAATGCAGATGTTATTTCAATCATTGCTTGAATATGTTCTTGCTTTGCCTTTATCTCTTTCATTGTCAATGGATAGGTGCTCGGTGTGATGAAATCATTCTCCAGATAATATACAGTATATTCTCCAACTCCTGATAGGTGTAGCTTCATTCTTTTCTGCCATGTAGAGAAACTTGACTTGTTTAGCTTCAGTGCATCCCTCTTATACATCTTTGGATCTTTGCCTCGAGTACCTTTAAACTTTTTCTTCTGGAGTACAAAGCTCTGATACCAATTGACAGTTCTGATACTTAATGTTAATTACAAATGCCAAGCTAATAAGATGAGAGTGGGGTGAATCATACAACCTTAATCTTCCATAAAAACAACAGATTCAACCTGGGTAACATATACTTCAGTAATATAACCAAAATTACTAAACATGCAAACTCAAAAGCATATAAACATCATAAAACTCATAACACTAGATTTAACGTGGAAACCCAAATAGGGAAAAACCATTGTGGGATTTTGGACCCACTAAGAAATATGCTCTTCTAGAGTATGCTCGGTTAAAAGCAAATCCTGTTAAAGATTACAAACACATTGCTAGATGTGACCTAGTTAAGGGATTTCCCTCAGATCTGTTAGGATCTTCACCTTGTTAGAAGTGACCTTGTTAAAGGATTTCAAACACTCAATCAAAATGTCACCTTGCTAGAGGGTTTTACAAATAAGACTGTTAAGTCCACTCGGTTAAGAGATTTTCTGTCACTTCACAAAATAATAGTAATAAAAATCTATTTGCAACTTCACATCTAAAAATACTAAAGCAGATTCTTATTTGCTCAATACAATAGGACTTATCTTGTCCATCTGCTCGGCTCTATACTCTGTTATTCAAAGAGGTCTTCAAGCTTCTGTGCTCGGTAATCACTATGTAGCATCCCTTTGCATACACTTGCCTGCATACATTGTTTATCAACAGTTCCTTATTTATAAACAATTTGCCAACCGCTTAATCTCCTTGATCACATATCCCATGATCAATCATAGCCATCAGATCTTCAATCTTGACTAGGTTCAATGTATCCTTCGATCTGAAAACATTTTACCCCGCCTTGGAACTTGCATACATTTCTTGGAACTTGTGCTAGGGTATTGCGGTTGAATATGCTGTAGATCTTCCTGTCGATTTTCCTTTACCATAGATTATTTAACAAACTTCATGCACGACATACCAATCATTTAATCAGTTCCAGCTCATTAGCTTCATTCATTAAATAATGCTTTTATTCATTCAATGCATTTTGTTACTACACGGTAGACATTCTACCTTCATTAACCGATAGCGATAACCTTAGGGTTTAGCGACTAGGTTCCTTAGGGTTTACCGACTAGGTTCTTTGCTCGGTAACATAGTATAGTATTAACCTTACAATCGATAATATATGTAGGATATCAAAACAATCTAAACATCATGATCTCATCATTGTGTAACTCGGTAATAGTTGCCCATTGAATAACTTATTCCTCTCCTTATTCATCACATTCTTTCTGTGTCTTTTACTTATACTCATCAAATCATACTTCTTAAGATATGGTAACATCATACTGAATTAGAAAATCAATTTCTTGACATCAATGACAAAATAATAATATTAAGACAGTAAACATCCTTGATCAATTATATCCATAGTCATCAACAACCTTCTCAATATCCTTATTGAAATGCCAACATTAAGATCCAAATTCAGAATGCTAAAAAGAAAATTTAACTGGCTTAAAGGACTATCGTTCAAGAGCTCTTTTGATACTTTCATACTAGCCAACAGGAAAGAGCGCACAACCATGGTGGCAAAAGAAAACCCGCGATTGCAATTTTATATCTTACTAGATCGAAGAGCAGTTTCAGCAACATGCATGCAATTAGATTCAACAACACAAAATCATTAAAAAAAAGAAACAAGCATAATCTAATAGAACACAGATTTATCATGGGGAAAACCCTTTCGGGTAAAAAATTCCACACTCCAAAATCAAAGAGTCGTATTATTCAACAACAAATATACAGTTACAATAAAATTTTCAAGCTTTATGCCTCTACATGGAGATTTGCATCCTACTCCATCCTAGAGAAAATCCTGCAACATAAACCCTGTAAAATGAACTCCTCTCTCTTCTCAACTCCTCTAGCAATTCTTACATTTATAGAGTTTACAATGCAAAAAAAACAGCTTCCCACAAGCGTCCACATTCAATATATCTACGAATATAATTAGAAACTTCCTTTTGCATTACTCTTGCATAAATAATATTAAATACAAATGTTATTTATTCCATAAACATAAATCATCTAAGATGAGATAAACAAGCCTTTTGCTAATTTGGAACTTTTCATTTTAATCTAAGCCTATCTAAGTAGAAGATTTGGTCCCACTGAAAATCTTTCCAAAAACATGCTAAAGAATGCAATTGCCACATGTCATTTAGAAGGGGATTTGAGAATCTCCTAAGAATTTTACTTCTCCAAATTTCCCTCCTTGTGCCAATTGTCACAATTTCCTTTCACCTCAAAGCTTGTTGCACCCAACTTGCCATCGATCCTCGCAATTAAGCTTTGCACTTTGGAAACTTAATATATTCCATTAAATAAATAAAATCAGCACATAGGACCATTAAAAATAATTAAATAATTTCCTTGGGACTCCTAAGGTTGAGGCACCTTATGTTATTATGAGGATCCAGTTATTATTGAGAGGGGGGGGAGGGATCAGTAATAAAACAAATCTAAAACCCTTTTAGGAGTCACCCGTTCAAGGGATTTTGCCTCAACCCTCTTAGGATCTCTATCCTATTAAGAGTAACCTTGTTAGAGGCTTTCAAACTCAAGTTAATGAGCCACCTGGCGAAGGGATTTACAATATCAGACCTATTAGGATCTACCTGGTTAAGGGATTTCAAACTGCTGCAACTGTTAGGGAACAACAAGGTAAATGATCTAATTTCAACACTTCCTTTCTTGCTAGTAGAAATCCTTTTCAACACAACTTTGCTACGCACATGCAGACACTTCAAACTAGTTCAACAATATCTTCTTCTCAAACCACCGACACAAAAACCCTTCTCCAACTAGCCCTAAATACACTTTTTAGTTAGGGCGGCTACAAACCATAATTACATCAACAACATAGAATGAATTTACATTTTGTGCGACAAAACATTAAGCCAAAATACATTACTAAACATTACAAAAAATTTCTAGAAGATTTCTGTCGTTGAATGATCACCGCATAACGATTTGATAAGCAATCAAACCCTTCTTACATTCTTCTAAGCACTTTGCTGATTCCCAAGAAATCTGATCCTTGTAAGCACTCAAATACCATCTTATCATTAAATCTAAAGAGTACAAGAAAGCACAGAACCTGAATCAACACAAGCCAAACAACATGTATCGATTATCAGTGACCTCTTCTCACCATACAACATTCGTGTTAGATTTAGTGGGGTAACTTTAGAAAGTGATTCTGAAACAAATTCCAATGAGTATGAATTGGACACTTGTTCTGATGTCACTGAAGACATTGAGGTGGATACAATCCATACATATACACCCTTACCTTCTAAAGGACAAGGTTCAAGGCCTAGATCATTTGAATTTGGACCATTACATATCTATGAGGCTAGTGAGAACGAGCAACATCAATACGAAACGGGAAACATCGAAAAGAGTACGATCAAAAACCTTGATACAGTCATAGACTTTGATACATCTAATGACAACTATGACAATGTATCCATCATGACTCTTATAGCGACAAACCTTGACCCACCAAACGATTCCCTACCTCTCATATATCTTCAACTTATAGACTAGGAACCACCTGGACACATAGGGATACCAACCTTTCAAATTGATGACGCCATTATGCAATACCTTTTCTCAGTCAACTCGAAAACATGCTCCACTAGTGAATCCCATAACGATGTTTGCAATCAGGAGAGTGCCAAGTCTTTTAGTCACAAAATGAACATCATGAAAAATCGATCTAATAGCGAAAACCATTTAATGACAATATTAGATCATAAAAAAGTAAAAACAAAAGATGTATCCAATGGTGAAAACCTCTTTGAGGCGCATGAGGATGTGAGACTTGACACTCCTGAACATTATTAGGAAAGATCTCTAATTTTGATTGAGCCAACTCAATCAATCAATATCGACACTGAAACAACGACAAGAACCATACATCTGACAAAATAATTAACGGAACAAGAAAGACCTAACTTTGTCAAATTATTCAAGGAGAAACAAATCAATTTTGTTTGGTCTTATGCAGATATGCCAAGGGTTGATCCAAATATTATCATGCATCACTTATCTATAGCTCCTAGAGCTAAATCTGTCAAACAAAAATTGAGAAAGAAGAACCCACTTGTCGTCATATTGGTTAAAGCAGAGCTGAAGAAGTTACTAGATGTCGGTTTCATCTGACCTATAGACTATGTCGAATGGATCTCTAACATTGTGCCAGTATCTAAACTAGATAAAAGCATCAAGATTTATATAGACTTCAGGGACCTCAACAAGGCCTATTTGAAAGATGATTTTCCTCTACCACGCATCGATATAATTGTTGATCTCATGGTAGGACACACAATGCTATCACTCATGGATGGTTTTTCAAATGTCCATGAGGTACATACTACTGGAACATCATGCATTTTGGTTTTAAAAATGCTGGTGCGACCTATCAAAGAGCAATGACAACAATCTTCCATGACATGATGTATACTTTTATGGAGGATTATGTCGATGACTTTCTAGCCAAATCATTCACAAAAGCAGGACACCTGGACATTCTTGATAAAATATTTCAGAGACTAAAGCAGTTCAATGTTAGATTAAACCCTAAAAAGTGTGTTTTCAGGGTCACATCTAGAAAAATCTTGGGCTACATTGTATTAGAAAAATGCATCGATGTGGATCCCACAAAGGTCCAAGCTATCATGGAAATGCCACCTCCAAAAAACATTAGTCAACTACGATATCTTCAAGGCAGTCTACAATCTATCAGAATGTTCATTTCTCAATTGGCAGACAAATGTCTCCCATTCAACCATCTACTTCATAAAAATGTACCTTTCAGAATCATTCCATTAGCTGAAGCAATATTTGATGAATCCACCCATTTTGGTGCCACCTATAATGGGTAAACAACTCATTCTCTACATATCAACAACAAAAGTGTCACTGGGGGCATTACTAGCACAAGAAGACTTAACGAGAATGGAAAGAGACATCTATTACATTAGTAGGACACTGAATGGCTACAAATTCAATTACACATTCATCGAAAAAGCTTGTTTAGGTGTGGTGTTTTCTTCCCAAAAGTTGCAACACTATATGTTAGCTTATACTATCAAGCTAGTAGCAAAGATCAACCCACTAAAATACTTACTCAGTAAAGCCGCTCTCATAGGGAGGTTAGAAAAATGGGTCATGATCCTAAGCGAGTTCGACATTCGGCACATAGAACAGAGGGCTATCAAAGGACAAGCAATAGCAGATCAACTGGCCGAAGCACCCCTACCAGATAAACATCCACTACAGGTGAAATTTCCAGATACAAATGTTCTCACTATTACACCAAAGCAATGGACCCTATACTTTGATGGATCCTATACACAACATGGATTGGGTGTTGGCATCTTGTTTGTTACTGTAAAGCGGAAAATCGCGATCAAACCCTAGTTGCTCTCCCCTCTTCCAACTCCAAGGAGAGAGAAGGGAGATTCACCAGGGTTGATGGTTTTCACTTAGGGGAGAGACTTTACATTCAAAAGAGGGGTTGAAACCCACAAGATCCAATACCACACAATGCAAGATTGGATGCTAAATGCGTTTCAAGGGTTAAGACAGCAAGGCTACCCTCTTTTGTAAAGAATGTGCATAGAGGAATTAAGCTAGGAATGCATAGAAAGTGAGAAAGATTCGCTTATAAACTAAGATAGGAATACAGTATGAAGCTGCGGACCTGGAATTAGCAGTAAAATGTCGATACGGAGCTGTCCTGCAAATTTGAGCAAAAGTTGTCGGGATGATGGCGCTCGGCGCCACGGTCCTCTGAAAAATCCGCGAAACGAAGGGGGATCTGTTCGTCTCTGCACAAGGATTCCAGATCTTCAATTTCAGCCACATACTTGCAACCTACACACAGAAAAGTGAAGACGATTGGGGGGGTAGGGATTAGGGGTTTACCCTTAGGTCAAACCCTGGTTTTGGAATTAACCAAGAAATGAGCAAGTGTTGTAAATGTAAATGACTGTAAAACAAGTACTAATACCTTGTTCTAAGGATGTTTGTATCCTTATGTGTGAAGGTTTAGATGTTGTATGTTGTATGTTGTAGTAGTATGTTGTATGTAGCATGTAGTATGTGATCTCCTCTTCAATGGTTGAATCCTTGTCTTGAATGCAACACTTAGCCTTGAATGGAGACTTGAAATGATCAATTGCTTGAAGGAATGCTTGAATGCTTGAATGCTTGAGTATAGTTTCCACGCTTTTGCACATATGACCTTCTTACCCAAATGGGAGAGGACAATGTAGTTTATATACTTGTCATTTAGGGCTGATAGACTGATTTTCCTGACCTTAGGCCGACCAGGAAAGATAATTTTCCAATTTGCAAACATAAAGACCTGAAGTCCAAAAGAGACCAGGCCCAAAATAGGACCCAGGGACCAGGGCGCTGGGCGCCATGGTCCTGCGGGACCAGGGCACTGGGCGCTTTGGTCCCACCTCCCGGGACAACAGGGTACAAAGGAGGTTCAGGCTAGGGTGCAAGAAAATGCAGTTTTCAGTGTCATAATCAGGTTTCGGGGTCTCCATTCAGGTTGCGTGTTGCGTCGCCATCGTGAAGACCCAAATGCGGTCTAAATTGCAAGTGTCGCAATTTTAGGATGCTACATTTAGCCCCCACTTTAGCGGGAGTATGTATGCTCATACTTCCGGTAAAGTACAAGGAAACAATATTGAAAGACTTTCACCACGTCAAGGAGGCAAGACACACCAAGCCCCCAATGGACTAAGGATCTTACGACTTCGATTGACAAAGTAAAAGGGAAGATCACGAGGGAGAACCATGACTGTCAGTAGTAAGGTTCCCTCACTATGAGTCATGCAAGAAAGATATCAAAAATTTTCAAGGCAAAGCTAAATTTGTCAAGAAATTTTCAAGTATCTTGAAAAGATATGAACGGGATGTATGCCCCCCTACGTTAAAGCGATCGCACACGCCTCACCGGGGGTGATTGCTTTAAGGTAGTGATACATATAAGAAAATGAGAAGGGAAAGGAGCACGTTATCACAAGGATTTAGCCCCCAAGTGTGAGATAAGCCCAAGGATAATAGACACAAAACACAAAGCACAAGGTGACTTCGCTTTCCTCAGGGTCAGTATGCTGTATGATAATTCATGTATATATATCATATGTATGTATGCATAATTGTTCTTCATTCCCCAATCAAGGAAGGTCACCTAGAAGAAGGGAACACATGTGTTTTTTGAGTCAACATGAGAGAGATCAAGAGATCTCAATGCTTTGCATCGTCCTCAAGTAGACAACACTAAGGACAACAAATAGAAGAATGAGAATAACATATAGAAGAAGTAACACAAGAGAGGAGGAGAGAATCTGCTATGCTAATGTAACTAGTCTAGCACGTCATCTACCCCCCGATCTTGCTGATCAATGTTTCGGGTAGGTAGGGAACACGCTAGAGGAGGAACATTCAACACAGCAGATGGAGCTATCACAAGATCCAAACAAGGGCTATGTTCATGTTCCAAGCCACGTTGTTCTTGTCTAGGAGCTAGGATAAGTGCTTTAGAAAATTCATTAGATAAATGGTTATCAATATCAACAAGTTCATATTCACTATCAGAAGCAAGAGGAATAACATTTTCATCATGAATAACATTTTCATCTATATCATCATCAAGATTTATAAAAATAGGATCTTTAATTCGCACAGGATCAAGACCATCATGCATCTTATGTTTAGGAGATTTCGGCTCAATCGTCGGCTGAGGAGAAAATGGAATAATGCTTGTTGAAGGTGTTTTTGGAGATTGCAAAGTTTGAGAAGCAGCTGTTTGAGCTCTAAGACGACGCTTTCGCCGGCGTTCACGTGCAAAACGATTTCGTCTAGTCTTAGTAGGAAGTGAAGAAGATTGAGGAGGAGGAATGTTCTCATCCTTATCACTTGGGTGTTTAGGTTGTGGTCTCTTAGGCTGGATAATAGGAGAAGAAGAAGGTCTCTTCTCTCTATAAAAAGAAGGAGGAGGAACTGCTCCATATAAAGGAGGAATATTTGGTTTAGGAAGGAGACCAAGTCCATCATGACGAGGAGGTATAGGTCTACTTTTAGGAAGTTTATTAGATATAGACATAGTCACATCCATGGGAACGGGTTGGGAATCTTCTTGAGGAAAGACATTAGTTTTATCTTTCAAAGGAAGAACTTCCTTCTCAAGAATGATAGGAATGTCATGTTTGGGTATTCTAGGTTCACTTAGAGATAGGATCATATCTGTTTTCCACTTTTGATAAGATTTGAAAAGATGATCACTTCGCGGAGGAAGAGATTGGAATTGTTTAGGCCAAAAGTAATCAAGAGGAACGCTAGAAATTCTTTCAGCTGGTTTAAAGAGACTATGATTGACAGTAAAAACTTCGCCATTATGGGGAAATTTCAAACACTTATGAATAGGAGAAGCAATAGCTTTCATGGAAGATAGCCAAGGATAGCCAAGCTTCACACGAAATTGTTCGGAAGATGGAATAATAGCAAAGTTCACATCAAGGGATTTGTTATGGACCTCAATAGGCAATGTAATAGAACCAATTGCAGGAGAAGAAAATGCATCAAATAGTTTCACAATCACATCTGTTTTGTCATATATCACTTGATTCAATTGCAAAGAAAAAAGAAATTCTTCAGTAATAACATTAACCATGCACGAAGGATCAATAAGCACTCCACGGGAAGGTGTATTCTTGACTTTTGCAACTATGTATAAAGGACCATCAGGTGCCCTAATGGTTTCACTGGAATCAAATGTGATGGAAGGTTCTTTAGGGTTTTCTTGCTGTTCTACAAAGTTAATCACATTTGGAGTCATAGACACAAGACCATCAGATGAAAAAGAGGAATCATTAGTCTCAATTGCATTAGAGGTATGAGAAGGTAATGGATCAGTGAAAATCTGAAGATTTTGATTAGGAGGAGCTATAGATGTATTGCCTTTATCATTCACTCGAGAAACAGAGATAGTATTATTATCAATCAAATCTTGAATTTTACCCTTTAAAGAAAAACATTTTTCAGTATCATGCCCAGGCTGACGATGAAATTGACAAAAAGCTTTGTTATCAAAATAAGGTGAAGTAATCTTTGCAGGATCAATTTGTCTTATAGGAGGAAGAGTAAGCACATTTTGTTCCAATAACTTATTCATAATACTATGCAATGATTCATTCAAAGGAGTATACTTTCTTTCTTTCTTGAAAAATTTAGAAATAGGAGGCACACCTGATGCTGCATTCACATTGTTGTTGATGATGTTTTCATTGAATTTGATGGAATCTCTGTTCGGTTTAAACTTCCCAAATGGTTGTTGACTGCTATCACCCTTATCACCTGGAGCCATAGGATGTGATTGTTCCATTTGACTCACAGTCAGTTGATAATTGTGAAGAGTTGCACACAACTGTTGGAAAGAAGTAAACTCAGAAAACAGAAGTTTGTCTCGAATATCTTTTTGTAAATTAGAAATAAAGATTCTTTGAATATCATTGTCAGGCACTGGAAAAGAAATTTGAGCATACAAATGCTTATATCTACCAATGAAATCAGTCACTTTTTCTTTAACACCTTGTTTACAATGCATTAAATCAATCAAAGTAACTTTAGGACTTATATTGTTTTGAAATTGTTGAATGAAAGCATTTGCAAGTTGTTCGAAAGAAGTAATAGAATAGGAAGGCAACGAGCAATACCATTGTAGGGCTTTGTCTCTTAATGTTCTAGTAAACAGTTTTGCAAGCAACCTTTGGTCATAAGCAAAATCAGTACATATTGTTTGAAAAGTCTTAACATGTGTTAGAGGATCACCCTTACCATTATAAAGCTCCAAATGCGGAATTTCAACATGTTTAGGGGGAATAGCTCGAACAATATCAAGAGAAAGTGGGCTCGCAACATCAAATGTGGGCACACTAAACTTAGATTGATTCATAGAGGCAATTTGTTGCTGTAAAGAAGAGACAGTTTGTGCAAGATTGTTAATGGTTGCTTCAGTCGAAGAGTTCATATTAGACGTGTTAGATTGTGTTGGAGGTGTTATGTTATTGAAAGAAGGTAAAGAGTAAGGTGGTGGGACACTATGATAGTTAGTCATAGGAGATGATTGGACAGGAGGAACACTACAAGGAGGAATGGAATGATTGAATGAATTGCCCCCTTGCATCATGTTCATTTGTGGAGATGTAATAGGAACACTCATTGAAGGAGTGAATGAAGAAGTTGGATTGAATGAAGGAAGAGGGTTAATTGAAGAAGAAGGATTGCCCCCCTGACTAGTGATCACAGGAGGAATGTCTTGTGTAGAAGTAGCCATTATGTTTGATGTAAAGGTAGGTATGCTAGCAATAGAAGTCATCAAAGGAATAGAATGATTGACTTGTGTAGGAGGTTGTGTATAACCTAAAGATTCGGCACAAATCTTTATAGGCATCACATTCGAATCCACAATGTGTGCAATACCACGCAAAATATCAATTCCATTTTTATCACTTTGAAGCATACGTTTTAGACCCTCAATTAAAGGAAGAGCTTGACTATCGGGGTATTCTTGAGACATCCATTGTCGAAAATCATCAAATTGGTTATCCAATTTTGAAAGTTGTTCTTCAGAAACCTCATGGAGAGCTTCTTCATCATTAGGAGGATTAGAGGAATTACCCATGTCCTCGTTAAAAAGGCTATTCAAATTAGGTTCCATCTCCTCAGTAATTAAACCTCGGAAAGACTTAATTCTACGGTTTCATCTAACGGGAATAGTGTAAGTAGGGCTTATTGTTGTAAAACTCATGCACTAGAAAGGAAGAGGAAATTTTGAATTCAGAGGTAGCAATTTTCAATAAAATCAGCCAATCTTCTGGATTTAAGCTGTTAAATGCAATCATGACAGTCTCCCGAAATTTCGGAAAAAATGTCCGGGACCGTGGTGCTCGGAGTGCAACACGGTCCTTGCAACTTTTTTCGAAATTTGCAGGGATGAAAGGTATGATGATTTTAAAGGTAATCTGAAAAAATTGAGTGATTTTACGATCTGTAGATAGGCCAAATTAAAGTTGCAATCTCGAAATTGAACCTTACCAAGATTGTCGAAAAATGCAAAATTTGAATTTTGAAAAAGAGAGAGAAATTGAAATTTTGAATTTTATGATTTTAGAGGGAATGTCAAAAGCAATGCAAGTTTTGAAATTCAAAAGTTGACTCAATTTCACGCAAAATTCAATTTTGAAAGCGGAAATTAAAGTTGTTGTAATTAAGCACTTAATTTCAAAAGTCACGAATTGCAAGAATTTGAATAAAGCACTGAAATTTCGAATGAATGCAAACACACTTTTCAGATTTAGGACAGTAAGAACACAATTTAGACACAAAATTTCAGTTTCAATGATTTTTGAATGATTAGAAGCGTTAATCCAAGCAATCCCTAGACCAACTTTGACTTTAATTTTGAAGGTGTTAAAATTGATAAAATCAGCCAAAATTCTGGATTTTAGCAAGAAAATACAGTAAGGTCTCGCTCCCGAAATTTCGGAAAAAATGTCGGGGACGATGGCGCTCGGAGTGCACACGGTCCTCGCAACTTTTTTCCAAATTTTTAGGAATGAAAGATATTGTGATTTTATTGCGGAATCCAAAGTTACAGCTGATTTGGAAATGTTTTGATCAATGAAATTGTCGGACAAAGGTTGAATCAAGAGGGTTTCAAAAATTAGGGTTTTAACACTTAACCACTTAATTTTCAAAATTAAAGCATAGATATGAATTGATAATTTGTAATAGGAGGGTAGATCTGAAACAAGCATTAACATTTAGACATTTCACAAGCTTAATTACTAAAAAGAAAATTTAGGGTTTTTATGCAATCAACCTCTAAAATTTGCAAAAGATCAAACATGGAAATGTAATCAAGGAATCCAATTTTCAGATCTAACCATGAAAAATCAGAAAGGATGTTCACGTCGGGTTCACCAAAATGTAAAGCAGAAAATCGCGATCGAACCCTAGTTGCTCTCCCCTCTTCCAACTCCAAGGAGAGAGAAGGGAGATTCACTAGGGTTGATGGTTTTCACTTAGGGGAGAGATTTACATTCAAAAGAGGGGTTGAAATCCACAAGATCCAATACCACACAATGCAAGATTGGATGCTAAATGCATTTCAAGGGTTAAGACAGCAAGGCTACCCTCTTTTGTAAAG
The DNA here is from genome assembly GCF_030272615.1 of Cryptomeria japonica. NCBI lineage: Eukaryota > Viridiplantae > Streptophyta > Pinopsida > Cupressales > Cupressaceae > Cryptomeria > Cryptomeria japonica. Next base: position 663,725,806 of record NC_081413.1, read on the forward strand.
AATGTGCATAGAGGAATTAAGCTATGAATGCATAGAAAGTGAGAAAGATTCACTTATAAACTGAGATAGGAATACAGTATGAAGCTGCGGACCTGGAATTAGCAGTAAAATGTCGATACGGCGCTGTCCTGCAAATTTGAGCAAAAGTTGTCGGGACGATGGCGCCCGGCGCCACGGTCCTCCAAAAAATCCGCGAAACGAAGGGGGATCTGTTCATCTCTGCACAAGGATTCCAGATCTTCAATTTCAGCCGCGTACCTGCAACCTACACACAGAAAAGTGAAGACGATTGGGGGGTTAGGGATTAGGGGTTTGCCCTTAGGTCAAACCCTGGTTTTGGAATTAACCAAGAAATGAGCAAGTGCTATAAATGTAAATGACTGTAAAACAAGTACTAATACCTTGTTCTAAGGATGTTTGTATCCTTATGTGCGAAGGTTTAGATGTTGTATGTTGTATGTTGTAGTAGTATGTTGTATGTAGCATGTAGTATGTGATCTCCTCTTCAATGGTTGAATCCTTGTCTTGAATGCAACACTTAGCCTTGAATGGAGACTTGAAATGATCAATTGCTTGAAGGAATGCTTGAATGCTTGAATGCTTGAGTATAGTTTCCACGCTTTTGCACATATGACCTTCTTACCCAAATGGGAGAGGACAATGTAGTTTATATACTTGTCATTTAGGGCTGATAGACTGATTTTCCCGACCTTAGGCCGACCAGGAAAGATAATTTTCCAATTTGCAAACATAAAGACCCGAAGTCCAAAAGAGACCGGGCCCAAAATAGGACCCAGGGACCAAGGCGCTGGGCGCCATGGTCCTGGGGGACTAGGGCGCTGGGCGCCCTAGTCCTGAAGGACCAGGGCGCTGGGCGCTTTGGTCCCACCTCCCAAGATAGCAGGGTGCAAAGGAGGTTCAGGCCAAGGTGCAAGAAAATGCAGTTTTCAGTGTCATAATCAGGTTTCGGGGTCTCCATTCAGGTTGCGTGTTGCGTCGCCATCGTGAAGACCCAAATGCGGTCGAAATTGCAAGTGTCGCAATTTTAGGACGCTACAGTTACTCCAGAAGGACACGCAATTATGAGATCCTACAGGTTGATGTTCCCATGCATCAATAATTGTAATACCCTAAAAATGGTGATCTAAATCATGAGCCCCTAATCTTGACAATGTCACCAAGGTCCTATCCAAAGGCAATTAAATAAATCTTGAGAACACAATTAATCTCTAAAATCATCAAATGTCACATGACAAATTAATCAACCAATATTAATTAAATATTTATTTAATTAATTAAATCATTCGAAGTAAATCATTTTTAAACAATTATCCTATTTATTTTATTGAATATCCTAGCATATTTAATTAAATAAATCAATTTACCATCAAATCATCAAAAAAGGAAGTAATTGACCAAAAAAGAATTAAAATTTGAGAAAAGAAATCAATTGGAGATAATCTTCAAAAACAAATTAAAAATTGATAAATAATCTCAAAGAAATCAATTAAAACAATTAAATATTAAAATTGAATGAAATAGAGAATAAATCAGTTTTTTCCTGATTTTATCTTAATTTTAGTTCAATTTCCTTTAAAAGTGAGAAAAGCATCCAATCACATCAATTCACCTGGATTGTGCTTCCTCTTGGAAAATCTTGACTGCTCATCATCATTTGATCTCAGCCATTGGTTTCTTTATGAATTTTCTATAAATCCAGGCTCTCATCTCTCATTCAAAAATCCTGGAGAATAAATTGTTATTATGTTGTTTTTGCTCTAGGTTCATTGAGAATTTGCATTGAGATATTGCATATTAGTTATTTCATATTGCTTAAATCATTTAGCTTAGATATTCATATATTGCTTAAATCATGTTAGATTAATCTTGCATATCTAGCTTAAATCTTGCATCCATCTAGCTTATATTCATGCTCATATAGATTTTAAAATCCTTCGTTTAGGTGTTGTCTAGTCACTAGATAGCTTAGCAATTTGAGAGCAATCTAAACTCGCATCTACTAGAAGGCAATAGGTCACTTTGTAATGGTTTATTGTTCATTATTGATTATTGATTTACTAACCATGCATCTAATGACTTAATTGAAGTGTCATGTATTCTAGATACAGATACAGGTCCACTATTTACACACACATTTTTGGCACCCACCGTGGGGCAGAAGACTACTTTTTCGGCCTCAAAATCATTTTTTTATCCTGTAGGTTTCCTCCGTACAATCTCTGTGAAATATCGTACGAGTGGTATTACTGCATTGTACGACATTCTGTCGAAGCCTCTGATTTGTCGTACGAATTAAAAAAGGGTGTCGTACAAAATTCTATTCTGAATATCTGATTTTGTCTTTTGTCATTTTATGCTCAGTTCTAACTTGTACAATAAAAGCCTTTTGTCGTTTTACTCTGTGATAATTGTCGTACGATGTTGTATTCTATCAGGTTAAAACAAATTTCACTTTTCAGGTTTTCTGTCCAATTTTGATTACGCTAACGCTAATCCTGAATCGTCTTCTATCTGCCTGATATTTTCACAGGCTAACTAGTTTCTTGCAGGACGCTTGTCAAATAATTTATCAATCAAACATACGCCTGTCAAAGAATAAAAACAACATGACTACTGATACATTGTTTTTGCAGGTTGCGTAAAGAGAATTAGCTAAACATCATGTATTCTTTAAATTCATTTTTAGGCATCTAACTTGCTATCTGGTTAAAGAACAAATCTGTATTTTGTGTTAAGAAAATTTTGAGAGGTAGGAGAGTATGCTCTTGTCTGTATAGACAATCAAAAATCTAGACCCTCGAGGCATTTTCTTTAAGTTTGAGATTTGCATATCTTTAGTGGGCCTACCCTCCCGAAGAGCCATTACGACCGGTGAGAGGGGAATGACCCAAGTGGGAATGACTAAATGCCAAGTACTCCAACCCACTATAAACTAAACGTGATTTGATGAAAATCAAGTCAACAACAGTGCTCAGGAATAGCTCTCTTTTGTACCTTTGGGTATATTAAACATTGGTTTTTAAGGCTGGGAGACCTCTTAATTGAGTTTATACCTCGACGCGCCGAATAGACCCCTTACTAGTTCCAATTCAAATTAGAAGCTACCCGATTCACCTCCGAAAGGTTGATAATCTTTGTGCAAGAGAGATAGTAACTCTCCCAAGACACTCGCCATATCGTGCCCCCATTAGCATTTGGAGTCGGCTAATATGGCATTGAGAATCCATTGAGTGAGACTCATCGGCCGTATTATGATTAGCTATTGGGTGTGTACCTAAGTCAACAAGCAAAAGTTTTCTTCTCTAAGCCAACTTCTATAGGGTTTGCATGTTGTGATTGAAGTTATTATTTATATTGTGTGTTTTCTGTGTTTTCATCCTTGAAACTAAAACTGGAATACCAAAAATGGAGAAAACAATACCAAATAACTCAGTGATAAACTCTGTCAGTGTCAAAAACTAGTCTGCGTCAATCATTGAAAATCAGTCCTATATCAAAAATTGGTCATACTCAGTCATAAAAAACTCAACATTTAATCTTTGTCCAGATACAGTCGTACGAGCCTTCTGTTTTATCATTCTGCTACATATCTTCTATCATACGAGATTCCATCAATCCTAACAGTTTGTCATTTGAGTCTGCATTCTATGTCGTACGAAACCTGATTGTCTGTCATCCGGGTCTGAGAACTGTCATTCTATCCTGAATCCTATATCGTACGATAAACCCTTGCATTTATCAGTTTGTCATTTCAGACATACCCATTTGTCGTACGGTATTAGGCAACAACTCGTACGAAACAATACTGTCATTTTCCTGAAGCTATTATATTGTTGTCCAGTCCTGGAAATCCTGTCGTACGAATCACCGATTTTGCCAGTCTAGAATAGTCAAACTTGCCTAAAATAGTTTACAATGAGCTTAAACTGGTTTTCATCCTCCTGAACATAAACAACCTTGATAATGTACCCCTGTCGTTGCGTTGCACAATTTTATCGATCATCTCTCAGCTAGTTCAAACAACATCTTATCAAACCTAAGTTAACCTAGATAACGTCTTACACAGGATAGATCATTCTTGAAGCCAGACCAGATCTTAGTTACTTCACTGAATCACTATGTTAAATGAATAACTAGCTACAATTTGATCTTGACTTCTACAACACATCTAGCTCTCGATCCCGTCGGTTGTAAATGCATGTTCAAACCAAAAGTTCTCGCAGCAAAATAGACAAAGGAAAAGAAACACCCTTTTCATCAAACGACAATCCATTCTTTGGAGAAGACCTCGTCTCAAATAAACCGTCATCATCACAACTACCAGTTTACGATCAACCAATCTTTGGTCAGCCCCTATCTCTCACCATGTTTGGAGAAAGGCAAGAAAGACAAGCTAGTAAATGAGACACATATGACAACCTCAACAATCATGCCATTGACAATGAGTCCTCATCAACTGAATCTAAAGACTCTGAACCTCCAGAGGTCGAAATACATAAATGTCAAAATGATAAAGATTTCCAAAAAATTATGGAGGTCATCATGGCTAGAGAAAAAGAAGACTATTTCCTAGAACTAGCAAAGCAAGGCGCCAAGCTTCCTACTGGTTATGATGTGGAGGCCCTCATCACTAAAGAGGAAGAGACACCATTGGGAATGCTAAACAAACAAATACAAGTGTTATGAACTGAGGTCAGAGAACTAAAAAGCAAAGATAAATCACCAAAACAATATTCTTTGGACACAATATGCTCATTCCCATTTGACAAAAACCTTTACATGCCTCCATTTCCCTCAAAAGTAGAAATGCCCAAGTTTGACAAATATGACGGGAATACAGATCCTCAAGATCATATCAGATAATTTTGTGCTTTATGTATGGAGTTCATGTATGACCAAACGTATCTCATGCGCCTTTTCCTGAGAAGTTTAGGGGGGCAAGCTATGGAATGGTTCTCAAGTATACCTATGGGAATAAAAACTTTTGAAGAATTAATCCAACTATTCTTGAAACAATACTCCTATAACATTCATCACCCAGTCACTATGATAGAGCTTTGCAATACCAAACAAAAGACAGGAGAACCCTTTCTCACTTTTCTCCAATGATGGAGAAAGATGTTCTCTAGATATTCACCGACTATTCCAGATCTTGAGAAGATAGATATCTTTGTCAACAACTTAATCCCTGAATTCAAATACAGTGTCCAGATGCAAGTGCATCCTTCATTCAACAAAATGGTAGATAATGCCCTCAGAATGGAAGATGTGCTTATAAAAAAGAGAGATATATCACTTTGGAAAGAAACATCGCAGGGTTCTAGTTCTAAAGAAAAGAGCAAATGTTGGAAGTACGGCAAAGATAACAACAAAAACGTTAATGATAGAGTGGTAGATAATGTTTTTGATTAAGGAAAAAGCAGGTTTTGAAGGGGCCCCGAAACCCTTTACAAACAGAACTTAAACAAAAAAAGCAACGAGATACAAAAAGGAATAGTCCAACAAAAAGCCAGCAGAAAACCAGAAAAAGCCTCACAATGCCAGCAGGCCATCCAGATTCCAAAAGAGAAACTAGTTGATTTTTTCTAGGGCATTTTCCAGGGTGTTTCTAATTCTATGCAGCTCTTTGATGTTATCCCTAAGATTAGGGAGATCCTTTGCAGAAGCGGCCACAACTTTCTTAACACTAGCCCTGGTCCTCTTCGTAGTGCCACCAACCGGAGTAGCATCACCGCTACCAGTCTGGATAGTTTCTTCATCCAAGTCAAGTTCCACAACCAGTTTTGGAGAGCAGGTATGATCAAAGACCTTAGCGATATCCTCTAGGTTTTTAGTGACAACAGAAAGAATACTCGGGATAACGCCCATCAGATTTTTCATCGCCTCTCTCCCATCTTCCAGTGATTTAACCTTATCATCCATATTCTGCTTCCAGTTTATCTGCTCTTTGTTTTCATCCTCCCTCTTCTCATCCGTATTTTTCCCCTTTTTTTCTAGGTTCTTCAGGAGCTCATAGGTCCATCTTTCATAATCCATTCTCGCCTCAGAGAGTTTGTTGAGGTTATCCAAGATTAACCCTTTACTCGCACTTTCCTTATCCTCACTAACCCTATCCTTAGTTAGGTCCTTCTCAGAATCTTTGTTCATTTCCCTCTTGGAATTCACATCAGTTTCCTCATTATCCTTGAAATCCACTTCCTCCATCGGATGGCTATTGTCCTTACCAGGGCAATCATTGAGGATAGGGCTTTCATGACCAGGCTCATTATCACCACTTTCTTCACCGTTGGAGTCATCTGTCTCCATTTCGCTACTTTTCTTTTAAATTTACTCTGTTTCCATCCCAGGGACACATTTTCTTTTTTTGCTAGAGGACGCCTTCTCCTTGCTGGAGTCTCCTCTTTCCATCTTTCTCTTACCCGGAGAGGCAGAAATCCTCTTATTTTCCAGCAGCGTGAGGGTTTTACAATGCTCATAGATGAGCAGCAAAAGCTCGCAATGGAGAATCGGGCTGGAAGGGTTTTTCCTGTGTTTATTGAGGGACCGAGAAAGGGACCTAAAAAGGTAGTAGGGCAGGGATACCTTTTTGTCATGTCTGAAATGGTTTAAGAGAACAAAATGGTAGGTGTGGGCCCTGGAGAAAAGGCCTTCAACCATGATGTATTTCATAATTGCATTCAGAACCCAACGCCATAGTTTCTTGATATTTGCAGCTTCGTAGTAGCCCGCAGTGGCTTTGCCAATTTTAACCCTCTCTTTCTCTCTCCGCAGGAACAAATTGACCCCGTTGTTGGAAACTTTAAGGTCTCGAAAGAAATTAAGCCCAGTGTGGGGCATGCCAGTCACAATAGATATGAGCCCAACATCCAGCTTAAACTTAACTCCATAGATTTTAAAGGAGCCATTAGACCAGTTTTCAGAAATCTTGGAAATGGCGAGGTTTACCCTACCTTTGTCATAGTCCATGAGCTTCTTCATGAAGCTGGTGAGAGAACCCTTTTCCAATTTCACCCACACTTTCGGCATCTCTTTCCAAGTCGACGTATTGTCTGGTTCCTCCCTCCTTAGGTCTCCTCCCATCTTTGGATTCAGGCTATCTGCTCTGTTTCTCTGCAAACTAAGCCCTTCTTTCCTGATGTTGCTCAAGATTTTGAACCGGGTTGCCCACAAAGTGTGCGGCAAATTATTAAAGATTGTTGGAGATCTACCGCTTTGCCAAGTAATGAAGACCTTTCCATCAAGGCATAGATTATTCTTTTTACCTGTCATGATTATGATGTCCTTCTCTCCCCATATGACTGTCCTTTCTAAGGAACTCTTTAATGTTTAAATTGAGATCATCCTCGTGCCAAATCGATTGGGAGTCAGAGTAAACCCCTATATTTGCTAAACAATCCACTACACTATTTTGCTCTCTGAAGGCATGTTGAATAATAATTTCTTTAAAACTTGCAATGATCTCCCTAGCTTTCATGATGATATTTTCAATTGACCAAGAAGGCTCTGACTCCCCCTTTAAACACTTAATAATATTAAGTGAATCTCCCTCAAGCCATAATTTATCATAATTAAAATTTTTGGCTATAATTAAGGTGTTCAGGGCAGCTGAGGCTTCGACAAAATGGCTAGTTTGATTCCCCAGAGGACCAGCCACCGCCTTTAAACAACTTTCAACAAAATTCCTAACAATGCCCCCATATCCAGCTTTACCTGGATTCCCTTTAGAGGCCCCATCAAAGTCAGCCTTAATCCACCCCTAAGGAGGAAAACACCAGACAAGACCTTCTCTTCCTGTCTCCTTGCTGGTAGTAGTGGTAGTGAGGTTCCACCTTTCTTTGAAGTCATCTTTAGCAGCAGGTCCATGATCAGTGCCATAGAGGCATTCAAAAATACTCCTAAAATTTCTATCTACCACCACTTCAGGAATAGCCCTTTTATCCCTAAAAATCCTATTGTTGTGCTCTTTCCAGATATTCCAGATAACATTCGGCAAAGTAAGTCTCCAAGTCTCCACAATTTTAGGATTAGAATTAGGGCATTGCCATTGCTGCGAGGAATCCCCAAGGGAGTTCGGGAAAACCCAGCTCAGGTTCCACCTGCTTAAGATGATTTTCTAGATATCCTGACTAAAAGTGCATTGATTGAGAATATGGCAGGCCGTCTCTTCTTCCCTGCAACAAAGAGAACACATGTTAGGAAAAACAATACCTCTTTTATGAAGGTTGTCTAGGGTTAAAACCTTATTTTGGATGAAAATCCAAAAGAAGATATTAACCTTTGGAACTAACTTCTTGTTCCAGACTTTAGCCCAGATGGGAATTTCATCCAGCAGATCATTATGAATGGCCACAACTAAGGAAATAGAATATTTCCCGTCCAGGGTTTTCCTCCATATCAATATGTCATCTTTGTTGTCTCTAGGGATTTTAGTAGAGAGAGCAATCTAAAGGAACTTGAGCCTCGGACATTGCTGGTTAAAATCAATCCAGTTCCCATTTCTCCAGTAATCTCTGACTAGCTCACCAAACCTGCTTTTGAACCAGTCTTTCCATTCTTTAAGGATTGGGATTTCCTCTAGAGGTTTATCCAAAATCCATCTATCTTCCCAAAATCTTATTCTCCTCCCATCCCCAAGGTTCCAAGTTCTGCCAGTAGCAGCCCAGCTTTTAGCAGATTGAACAACATTCCATATAGCCGATCCTTCAACAATGAAAGAATTATCAAGGAATTCTTCCTTAGAAGGTTGCATATAGAGATATTTGTTTTTCCAGATTGAGTTCCATTCTCTTTTCTCCCCTTTCAATCTCCATATTTGTTTGGCTAATAAAGCTTTATTCGTAGAACCAATGTTCCTTAAGCCCAACCCACCTGAGGCCTTAGGGGAACAAATTTTATTCAAGGCAATAAGGGGTATTCTATTTGTAACTTCCACCCCCAACCAAAGAAACTTTTTTTGGATTCTTTCAATGGCTTTCGCAAACTTTGTGGGGATTTTGAACAAGCTGAGAGCATAAATAGGAAGATTTTGGAGAGTGGCTTTGAGCAGAGTAATTTTACCCACTTCACTAAGGACAACCCCTTTCCAACTAACAAGTTTCAGGTTAAGTCTGTCTATCAGCTTATTCCAGAAGGAATCCTCAAGCTTGAAACACAAAGGAAGCCCCAAATAAGTAGAGGGAAGCTCAGAAATATTGCAGCCAAGAATTCTTCGAATCCTTAGTTGCCTTTGGACCGGGGAATTGATGAAGAACATAGAACTTTTATCCCAGATGATTTTTTGGCCAGAGGCAGATTCATAAGTATTCAGAATATTCTTCATATTTTTAGCTTCCAAAATGGTGGCTTCCCCCATGGTAATAGAGTCATCAACGAATTGTTCATGAGAATAAACAACAATGGAAGAAGAAGGTTTCAGACCCCTAAGATTGCCATCTTCCACATTTTTAAGAATAAATCTGCCTAGGCATTCAGCTAGAATAGTGAACAGGATGGGGGATATGGGGTCCCCCTGTCTAAGACCTCTAGAGCTTTTGAAGAAACTGGATGGGGAACCATTGACTATAACAACAGAGGAGGAAGTTTCCATGAGTTGAGAACATAGCTGAATAACTTTGTCACCGAAACCAAATGCTTTCATGATTCTAAGGAGAAACTGCCAATTCACTCTATCAAAAGCTTTAGTCATGTCTAACTTTAGGAAGAAGCCCTGGTTATTCACCATTTTCAGGGAGTGGATATTTTCATGAACGGATATAATGGAATCCAAAATTTGTCTTCCAGGGACAAAGCCATTCTGCTGGACAAAGATAATCCTTGGAAGAATTTCCAACAACCTAGAAGTCAGAACCTTGGATAAAATCTTGTATACAGAGTTACACAAGCTAATAGGTCTAAACTTGTTGAGAGAATCAGCTTCGGGGATCTTTGGGATAAGGACAATGAAGGTGGCATTCAATTCCTTAAGGAGTCTTTTAGAGCCAAAGAATTCTTTAACACCATTGCAGATGTTAGCCTCCACTATGTGCCAAAAATTTTGGAAGAAAAACATTGGGAAATCGTCCGGTCCAGGGGATTTATCACCCTGAAAGGAGAACACCGCCTTTTTGATTTCCAGATTAGAGGGAATACGAGATAAAAGGTTGTTATCAGCTTCAGTCAGGATAGAAGGAATAACTTGTAAAATGGTGTTTTGATTGCTAAAATCCAGGTTCCACATCTCCCAACAGGGTGCTGAAATGCTCGAGAGCTTCCTTCCTAATATCGTTATCCTCTGTTAGGATGCCTTTATTGCAGGATAATCTGGATATTCTATTAGCTGCCCTATGCCTTAAGAGTAGTTAAGTGAAATAATTGGGTATTTTTATCACCTTCCTTCAGGAACAAGCCTCTGGATCTTTGTCTCCAGAATGTCTCTTCATTAGAAATGATGGTGTGGTATTTAGATAATAGAGGATTTTCAGCCATCGTAAGATCTTCAGACAGCTCAACCTCTTGGATTCTATCTTGAACTTCCTTTATTTCAGTTTTGACTTGAATTTTGCTCTTGAATATGTCCCCAAAAATCTCTTTGTTCCAGATTTTAATTTTAGCTTTTAGTATATTGAGCTTTTTGGCAATTCAAAAAAGATTCGTACCCTCCACTTCAGAATTCCACCATTTAGCAATACGAGCTTCTAGAGAAGGATGGGAAAGCCAAGCTTTTTCAAATCTGAAAGGGAAGTTTCTCTTGGCCGAAAAAGAGTTGGCAGAAAAGGAGATGGTGCAATGGTCTGACCCAATTTTGATAACAGGAGCAAGGGAGCAGCTATACTTGGAAAACCAGTCAAAAGAAATTAAAGATCTATCTAACTTAACTTGAATCAGATCAGCTCCGGTTCTTCTATTGGTCTAGGTGTAATTAATACCCTAGAGATCCACATCAATGAGAGCTTGATCATTTATGAAATCCATAAGGTCTTGTTTCCCATCAAGTTGTAAAGGGATACCTCCCATATTCTCTTCCTCTTTGAGTGGAGTATTGAAATCTCCCATAATAATCCAACTTTGATCAACAAACTTGAGTCTATCGTCTGCAAGGCTTTTCCAATATTTAACTCTCCCGATTTTGGTGTTAGGTGCGTAGACATTAGATAACACCTAAACAAAGTTGTCCTTAATATGCTCAAGCTAAACAGAGTTCCTATTAAAAGCAGAGATGATTTCTTTACCTTTTATTGTTTTTTGGTTCCAAAAAATCGCAGTTTGTCCAGAAGCTCCCTTCGAGTTAGATCCTATGACCCCATTTTCCTTGAAAATTCTAATCTTTTCAACTTTTTCCTTAGACATCTTGGTTTCCTGTATGAGGACCACATCTAGTTTATGATCTCTAATGATGTTTCATAACACATCCTACTTATGAGGGGCGTTCAGCCCTCTGATATTCCAGGATATTATCTTCATACTTTAACTGGGGATAGGGCTAACTCAATGGAATACTATGTTCCATCAAGACGGTTCTTCCAGCTTTCGTGTTCCCTTTGATGTTTTAGGGATGGACTTCCCTACTTTTTGTTTTGACTTCCAACATCTACCTTTTTCTTGTTCTTGCTTCTGGTTGAGATTCCTCCATTGAGTTCCTCCTTGTTCATTTTTCCTTCTCTCGAACCGAGAATTCGGAGATTCCCTTCTAGCATATCCATTACCACACTTTGAGAAGGGGTTTTATAAAGAAGAGGCTTTGGGCTTCCATTAGTTAAAAGCAATAAGGGCTCAATGTCAGAAGGGTCTTGACCTTCATTAAAGTTTTCCTCGACTGATTTTGAGAATGAAGAGGTTGGAATGGTTTCTTCCTTCTCCTGACTAACAAATCCAACCTCCTGGTCCTCTGGGTTATTTTTATTGTTCAACTTAATTCCTTGCTCTACTTCTTTAGAGCTCTGTGGTTGGTTGTTAGAGCAGACACAATCTTGTTTATCATTACTGCTATTCCTAGTCCTCTTGACTTCATTCACTAAAACCGTTACATCCTTATTTTGGTTACACTCAGTTAATGGCTCTCCTTTTTTATTTATCGTTTGCCAAATTTTTTTGTTCTTGATATTGCTATCAGTCTTGCTTTCCTTGCTTTTCTTGAGTGGGCATGATTTTTCCCAATGCCCCGATTTTTTGCAATGGAAACAGGCAAATGAAAGAGATTCATATTCAATAGCTTGGGACCATTTTCCAAGTTTAGATATGATTTATACGGATTGAGGCATATCCGTCATTTGATTAACATTTATGCAGATGCAAGCAAAGACTAACCTTGATTTAGCCACCATCATCAGGTCAATTGTCAGGAGTTCTCCAAAGGATTTCACAATACCCTTGAAAACTTCCTCATTCCAGTATTTCAGCAGGAGGTGCGTGCAAACTGGCGCAGAAACAAAGGACTCGTCAAGGGAGAGGTTCGGGGCCCATTTTTGAAGAGCTAAGGATGACTTGCCAAACATCCAAGAGCCTTCATAGAGAGCCGTATTCATGTCTTCTTCAGAGTTAAAAGTGAAGGAAAAAAACCCTCTAAGCAGCGTTGCCACGTCCACTTGACCTTTTACAAGCCATTTTCTCCTTATGAAATTCCTCACATCATCGATGTTAGGCCTAAAGCTAGAGAATCGTCCCACTAAAGTCATGGATAAGCCAGCTATAGTCATATCAACCACTTTGTCTGGAACACAGATAGCAACTAGTCCAAAGGCTAGGTCTGAGATATTTGTAACTTCCAGAACCCCAGATTTAGCCAGTGGCTTCACTCCAAAGAGCGAAGACCATTTTTTACCTTTACCTCTGTCGTGTGGGTCCCCAGGTTTCAAATATTTGTCCTCTCCCAGTTTTGCTTTTTTCTTGTCCTCTTCTGACCCTTGAGATGCCTATCCTCCTGCCTGTTTGCTAGTTCTGATCCCATAAAAACTGCAATCTCCAGGAAATCCGCCTTCCCCAGGAATTTTGCCATTCCCCAATTTGAAATTTGGGATTCCCGCTCCTTTTCGCTCCACCCCCATTGTGTCCACCTAGAATATGGGCCTTATTGCTTGGACTGTTATTTGCAATAGGCATAAAGGTAATTCTCCCCCCTTTACTCTTCCTTGAGTGATGGGTGAAATTCACAATATTTAACTTGCCTAGTGGCACGCAAGCACTTAAGGTAGTTGAAACTGCAACAGAAAATCCTCCGAAGAAAGCAAGAGAATGGTTTAAAGAGAAACCTTGGCTTTCAAAGCCTAAGCGTGATTTCACTCCTCTAGATGAATCATATGAATCAGCTTTTAAAACTTTATTGGTGAATGATCTGATAACATTGCTAGACAATTCTAGACCATATGATCCAGAAATTAAACCCAAATGGTGGAGAGAAAATGAATATTGTGACTACCATCGGAACAAGGGACATAACATAAACAACTGCATGAAACTCGGCCATGAAATTCAAGATCTCATTAACACTGGAAAAATCATTGTTGGAAATCACGTGACTAATGCTGATCATAAGGCCTTTAAAGATCCCTTATCGACTTATGAACAAGGAGATTCCTTAAAATCCAAGGGAGGTGCTAGAGTCAATTATACCTACACTAAATACGATAACGTGATCAACATGATTGAATCTTCCCAACCTGAATATTGCAAAGTGATCATAATCAAAGATAAACAAAATCAAGCACAAACTGCTAATGCTGTAACCCATGCTCAAAAGAAAGTTACTCTCCAAGGAGCTAGTCCCTCAACTTTCGCTCAAACAACATCAAACCTACCAACTCCTCCAAATAGACAAACAGACACAATCACGGCCAAATCAAAACAGCTGGCTTTATCATCCTCTCCTGGTTATAGTATTATCAAACAATTGAAAAGAACCAACACTCAAATCTCCATTTTGGAACTGCTTAAGATCTCTTATGCTCCTAAAGAGATCCTGGACAAGGCTTTGCTCACCACTAGTGTCCCTAAAGATTTAGACGTAGATCGGTTTCAATCTATGGTGGGTCACCTGACTTCGCCTCATTACCTCACTTTCTCTGAAGAAGATGATAACTCACTGAATCACCCTCATAACCAGCCATTACACATTGAAGTTATGATCCATAAACACCGAGTTAAACATGTTTTGATAGATGGAGGCACTGGGTTGAACATCTATACCTATAATCTATTAACACAGCTGGGATTTTCTGAAAATGTTATTGATCCAACAAAGAAAATAATAATCAAAGCTTATGATGAAGAAGAAAGAACCTCTAAAGGTCTAGTACTATTACCAATCAGGGTAGGACCCGTAGAAAGAGATGTCGTCTTTCAGGGCCTTGACCTTCCTCTTTCATATAACATCTTACTAGGCAGGTCATGGATTCGCGAAATGAAAGCAGTACCATCTACATATCATCAGTGCTTGAAATTTCCTTATAATGGAGTTGAAGTCAGTATTCCTGCTGATACAAGCTATACTTGCAATGCATTAACATAGAGTGTTGATGCTTTTGTTCCTCATAATTGAGCAACATCTATAGCTGAAAGTTTGAAATCTTTGCTGAAATATTTAGAGAAGAAATTGAAAATTACAAACATCGACATGTATGGCCACAAGATAGAGCTTGTGCTCTCTCTAATGTCTCTTCCTCCATCACCAAGATAGTCGGGAAAACCATCAGAGGGTATGAAGCCACAAATTTCAACTCCAAAAGTCATTTATGATGGTCTCTTTATATAGTCCTCTACTTCCCTTGCAAATGAAATAGAAGAGGATGCTGCTCTCAAATGGCTTTTCAAAGAAGATAGCGCAAACGAAGAAATACGACATTGTGAGATTTCCCCGACACAATATGGTCCAGGCTATAAGATGCTTCAACACATGGGATATTCAGGTACTGGTCCTCTAGGCAAGTATCAAGAAGGTATTATTGAACCTATTCAGTTACAAACTAAGTCTCCAAATGATAAAGCTGGACTGGGATACGATCCAAGAAAGTCATCAAATCATAAACACATGTCTCACCATCAACTTAAGTGGAAGAAAAAGGTACTACCTTTAACATCATAGGAAATTAATGCTCAACAAACTCAGGAAGAGTGCGGCGATGAACGAGAAGAATTGCCAACCCAAAGAGAGGAAACATATGGTAATCAAGTTTTGATTGTATCAACTATAATACCACAGGAAGTAGAAGTCCCAGAGGATATGAGAGCAGAAGTATACAAAATCAGAGAATTGTTTGCACCAAAAAACATTCCAATCACATATACTGGCAGACAACAAGTAGATGATTCAGAAACTGATTCAAATGAGTATGAATGGGGTCTAGACCACCTCTCAGATACATCTACTACAGAAACCCCTGAAGAATCCAATGATATCGCAGATAACATTGGAGAGTTGGTATGCTTAAAGATGCAAAAGGAAATAGAAGAAATTAGACTAAAAAGACAAGAAGACTATGAACAACAGCTGGAGGAAGAAAGGACACAAGCAATTTCTTCACCTACTAACTCTTCCCCTAATGAGATAGGATAAATCAGGCATGGAACTGCAAAAGAAGAATTAGAAGCTACAAAAGTAGAACCAGTCATCAGTCTAGAGGAAGCTGAATGGAACAAACGACGGTGATTAACAGAACCATCAAGGTTATGTCCACAAGTGTGTCAAATACAAGTGATCAATGAACCAAATCACTAAAAAAACTTGCAGCATCAAAGATATAGGTATTGATACTATATATATTTTTACTGAGCCACTTGAAGATGAGTTAGAAACTTCATCTTATGACTCTGATAACTCAGACATGAGGTCTATTTATAACAACAACTATTCAACAACACATTATGACTACTCTGTCATGAACGTTGAGATGTTGTCTGTTGACCCTATTACTGTCACATCATGGTATGTAGTCCAGTTTGAAGTAGGTGACGACGCTAGAAGTAGGTTGGTTGGGTTAGGTTCAATAAATACTAACATGAATTTCGATAATCGCGTTGTATCTCTTCTTGGTCTCGAGACACATACACAAGGTAGTCTTCTAGAACTCGACTAGTCGGTCCGAAGTCATGATGATAGTATCGTGAACTCCCTTGAACTGGTTCAAACTTTATCCTTAGTACACCGAGAACTAATTGACTGTACTTTACAAGACCAACCCATTAATATACCTACTTTTACCAATGACTATACGTTAGCCTATTACCTCAATACAGTTGAACCTATGGACTCTTCCACCAGTGAACAAAGTGAAAACATGATTGAAACAGATATCAAGTATCTTAGTCACAAAAATAAAAAAAAAGATTTGATGGCAAAATCCACATTGTGGTGGTATCAGAATCTAAAAAAGAGAAAATAAAAGACTTACCTAAGGGTGAAAACCTCTCTGAGGCGCCTGAAGGTGAGATACTTGATATACTGCCAAGTCATTTTTAGGAAAGGTCTTCTATACTGATCAAGCCAACTCATCTAGTGAACATTGGGAGTCAAGAGACACCAAACATCATTCATGTATCTTAATCATTATCAGCCAAAGAATTGAAATATTTCACTCATCTCTTTTTAGAAAAGAAGATCAATTTTGCATGGACGTACTCTAATATGCCAGGTCACGATCCTGATCTTATCATGCACCATCTTTCTATCACACCAGGAGTTAAACCAGTCAAGAAAAAACTATGTAAGATGCATCCTCATGTGGCACTGCTAGTCAAGGCTGAACTAGAAAAATTGCTTAAAGATGGATTTATCAAAGCTATAGACTATGCAGAATGAATATCAAACATAGTAACTGTATCAAAGGCAAACAAATCTATTAGAGTTTGCACAGACTTTAGGGATCTCAACAAAGCATGTCCGAAAGATGATTTTCCTTTGCCCAACATTGATATGATAATAGATATGACTATTGGATATGAGATGTATTCATTAATGGATGGATTCTCTGGTTACAATCGGATCAAGATAGCTCCTGAGGATCAAGAAAAGACAACTTTCACATGTGCATGGGGAACCTTTTGCTAGAATGTTATGCCATTTGGACTGAAGAATGCATGAGCAACTTACCAAAGAGCAGTAACCACTATCTTCCATGATATGATGCATAAAAACATGGAAGAATATGTTGATGACACCCTAGTAAAAACCATGAAGAGATCTACGCATATTCAAGAACTAGGCCTCATACTGGATAGAATGGAAAGATTCAAGCTCCGATTAAATTCTAAAAAGTGTGCATTTAGAGTGACATAAGGAAAATTGCTTGGTTAAATAATTTCAAAGAAAGGAATTGAGGCTGACCCTGAAAAGGTCCAAACTATAATGGAAATGCCTCTGCCCAAGAATGTCAATCAAATGAGAAGTTTATAGGGCCATCTTCAGTCAATAAGGTGCTTTATATCTCAGCTAGCAGACAAAGCTCAACCCTTCACAAAGGTATTAAGGAAAGGAGTTCAATACATCTGGGATAAAGATTGTGAACAACATTTAAAACAAATCAAAGATTATCTTTCTAATCCACCCATATTATTGCCACCAATTCAAGGTAAGTCGTTGATTCTATACATATCAGCTATAGATACTTCACTGGGGGCACTTCTGGCACAACAAGATGAAAATAAAAAAGAGAGAGCTATATATTATATCAACAAAACATTGGTGTCTTATGAAATGAACTACACTATAATAGAGAAAGCATGCTTGACATTGGTCTTTGCATCACAAAAAATTGAGACACTACATGTTGGCACACTCTATTAAGCTGGTAGCTAAGATTATCCGCTCAAATATATTCTCAGTAAAGCAACACTTATAGGAAGATTGGATAAATGGGTCATGGTTCTTACAAAATTTGATATTGAACATGTGGAACGTAAAGCCATCAAAGGACAGGTTATTGCAGACCAACTTGCTGATGCTCCACTTGAAAATAATCAACCTCTGCATATAAAATTTCCGGATGAATCAATCATGCACCTTACTCAACAATCATGGAATATGTTCTTTGATGGGTCTTTCACTCAACATGGTTCTGGTGCTGGAATACTTTTTATTACTCAAAAATATTTAATTCCAAAAGCTTACAAGATTATCTTCCCTTGCACAAACAACATTGCAGAATATGAAGCTTTGGTAAATAGGATCAAGCTGGCCATCGAGTGGAATATTGTTGAATTACACATCTATGGAGATTATTAACTTATTATCAACCAAATCAATGATCTATATGAAACAAGAGATGAGAAACTGATGCCTTACAAAAGAATGGTGGATGATCTCAAGAAATACTTTATCATTGTATCATTTCAATAGATCCCCAGGTCAGCAAATAGATCAGCGGATGCAATGGCCACCTTGGCGTCTATACCACAGCTATAGGAATCCAATTTTCGCTTTGAATTCCTGTTGGAAGAGTTACATTATCATATCTATGATTCTCCCGAGTCCCAAATGGTTTGTTCTATTATTAGACATGAATCATCTCGCTATAGCCACATTTACTCTTACCTGCATGACCAAGTTGTCCCTGCTAATCTCTCTTGAAATTAAAAAAAGGAACCTAATCCGAAATGCGTCATGGTATGTCATCATTGCTAATGACCTATTTAGGAGAGGTTTAGATAGTACTTTTCTTAGATGTCTAGAAATTGAGGAGTCTCAACGCGCATTATGCGAAGTCCATGAAGGTGTTTTTGGATCCCATTTGAATGGTCTAACTTTAGCACGGAAACTACTAAGGGATGGCTACTACTGGAAGCTATAAATTTTTCTAAAACCTGTGAAAAGTGTCAGCTACATGGGCACCTTATACATGCTCTAGCAAGGGATCACATACCCTTTGTTACACACTAACCCTTTCAACAGTGGGTGTTTGATCTAATTGGCCAAATATATCTTGCATCATCTAACAGGCACAAGTTTGTTATAACTGCCACTGAGTACTTTACTAAGTGGGTAGAAGTGGTTCCGCTCATCAAAGCAACCAGTAAACAAGTAGCCTTGATCATTCTTAATTATATCATCTGCAGGTATGGTATACCTTCATCTATTATAACTGACAATGGGGGACAGTTCAAGAACAAAGATCTAAGTGAACTCTGTGAAAAAATAAAAATAAAACAACACTGGTCATCTGTGTACTACCCTTAAGGTAATGGACAAGTCAAAGCTTCTAACAAGAATTTGTTGACTATCTTACATAGAATAGTAAATAAATCTAGAAAGGATTGGCATTTGCAGTGCAATCCTTCCCTGTGGGCTTATAGAACAAGTATCAGAACACCTACTGGAGCTACACCTTTTTCTTTGGTGTATGGGTCTGAAGCAGTATTACCTATTGAAGTGGAAGTACCATCTCTAAGAGTTTCTCTGCAAGGTCTTGTTACTGATGAAGACTACGTAATAGCTAGATTGCAAGAACTCGAATTGTTGGATGAACGTTGGCAAGTGACATTTGATCATCTAAGAGCATATAAAAAGAGAATGTCTAGAGGATATAACAAGAAGGTTAGACAATGATAATTTCAAGTTGGTGACCTCGTTCTGAGAGAAAATCCTAAGAATCAATAGTTTCGAGACAACAAAGGGAAGTTTGAACCCAACTGGCTAGGTCCCTACATCATTACTGCAGCCTTTGGTTGTGGTGCCTATCAACTCTCAACATCGGAAGGAGAACAACTCCATGAACCGATCAACACCATACACCTGAAGAAATTCTTCACCTGAATATTATCTGCTCCAGTGGCCTATGCAGCTAAAAAGTCCTGAAGAAATCCAAAAAATTGGAAAAAGTCCTGAAGAAATCCTAAAAATAAAAAAAGTCATGAAGAAATCCCAAAAAAAAAGAAAAAGAAAAAAAAAAGGAAAAAGAGAGAAAATGCCTTCGTGAAAACCTGGTAAACAGGCACGTTGGTAAAAAAAAGAGAATCTTTGCCAAGCAGGTGAAAACCTGGCAAACAGGTGCCTCTTGTACTCAAGTGCTCCATCTCTCAATGCAACGTTGCCCTTCCCACTTTCATGCATCTTTGCTTTCGCTTGTACATATTTCAGTCACTTTTGTGACATCCTGGTTTGTTGGAACCCTCATGGCTTGCAACTGATCAATGTCCTAGTCTTAGGTAATCAACAGAGCACATTACATGTCCTAAGCAGTATCAACCAAGTCAACTTTACGTTAGTGAAACTTGGTCGTCCACTTTGAGTCAGTCACCTGTCTCCTGACTACTGAAGAGTTTTATCACTGAGTACACAAGCAAAACAACATTACTGAAAACAATCACTAAACAGTTTGAGCTATGCATGAAATTTTCTTTATGTGATGTCTTTTATATTGGTTTTCAATTATTATTCCCTCTGAGTAAATCAAGGAAGTCTATCTTGACTAAGAGAAGCAAGGATTGGGGGTATAATATTTTCTTTGTTTTCTACTTGTAGGAATGATTCTAATCAGCTGGGTGTCTGTGATAAGAACCTTCACATCAAGGTAAAATCACCACACATACCTCGACTCCACTTATTTGAATGCTACAGGGAGGTTCACATCATTTTTTTGTCTGTTTTGATGGAATTTCTTTATCATGCAATCCAGGTCCGTGTGAAATCTGTCCAAGGATATGAACAAAAAAGGGTCATTGCGGACAAGATAAATAATATTGCACATGAAAAGCAAGGAAATCTAATTTGCTTGTTGTGGATGTAAAACGCTCAATGATGAAAATTAAGTTTTTCAAATCCAGTGACTAGGCTTAGGTTGCATCTCATTTTGCATCTCATTTCACATTTCATTCTGCATCTTGTGAATTTAGAGTAATTTCGGCATGGTAACAATGATCTCTTTATCTTTTGAATGAGAGTTTGAAGTATTTGTCATTTCTTAGCTAAGTGGTCTCTTTTTCATCATCATTTCTTCGATCGAGTACTTGTGTATTGAGATGTTTTAACTGCATACATAAGCATTTTATATAGATTCATACATTCACTATCATTCATTTGCATTAATCTTATTGCATTGAAAAATAGAAAAAAAAAAATCGCACTACTAGTTACCCATTCTCCTCATTCATTTGCATCATCATTTATTTGCATAAAAAGAAACAAAAATAAACATCCATGTTCCATTTGCATTCATTCATCTATACTGAAAAGATGTGCATACATATAGAATAAAGCATATAGAACAACATCTCATAATCAATCAACACAAGTACGATGAAA
This sequence comes from Cryptomeria japonica, assembly GCF_030272615.1. NCBI lineage: Eukaryota > Viridiplantae > Streptophyta > Pinopsida > Cupressales > Cupressaceae > Cryptomeria > Cryptomeria japonica. Next base: position 663,747,029 of record NC_081413.1, read on the forward strand.
TCAAATCAAGAGCTCGTAAATCGGCTATCCTGAGTCTAATTTCGGGATCGAAATCGAACTCTGATGTCAATTCTCTCATCGAAATTTCATGACGTTGACCATTTAGCGTTTTCATCAACTGCTCATTCTCTTCTTCAATTTGAACTCAATTTCTCTTTAATCAACACTAAATCTCAATTGAATTCTCACATTAACTCTAATTTTAATCTTCAACATTAATCTTTGTGCTCAAATAACTTATCATCACTACAAATTTTTTTTTTGCCTACAATCACTACACAACCCTCGCTATCTTTCGATTTTGCTCCTGAGGGGGCATACTCATGACCTCAAAGTTGAAAATTTCTTTCAAAAATCTTCCTTGCAAGTCGAGCAGGTAATATTTTCTAAACATCAAACAAGACCTCATCGCTAGGGGCATCTCAACTTCATCGCTTTAAATCAAGTTTAGATCTCTCGATCATCTGAATCGAATCAATCGCTAGGGACATATAGGTCTCATCGCTTTTTGTCAAGCTGATATTGTCTTTGTTTGAATCAGTCTCTTAATGTTAATTAGTTTCATCGCTTTTCATCAAGCTGATTATTTGTTTAAACTCAATCAAGGGTTTAAAGAGTATCTTTGATCACACTCAATCTAAATAGGTGTTCAATTTCATCGCATTGAATCAAGCTGGACAGTTTATCTTCGCTAATCGTATCTTGATCAATCAAGTTCAAGATCGATTTTATCTTCGCTCACTGTGTCTAGTTCAATCAAGTTCTAGATCAGTAAGATTCACTTCTTGATCAATCAAGTTCAAGTTCGGTATCTTTTCTCTCTATCGATCCTAGTTCAATCAAGTTTGGGATCGGTTTCGCTTTAATCAACTCTATTCAGTTTCATCGCTTCAAAACAAGCTGAATACCTCGTTCTTCATCTGGTTCGTGATCAATCAAGTTCAGGACTAGTATCTCCTAGACATCAAATTTTCTTTGAACTAACGCGTTGCTCGCACATTAATTCAAAGAGGGGCAAATGTAATACCCTAAAAATGGTCATCTAAACCATGAGCCCCTAATCTCGACAACGTCACCAAGGTCCTAACCAAAGGCAATTAAATAAATCTTAAGCACACAATTAATTTCTAAAATCATCAAATGTCACATGGCAAATTAATCAAAAAATATTAATTAAATCATTCCAAGTAAATCATTTTTTAACAATTATCCTGTTTATTTTATTGAATATCCTAGCATATTTAATTAAAAAAAAATCAATTTGCCATCAAATCATCAAAAAAGAAATTAATTGACCAAAAAAGAATAAAAATTTGAGAAAAGAAATCAATTGGAGATAATCTTGAAAAACAAATTAAAAATTGGTAAATAATCTCAAAGAAAGTAATTAAAACAATTAAATATTAAAATTGAATGAAATAGAGAATAAATCAAATTTTTCTTGATTTTATCTTAATTTTAGTTCAATTTCCTTTAAAAGTGAGAAAAGCATCCAATCACATCAATTCACCTGGATTGTGCTTCCTCTTGGAAAATCTTGACCGCTCATCATCACTTGATCTCAGCCATTGGTTTCTTTCTGAATTTTCTATAAATCCAGGCTCTCATCTCTCATTCAAAAATCTTGGAGAATAAATTGTTATTATGTTGTTTTTGCTCTAGGTTCATTGAGAATTTTCATTGAGATATTGCATATTAGTTATTTCATATTGCTTAAATCATTTAGCTTAAATATTCATATATTGCTTAAATCATGTTAGATTAATCTTGCATATCTAGCTTAAATCTTGCATCCATCTAGCTCATATTCATGCTCATATAGATTTTAAAATCCTTCGTTTAGGTGTTGTCTAGTCACTGGATATCTTAGCAATCTGAGAGCAATCTAAACTCGCATCTACTAGAAGACAATAGGTCTCTTTGTAATGTTTTATTGTTCATTATTGATTATTGATTTACTAACCATGCATCTAATGACTTAATTGAAGTGTTGTGTATTCCAGATATAGATACAGGTCCACTTTTCAAACACACAATAATATCATTGAGTATGAAGCTCTAGTGATAGGTATCAATGTAGCCATGGAGTATAAAATCACAGAATTGAAAGTTTATGGGGACTCTCAATTAGTTATCAATCAGATCAATGATGACTATTAGACAAAGGACGTTAAGTTGATGCCCTACAAACACATGGTGGATAATTTTAAGAAATACTTTGTACACATCACATTTGAGCAGATTTGAAGGGTAGACAATAGAGTTGTTGACGCAATGGCCACCATTGCCTCGCTCCTACAAATTCCAAATAGACCGAATTGTTATGAATTTCTGGTGGAGTAATTATTTTTCCTCACCTATGACAATTGATAATCCCAAGTCATCTATTCCCTAAAAGATTTTGATTCACCCTCGTATAGGAAGATCTATACCTACTTGAAAGACAATACCCTTCCACCAGACCTATCTTGTAACAAAAAAGACATCTTTATATGACAAGCAACCCATTATACTTTAACCACTAATACACTTTATCACCGAGGTGTTGATGGTAATCTTCTTTGATGCCTCGATCAGAATGAATCTGACTCCGCCTTACATGAGATTCATGAAGGTATTTGTGGCACACATTCTAGTGGTCCTACTTTTACCAAGAAAATTCTGAGGATGGGACATTATTGGCCGACAATGGAAAAAGGGTTCTACCTGTTTGCTAGGAAATGTCCTAAATGCCAGCTTCATAGTAATCGTATACATGCACCATCATAGGAGCTGCAACCATTCGATACATCATGGCCTTTTTGTCAATGGGGACTCGACCTAGTAGGAAAGATTCATCCTTCCTCCTCGAATGGACACAAATTTATCTTCACAGCCATAGAGTACTTCACCAAGTAGATTGAGGCAGTTCCATTGACTACAGTGACTGACAAGCAGATATTTTCCTTCATTCTGAACTACCTCACCTATCGATAAGACATCCGTAGTTATATTGTCACTGAAAAATGGATGACCTTTCAAAAATTAAGATGTACAAGATCTTTGTGAGATATTCCATAGCCAACATCACTTCTAAACACCTTACTATCCACAAGGGAATGGCCAAGCAGAGGCCTCAAACAAAACAATCTTGAAGATCCTCAAGAAGATAGTGAATGCTACTAGTAAAGATTGGCATGTCTAGCTTAATCCTGCGGCCCTACAAAACAAGTATCTGCACACCTACAGGAGCTACACCATACTCATTGGTGTATGGATTAGAAGCTATCATACCTATTAAGGTAGAGATTCCATCACTCTGGGTATCATTGAAAGGCCTCGTTCCAAATGAGGAGTATCGAGTCAACAAACTCCAAGAGCTAGAGCTGCTAGACGAACGTCGACAACGTGCCTTTGATCATCTCAAGGTATATCGACAACGAATGTGTCGAAGCTACAATCACAAGGTCATACCAAGGGCATTCAAAGTTGGTGACCTAGTCCTAAAGAAAAATCCTCAGAATCAACAAGATCAAGAAAAGAAGGGGAAATTTGAACCCAACTGGTTGGGACCCTTTGTCGTCATATCAGCTTATGGATTAGGGGCATATTAGTTACCAACTTTAGAGGGGGACATGCTTGACGAGAAAACCAACAACATCCATCTAAAAAAATTCTACACTTGAATCGTCCAATGCACGAATAAAGCAAAAAAACAAAAAACAAATAAAAATATTGTCAAAAAAATCGTCACTAGGGTGAAAACCTGGTAAACAAGTTCCCTGTGGCACACAAAAAAAATCAAAAAAATCAAGAGAAATACCCCCCAAAAAAAGAAAAACAAGTCAAAATGTGCAATAAAAACAAGTGGTGAAAACCCAACAATAGGCGCTATTTGTGATAGAGCGGCTCCTCTATCTATCGGTACTCACATCATATCTTTGGCTCCATCTAATCTAAGCCCATAGCCATCACATAACACCTATACATGTAACATTATCCTAGACATACTTAGCGTAGTCACTGACCCTGATTATCTAAATCAGTTATCTAAATCATATCCCACCATGGCTTGATGATTAGTGTACATATCCATATCGGACTAGTATCGGCAGTAAGGGGCAAAATCTTGACCTCTTTAGGGGCATTTCTCCTTGTGGATTTAAACAACAGACCAAATGCATAGTAAGACAACAAGGATCAGAACAACGAACAATGACCATAGCATTGCAAGAAGGCTAGACATCAAGGACTTGAACTAATTTCAACTGAACAAAAGATCTATTTGCAAGATGTTTTATTTGACAAAAATAAATTTCAGATAAAATGCATGCTTATTTATGGTTGTTATTTTTTGCTTATCATATCTCCTAAGCAACTCAAGGATGTCTCCAAGACTAGAGAAGAGAGGAAGGAATGCGATATTTTCTTTGTCTGCTGTTTGAGAGTGAAGCCTTCTACTATGCAAATTTGTTTTATGACGTGATTTAGTGGCATATCACTAAAGACATTTCAGATTTGTATAGGACCGAGGTTAACTCTTGTCTATTTTATGCAAGCAACACTCGGGTCGTCTTGGTTCAATTATACCTCAATGCTTCTGTTGTCTTGCAATATCAAAATCTATGTACGTTACACTCAGGTCGTTATGGTTCAATTATAGCATGACGCTTGTATTAAATTTCAACAAATCAAGGCTCGATGATGAAAAAAAGGGAAGCACTGGCAATTTGATCAAAACAAATGACAACATTGAGAATGAGAATGCATATCATATTCAGATTGTATTATCATTTTCATTATCATTTTAATCTGTATTAATTGCACTATCATTATCATTTTCATATCATGTTAAGTTGCATCAGATTGCATTATCATTTTAATCTACATTAGTTGCACTATCATTATCCTCATCATATTAGATTAAGTTTGCATTATCATTTTAATCTGCATTAACTAGGTGCATTATCATATGATGTTAAGTTGCATCATGGTTAATTTGCATTATATTGCATTATCATAGCTCATGTCATTTCATTCACATTTAGTTGCATTTTTTATATCATTTATGACTGCATTAGTTGCATTATAAGCATATCATTATCATTATCATTTTACATTATCATTATCATTTCATTGCACATCACATTTTCAAAGTATATCTCATATCATTGTACATCACATTTTCAAAATACATCTCATATCATTGTACATCTCATTTTCAAGATACATCTCATATCATTATCATTTTCATTACACATCTCAAAATACATCTTATATCATTATTTTCAAGATACATCTCATATCATTATTTTCAAGATACATCTCATATCATTATCATTTACATCTCATTATTATTTACATCTCATTATCATTTACATCTCATTTTCAAGATATATCTCATATCATTATCATTATTATTTTCAATCACACATCTCATTTTCAAGATACATCTCACATCATATCATATCATAATCATATTGCATTCAACTTGTATCATCATTGATCTCATGTCAATGTACATTCACATACATGAGCATTACATATCATATCAAAAGAACATTTGGCATGATAAATGACATCATCAAAACCATACAAAAAGTCCAAAAACATGTTAAACACATTTACATCCATGTACATACATGCATTGCATTTAACAACAAAATGAAATAAATTTATTCATTCATATCACTTGCAAAAACATATAGTTAGGCATGATCATCAAAACATCTTGATCATTTCACCTACAAAACATATAGATCATAACATCACATCATCACACACATCACATAAGAAATCATCTGCATCATCAAATCAAAAATCATATAGATCATGCATATCATATAGCTCATAAAGGCATCCATAACATATAGAAGCATATATACTATCATATCATCATGCACATGTGTGACCCATGCTGATCCAAAAGAAAATCAAATATATAAGTCAGAACGAATCATCAGTGGAACAATAAATGTCCAAATTCCTTGGATATCATATCAATAACAAAGTTTATAAATCAAGCAACATCAACGTCTATCAATGAATCAATGTGTATCATATCAAAGAGATCAATAAAAATACAACAATATCGATCTCGCGGGAATCATCAGAGAAACAATTCTCTATGTTTAATCAACAAAATGGTACATCATCATCATGCAGGAGGCTAAGAGTGGTTGCCTCTTGACTCCGACTGCCTAGCCCCAGAGCCATTTACACATGCACCGCCACTAGGAGGATCTCTGCTAGGACCCATCACACCCTCACTACCTCTGTGTCTCTAAGAGCCCCTACGTTGAGAACTAGCATCATAACTAGGGGCACGACAATATGGTGGGATACAGAGTCCAACATTACTCATCTCGCGTCATCTGATCTATGAGACCTCTAATAGTCTCCCTGGTAACACCCTATGCGACTATCTTTTGTAATGATTGCACTATCTCCTCTACGCGGCCTCTCCACTCTATCTCTGTGTCTCTCTCAACAGTCACCTATGTTACGTGTTCCTACAGCTGAGTAATCTATCTTTGTGCTTGTGTTAGATGTTCTTGTAGTCTCTCCACTAAGGATTGTAATCCTGCTATCTATGCATGCTGCTAATGTGACGATATTGTGATCCAAACTGAAGGTGGTCGTGGTGCCTGATGGACCTGTACTGCTAGTACCTATGGTGTGCTCGTCTGTCCTATGGCTAGCAGGGGCATATCCAACCTCCTCTGATATACCAAGGGCTGCACATCCTCTTCAGCCTCCTCCTCCTTATCATAGCCCATGTCGCCCAATCCTACTCTCCCACCATCTAGCTCCTTTGATTTTGTCTCCTCATCGGATCCATCATCAAAACTCTCCTCCTCATCTCTGCCTCCCATGACTACTATATCCTTTGCCTGTATAGGGCCCCCATGACCTAGCATCTGCCACCATCCACCACCTCTACCACTCACCCCACTAGATATTTCTCCACCTCCTCTCTTGTATCCACCACCATCCCCACCATCATCCCTACCTCGGTCCAACTATCATCAGCCCCAGAACACTCCCTGATCTCCCCATCGGCCTCTCATCACGCTCTCCATACCTTGGCCCCGTCGGCCCCCTTGTCGTCCCCCATCACTACCATCATCATCATCATCGTCAACCACCTCTAGTGGTGGTATCAACTCTCTTGGCCCTGTCAATTGAGGAAAATAATGGCTCACAAAATAAAGGGCATAATCTTGGTGCATGCTTGCATCTGTCACTGTAGGCCTTATATCCCACACAACAACAAGAAGAGAGTGTAACTCTACATGGACAGTAGCATAATCCAAGGGTGATGCCCACTCTGCTCTCTCCTTGTACACTCTCGCATACAAGGTTGTCCCCTGCGGCATCAGTTGTCACCAATCAAATTATCGGTATACCCATGACAAAAGGAATCTCTCCACCACATAGGGCATTTGACCAATCAAGTATTAGCTCTATAACAAAATTGATACCTTTGTCGCATTCTCGGGCCAAGTCTCACAATCTAAATATGGGTGCCAAATTACTACATCCATATCATCTAAAATGCACCTCCAATACTCTAGCTTCCCTATCATAGGCTGGGAAGCTTCCTGTCTATACATAAACAAAAAATGATATCCAGCTAGTCAAGATCTCTATACAATAGGGTGTGTAATGGCTATATGCTCCCAAGCCCAAATCTGAAATAATGTGCATCCTGCTGCTAAACTAGACCCTCGATCCCTATCATATACTATCAGATGTAGCTTGTGATAGAGGTGGGCCAAAACACATATACCCTATGCATAGCGGGTCCTCTCTCATACCATCTATCACAACACATGGCCCCATCCAACTGATAATCCATGTGATCTTCTGTTAGAAAAAAGGAAACCACCAACTAATCTTGTTAGCACTGATAGAAGTGGGGTGTATCTATCTACCATCTTCTGCCAACCCACTGAATACCCAATAATATGAGGATCACCGAAATAATCTCATAGTGAATTTGTCCCTCCAGTCTCCTCCATGTCATATACAACTAGCTTTCCTATGATCAGAATCCGCAGAATCCGATAGACATCCTCAGGAGTAACAGTGATCTCTTGCGTCGGCAAGTGAAATGTGTTATTCTCACTGTACCACCGCTTCGTTAAAGCTATCAGAAGTGTTCTATTCTTCTGATAGGAAGGCATACACAATAGGTGAACCATACCACAAGTCTCAAGAACTGCTTGATCATCATTTCTCAATCAACTGTGTAGGGAGAGTGTCTTTGAGTATCGCTCTCGAAGATGTATGACACCTAAGTATGCCTATATCAACACTTGACTACCATATCAGTTTCACCTATTCTAAGAAATCAAACATCAAATCTCACTCAACAAGGGGCACCTATCAAAGTGACAATAATCAAAATATCACACAAAGAGTTCCAAATCAGACACTCTTGACAATTAGGTTTTGCAACTTGACCTATCTATCAACCAAACCAAGTCTCATATCAAAATCAAGAATCATATCGCAATCACGTCTCATATCGCAATCAAGTCTCATACCAAAATCAAGTCTCATATCAAAATCAAGAATCATATTGCAATCAAGTCTCATATTGCAATCAAGTCTCATACCGAAATCAAGAATCATATCGAAATCATGACTCATATCGTAATCAGAAATCATATCAAAAGTCTCATATCAAATTCAAGAATCATATTGAAATCAAGAATCATATCGCAATTAGGACTCATATCAAAATCAAACAACATATTGAAATCATATCACAATCAGTCAATCAAGGATGCATATCAAACATCCTACCAACGACAATTGACCCATATCAAATCAAGACCCATATTGACGATAATTTGACTCATATCAAAATCAAGTCTCATATCGAAATCAGGAATCATATCACAATCAAAGTCTCTTATCGAAATCAAGATTCATATCAAAATCAAGCAACATATTGCAATCATATCACAATCAGTCAATATAGGATAAATATTAAGCATCGTACTGACGATAATTGACCCATATCGAATTAAGACCCATATCGAATTAAGACCCATATCGAAACCAAGTCTCATATCACAATCAGGACCCATATTGAGAATCGACAACTGACCCATATCGACAATTGACGCATATCGACAATCAAGTTTGACCCATATCGACCTATTGATCCATATCAACAATCAGTTTGACTCATATCAACCTTTGAAACATATCAACACTTGACCCCTATAGACAATCAAGACTCGTAGCAACATGACCTTTATCAAATTTGATCCATATCGACCCAACTCATATCAAACGACGACTCATATCAACTCTAGACAAACTTTTCAACATCGTGCATCTCAATGGACGAAATCGATGCCTACCAACACATCGAAAAGGTGCCAAACATCATAACAATCCTAAACATCAATTTGCACGTGTCATAATTTTCAAAAATTTCAAAAAACTCAAAATTGTCAGGTATGCGCTAAAGTTTATGTGTTGTACGATTTAGCGTGTGTGTTAAGTCGTACAACGTATGCGCTAAAGTTTATGTGTTGTATGATTTAGCGTGTGTGCTAAGTCGTACAATGTATGCACTATTTAATCGAACAAATGCACTACAACAAAAATTATATGTGCCATGTCATACAATGTATGCGCTTCGAAACATGACGTATGCGCTAAAAGATTAAAAAAAAAAAAAAGCAAAAAACCCCTATCCGTACATGCGAAAAATTATAAAATCTAGCCTAAAAACAAGGAAATCTAGCTAAAAAATTCACAAGGAAGGTTAGAAAATTGAACTTACTAGTGGGTCGTACTCGGTTGGTCGCTGGAATTGTCGAACACGCTTGAAACGATGTTTGTGGTAGGGGGGCTCCATTTCTTCTCTCCTCTCCAAATGACAAGTGCACAAATAAGGTGGAAATGGGCCCCTTGAGGGTTTATATAGGCTATGCCCACATTAGTTCTTCACCAATTTTCAATATCCTTTTTTAAAAGAATTTATTGGCACATAAATATTGAATTTTTTTTAAAAATAATTAAAATAAATAAATAAAAATCCACCCTCCCCCCAAAAAAAATCGTCCAAAAATTTCAAAAATGTCGTACATCACGACCCTGCCTGAAAATCGTATATTTTCTCAATTTATCTCCCGAGGGGGCATATCGACATCAATTTTATACCAGTCACATATCGACTTTTCATATCGAATCGATTTTTCATATCCAGGGCTTCATATCGACAATTTTCACGACAACACCATAATGAGAATTTTGGTGAGATATCAAGCGTTTTTCTTTAATCAACATGTGGTCACATGTCACTTCAAAGAGGGGCAAAATGTAGACACCTAAAACTTGCACAACTAATTAAATGAATTTTATTCATTTAATCATTATTTATTCATCTATTAATTAGACTAAGATTTAATTAATATCCCTATTCTTCCAATCAACCTATTAATCAAATTACACACTTGATTACAATCCATTTCTTCTAGCCTAACCTATTAATTAAACTAAGGTTTGATTAAATCCCCTTTAGCCATTTAATTGAATAAATCTTATTTATTTAATTAAATCCCTTTTCCCCTTTAATTGAATTTACATTTGATTAAAAATCCCTTTGCATTTAAATAAATCATTATTTATTTGTGAATACTCCTTACCAATCACAAAATCCTACAAATGCAAGTTGCATCCCTTTTGGCTAAAATAAATATTTTATTTTATCTAAAATACCTATTTTCCTCCACTTGCATTCTCTTACATTTTTCATTAGCATGCTAACATTCTTCTAGAACCTCTCTAACCCCTCATTAATTAGCGTAATTCTTCTAATCATGTCACATCCCTAAATTTGGGGGAGTCACTTCTCCAAATTTGGAAGAAAGTCTTCTAAATGTGTTGAAGGCTTTACCTTCTCCAACAAGTTAACTTGTTGAGTCTTCCAAAATTGTAAGGTTATCTAACTTTCAACAAGTTAACCTCCAAAGTCTCAAAGAGAATTTAATGCCTCTTACAAGACATCATCCTAGCCCATGATGGTTGTCCCTTTGGCCATCCTTTAACTTTGCACAAGAGTTTACCTCTTGGACAATAGCATGCTCCCTTGGATAATGACATTATCCAATGATGTCATCTCTTTAGGTTACCCCTAATGCTTATTTAGCATCTAATGCTTGCTTATCATCCTCTAAAGCCATCTCAAGGTGACATTTGTCAACTTGGGATTGGATTGAATCTCCCTCATGGATTGATAACTTTCAATCCTAGCCCTTGTTGAGATTACTCAATTTCAATCACCCATTTCTCTATTTTCTCTATAAATAGAGCCCATTTCTTCAATCTTAGGATCCATCCACTTTATGCATCCTTATTATAGTTTTTTTTGCAAGTTATCAAGGAGCTCTCATTGTGCCTTTCTCAAGCATTTAGGCCATCCTAATTGCATCATGTTTATATTATCTCATGTGCTATATTAATCATTTAGCTTAATGGCATATCATTTCCATAGCATTTTCATCTTCATCTTAGCTTAATTAGATCATTTAATCCTTCAATTTGGAAACACACATCCATTTTGTATATCATCTTCATATCAATAGTGTTGATCGTCTAATCAACTAGGATCTTAGTTGCATCCATTTAGATTCTAGTTCATCATTCAAATCTCAATCTTTAGGTTGTCATCTTAAATATCAAGTGCTCTTCCAAGTGAGGGCCACCTTGAATCTTAAAGAACCTTGGAGATAGAGGACAATGAGATGATTTTGAGAGGTTTAGATTAACTAACATGCTTTGTTGACTTTGATTTCTAATGCAATGTCCCATTGGTGTGTTTGTGTTGTTTATGTCTCTTTTGCAGGTGTACAGATCTGAGCATACAGGTATATCCTGAGTTGTATTCATGAAAAATTCATGTGGTTGGATAAGCCACATAAGATCATGAAGGGTGTGATTCAAGTTGTCATAGGGTTATGTGCATCTGGTCAGCTACCATCCTTGAAGGTTGCGATGAATGATGATGTAACAAATGCAATTGGGTCACAACTCGACATAAGAGCCATGACAATTGATGATATCTTGGAGAATGACATCCCCTTTGCATCAATGGTAATTGGATACAAAATTTACTACTCAAGCCGAATGAACTCTGTCTCTGGCACTGCTATTCATGTTGCATATGAGATGCTAGGAGAAGATAAGAAGTATGATTTTTGCGAGTTGCTGCGGAGTGATCTCATTAAGAATCTCAAAAAAATAAAAGAAAATAAGAAGAATTCTTTCAAGAATGGATATCTACTCTTTTGTATGTTCTTCTATTTTAAGAATGAGATTCTGAGAGTTGGTTCTGTTTAATGGGGATTTGATAGACCTGTTGGAGTTCAGATATGGGAGTATCTTTATAGCTCGGTGATTCCAAAGCCCCAAGTGTAAAATTATGGGGATATTTCAAGAATTTTTTAAAGGAGATGCATAACATGGAAAGGATTCCTAAAGCTATTGTTGAGAAGTATGCTGACACAATCTGTTTCATGGTTGACACTGATGAGTGCCTAATGGAAGCTGTAGAACCACAAACATCATGGATGTTGCTAATGGTTTATGAGGTTGATGGAAAAGTTTTTGAACTTTATGCTCAACATCTATCGAATCAACAAGTGGATCCCAATGAAGAAAGGTTAGAAACCTATATGGAGAAGAGCCTAAGATTACATGTGCAGAAACCAGTTATGTAGAAGAAAGCTAGGAAGGAACTGACAGAAATTGCTAAGCCCGAAGCCATAACCAGAAGCACTGTTCCTATTTCTTGCCCTCCTAAGCCAGCACTAAGATCATCAGCTAAGCCATCTGGTGATGTGCAGAAAATTAAATAAGTCATGTTTGTAGGTATTGATGGTGGGGAGACAAAATCTGATTTTCTGAGAAACAATCCAACATATCTAGACCAAGCAAGAAGCCCAAATCTGATCTTGATGAGACATTGAAGATTGGAAAACTTCAAGGTAACTATATTATTTTGCCTCTCATTACATCAAATCAGATTGTTAATACAATTGTTAAGCAAGGAAATTTGAAACCTCTATCTGAATGGTATGAAAATTGCGATGACAATAAAAAGAGAACATTGGAAGAAGTTGTAGTTGAGTATACGAATGTGTACAGTAAAGCCTTGATAGAGTTATCATCAACAATTCTGAAGAATCTATATGAAATTTTGGATGCTAGAAGACACACGACTAATAAAGAAGATGAGAGACTGAAAGAGTATGTATTAGTTAAATTATGCTTAGAAATTTCTAAGGCAAAAATTCATAGAATTCTCAAGATAGCAAAGAATAAATTTAAAAGCAAGCATCAAGTTAATAAGATTATGTTTGGGAAGATTAATGAGGTAGTTCAGGAAACTGAGATAAATTAGAAGAAAATATTGATTGAGAACCAGAATGAAGTGAATCCGGTGAATGATGACACCAATTCGAAAGTACAGAGACAAGATGATAGTTCCATTCCAAAAGTATAGATTGAAGTTTCAGATGTGCAGTTAGTCGAACCGAAAGAGAATGAGGACACATGAGCATATGCAGGAGATATGTCTGAGATTCCTCCGATAAATGATTTGAAAGCACTTGCGAAGAATGTTGAATTAGATAAGGTGCATGCCAGAGGTGTAGTTGAAGTTAAGATTGAAGAAAGAGACACTGTTGATGCTTTAAAGGGAAAAGCAATAGATAATTATGGATTCATTCAAGGACCAATCAATATTTCCTCCTTGTCTCCCATTCAAAAGCTTCAACTTGCATCTTTTGTGCAAGCAAAGGCCAGTGAGGATCTATTGAAGTCTCACATCAAGGATAGTTTTCTATTGGGTATGGCATGAAATATTTTGGAGAAGTTTATACCATCATTTTAGAAAGATCCATCTATCTCCCTATCCGATAATTTGAAGAGTTTGATTAATTCTGTTGATTCCCATTTTGAATCTTTTGAGAAGGCTGCAGAGGAGAAAGTCAGAAATAAGTTTAATGCCAAAAGGCTCTGCACCTTGAAGAAGATGATTTTTAAGGATAGAGCCAAATTAGAAGACTATAAAAAGAGCATGAAGGATATAGTGATTGAAGGTGGTAATCTGTATAAATCATATTTATCTCTGAAAAAAATTACTGATGATATTGAGAAGAAGTCTCAGGAACTCAAGGATCAGTTGGAAAGCATAACTCAGCTAGTTGACCCTTTGAAAAATTCATTGAGAAATCATGAAAACCAGGTTATTTCACTTCTTGAAAAGATTCAAAGTTTGAGATATGATAAGGAAAGGATGATTAGCAGAGTCAGAGAGTTCAAGAGTCTCATAACTCCTAAGTTGGATATAATGGTTACTGCTATTCAAGATGCTTAGAATGCTCTCAAGGAAGATCAACCAAAAAAATTGAAGACTGTAGAAGAGAAATCGTATTCTTTCAGTGGGTTTATAAGCATTTTTGAGAATCTGCAGAAAGGTTGGGTAACTCATCTAGACACATTAAAGAACATCTATGCAGATATTGTTCAATTTTTGTGAGATAAGTCAGTATGTACATAGCATTTTTGGTTTCCAAAACTTTACCTTTGCCATTGATGTCAAAGGGGGAGAGTAAGAGTGAAAAATGTTGATGTAAGGGTGATTTCTTTGATTATTTTGATTCTTGAAATCTGGTGATTAGATTTTGGTTGTAGTGTACATATTTTGGTTTTGGTTCGACACTTAGTCATTTTTCACTAAGTGTTACCATCAATGCCAAAGGGGGAGATTGTTGGCAAGAGACATTGCAGGCATGTTGAGACATTTTAATTTATGGAAACTTGTACCAATTTTGGTATCCACGCCCCATTTTTTCATCATTCTAGTAGATTGAGTTGAGATTGATTGAGTTTGGTGAGGTCCAGTAAGCAGTGCAATATATCTGGTAGTGTATAGTTTTGCTCGATGGATTATCTTGGTTGTGTATTTTGCTATGCAAATTTTGGAGAAGGTTTGAGGTCATGTAATTCGTCTTGTTCTACGTTTATGGCCTCCGATGTTAAGTTTGGTGTCAGTTAGAAGATACGGTAAACATGTTTTTGGCAGACAATGTATTTCTACGGTAATGTGTGGTGATCCTCTTTGCGGATCTTATGGACTGATTGTTTGCATGTTCGAGGTTGATGATATATCATATGGGAAGTGTGTGGACATTTTGTTTTGGTCCACATGTGCATTGGAGTTGGATTTGAGACGAATTATTTACACGTTTCATCTTTTGTGGCATTTTCTTAAAGCCAACATGAAATGATTCATAATTTGGTAATGCGTGTTGAGACATGGACCAGCTAGGACTCGAACCTAGGACCTTCCATATGTTGTTGGAGTGCTCTACCACTGAGCTATTGGCCCCTCTTGGACCAATCCATCGTCGGTCCGGGTGTGGCTTAACACCAATACCCCCCCTTAAGCCACACCTCTCGTGTGCTTGGGGCTCCTAACCTAGACTTGGCTCTGATACCATGTTGAGACATGGACTAGCTAGGACTCGAACCTAGGACCTTCCATATGCTGCTGGAGTGTTCTACCACTGAGCTACTGGCTCCTCTTGGACCAGTCCATCATCGGTCTGGGTGTGGCTTAACACCAACAATGCAAATATATAAAGCAAGTTAATTTGATCGTTTGAGGGATCGATGATTGTGTGGGATGTATGTATGAGTGAATATGCATAGTTTCACGTGTGAATTGTGAAGATTTGTGCTTCGGTATACAACAGAGTATTAGAACAAAGCAGTGTTGCAGAATTGAGTAAGAACACGTTTTGTACTTAACCAGAACTATATCCAAGCATTTGCAAATGTTATTTGATAGTTCAAAATTTTAATCTTACAATCATTTGTAAGGCAGTGACCCTTCTGGGGTTGTTGCCCTCATTTGTAATATGAGCAATGAGCTCTAGGCAGTATGCCTGAATGCATGTGCATTCCTCTCATGTAATATTTTTATACTTCTAACAGAGTATACTAATATTGTGGGTCAGAATCCCACCTTGGTTTTTCCCTTAACCAAGTTTCCATGTAAGAATCTTGGTGTTTCTACACTTTACTTTCTTTCATATGCATTAAGTGGTTCAAAGATTAGATTGATAAGGAAAAAAAATAGCTTGCAAGGAAGAGATGTGGAAAGGGCAAAGAAAGTGGGTGCCTTGCAAGGAATTAGATTGTTAGCTATAACTTATGTAAGAGCATGCACACAAATTTTATAAGTAAGAGCATGCACATGGATTTTATAATCTTTTGAAAGTTACTATGGTCATTGCTATTCATTCTCCTCACCAAAATTACCAGTAAGATAGAAATGGTGAGCATAAACACATTTGAATCCAAAATACCTTTGTATTGTTCTATTTGAATTGCTAGGAATATTTGCCTTAGTTTACTTATATTAAAGCATAAACACATTTAAATCCAAAATAACTTTGTATTGTTCTATTTGAATTGGTAGGAATATTTGCCCTTAGTTTACTTATATTACATAATGAACAATGATTGATGATTTTTACTTATTTTTGATTGGAACAATGTTGATAATATTTCTAAAATTTTTGATTAAGTTAAATGATTTTTTTAGTTTGTGTACTTGTAATATGTTATCACTAATACTATTTACCTGTCAAATCATAGAACATCATGGCACCATTATATGTTATTTTTAAGATTTAGTGTTTTCTCTACTACTACTCTTACAAATGAATTTTTTTAATGAATTGTACAAATATACATACAAAAATTAAATTATTATAACAAATTCATTACACATCTAAAAATATTAATATTATTTACTATTATATAAAAATCTTAATATAATAATTAAATTACGCACAAAGTAATCAAAAATATTAATACCTTAAAGCTACTAATTTGTTTAAATATGTACTAAAATACGTAGCATAGAGAGAATGTTCAAAACTAAGAAAGAATGTTCTAAACTAACCTACCTACAACGGTAATGAAAATGGAGCAGTGAAAGCATGTGAAGTTCACATTATAACCCTTCGCATTTTTCTGGTAAGAGTTTGTATAGTTCAATTACATCACAGACCACAAATCATCTTTCTTCATCTCCTGGAGCTTATCCTTCAATTTCAATTTTCCCTTGAGTTTATTTTCCTTTTCTTCACCCCAAACAAACCTGAAACCTGCAAAACATTCCTCTTAAAATGATAAGCCTTTCCGCGCCTTCCATAAAGAAGATTCTGAATGATTGCCAGCATTTCATCACCTCTCGTGTGATGATGAATTCTCTGGGGCTATCCCTAATGGTGGAAAGATCAAAGGTTTTTACAAGATTCTTTTCTCTCACAGGCCGATCCAGCGGAGTAGTAAGTGTTGAAAGTAAATCCTCGGTTTTCTCTTCTCTGAATTCTTCAGCCATATCGAGATTCGAACCTGTGACTTAAGGTTCAAACCCTAGAATTAAATACCTCTTATAGCTTCGTTCAACGAATCGGCATCAAATATGGACATACATGTTCGAATTCAAAATTTGTAAGCTAATACATAATTTATTTACTATCATAGATCATTTATTGTTTTGATTTGTTCCGCCAAGATGCGTTAATCACGTTTATGAACAATATTTAACTCTGAAAACTTCCTGGTCCATCTGTTCATGATTTTTATCTATTATTTGTTTTTTTTTTTTTCACATTCTGGCTGGTAAAAGATGAAGAGGTGAAGAGGCAAAACGAAGGATCAAAAAATAGCAACCAAATGAGATCAAATTCCCTCTTCCAGGTAATTCTTTGTAGAGTTCATCTTTATTTTTATTTATTTTTTTACATATCTGTGGTAGCAGATGAAGCAGCAGAGTAATGTATTGTTTACATTGTGCATTGATAAACACCCTATGAAATTTAATAATAGATTGCTCAAAATGGCATGAAAAATTGACCTCTAAGATTTAAATCTTTGCATTAATATTGGCTATCATGGCATCCTGCTTCATTGAATTCATGAGGCTAGGGCACAAAAGCACCTCTACTCATTCTTGGATAGATGTAGGGCTAAAATAGCCAGCAAAGGTAACCTTAATCACTTTCTACTTTCCACCATTGAAAACTATTTTAAAATTGCATTAAAACCATGTATAAGAAGTTCCTGCTAAAGAATGGAAGGACTATGTTTGTAGAAGGGTTTACTAAAGCTATCAGTTAATTGTCTTGTTCTATTGATAGAGGACATGAGTATCTTGAAAGAGTAGAATATCATCAAGTGTTGTGTGAAGGAATGCAATGATTGCAGGTTAGACACAAATTAGATTTGCTGAAAAGAGTTTAGAAACTTTTATGCAATTGCCAGATGCTGCACAACCTTTTTCAGTGCACTTTAATGTATAAGAAGTTCCTGCTAAAGAATGGAAGGACTATGTTTGTAGAAGGGTTTACTAAAGCTATCAGTTAATTGTCTTGTTCTATTGATAGAGGACATGAGTATCTTGAAAGAGTAGAATATCATCAAGTGTTGTGTGAAGGAATGCAATGATTGCAGGTTAGACACAAATTAGATTTGCTGGTCTAATTAGATTTGCTGAAAAGAGTTTAGAAACTTTTATGCAATTGCCAGATGCTGCACAACCTTTTTCAGTGCACTTTCTGTCTGTGCAAAACGGGAGATTTGGAAGAGGATGTTGAAATCGATCAAAGCATAAAGAATTGGGATAGAAAAATGTCTAAATGATTAGCTATTTCTTCCTAAGCATGAAATGCACAATTGTAAATTGGCTTTGACATCTCTAAGTTTTATGCTGTAAAATAGGAAATAGAGCTAACAAATTAGGGATGTGTACTTAAATGGGTCACTTGAAATCTAATAAGAGTTGGTGCACTTAATGAGTGGCTTTGCTGCCTAAATTAATGCATAAGACATAAGACTGTAAACAAGTGCAAGATGAGATATTCAATAAATAAATTTTATTTACAAAGTAAGTAATGAATCTAGGTAAATTAATCTATATTGCACACAAAGGTTTCTGGCCCAGACAAATTCAGTCCAGTTCAAGCTGAAACTATTATGAAGCTGAAAAAAAAAGCAACTGCCTAATGCAAAAAAATAGCAGAGATCAATAGGAAAGGCTTGTTGATTGAATTTTTGAGTAGCTTAGTGTCCGTTCAAGGTTCTAGTACTATCACAAGCTCAAGCTTAGGAGCTACACACCAAACAACGAGTCAACAAATTGATGGAAGGAGATCCGAAAAATTACCCAGGATAGTAATATCAAAAGTGAGTAGGTATCTGCACTAGTACCAGTACTAGAACTGTATCAGTACAGTTATGGGATCCTTCTTGACACTACCCAGTAATGTAGCTTTTGATTATTTCTTATTTGTCCCTGTCAATAAAATGAAATAGCTTTATTAAAGTAAATGTAATACTTGCATGTAATGGGCTTCCTAACATGAAGTTAAATCAATCATTTACATTGAAGGGGAAGGAAGATGTTATTAAAATTTTGCAAAGAATAAAATGTACAATAACAAGTTCATAACAAGTTCATAAGCACCTTAAAAATTGACGATAAAGAATAAATATAACAAGAGAATGTGGTGAAATGAAATAGACTTCCAATTTGCAAGAGTCTCGAGAGTCATAAATCAAATTTAATTTCAATGTTTGTTTTACGATGGCAGACAAAGTAATAAATGTGGTTGTACTAGAATATCCAAGGTAATGTGAGGGTTATCAAGGTTTTAATTAGTTTGGGTGAAGATGCAATACTCTTTGTTTCTAGTATTTTCAATAAGCCTTGTTTCTAGTATTTTCAATAAGCCTTACATTAAAATACTTTTCGCAGTAGTATGATATAATCTAGTTTGTGACCATTTTGAAGCAATTCTATGATTTTATGAATCAAATGAATTCTCCAATATTTATCTTTACCTTATGGAGATATTTCTTTTTAATCTAGTCTGTTACATCACTGTTCAATGCTTTTGCTTTGAAGAAACTAAAAAGAAAGATGCTTGACATGGTATAATGATTCGTAACTATTAATTTTTGAACAATGTAGTCCCTGGTTGAAGTGTTTATGCCATGTTTGATGTTTTGCTATGGATCTGCTCATAATGTTATAAAATTATTGCAGTTTGATCTACATTGGTGGCTATTATTGAATTCTTGCCAAGAAAACATAAGGGAGCTATTGGGTCGCTTGATTACAGTAAGGAAGAAAGGAGTGCTCTTGCCATTAAGTCCCGAGTTCATCCATCAAAGTTTGGAAATTCAGACCGTCAGAAACTAATGAGGTTTGTTTTAATGCAGTTTTTGAATTTTAGGTTTGGACTTAGTAACATTTTCTGGGAATTCATGTTTATGATTTTGCTTATATTGTAACACACCTTCCAGTTCTTTAGTCTAATGGCCTAACTATTTTCATTCATTATAGATTCATGAATATATGTTGAAGAAGGCTGCACCTGAACTTAGTCCTATGACTGACAACCAAGATGCCTCACAACTTGTAACAGCTGAGGTTGAAGACCAGGCAAATGCAATTACCATGACATCTATAGAATATTTGCAAGGAGAAGAGATGATTGGAGTTAGCAAGAACCAGTGCAGAGTTGAGACCACATACAGAGCCAACAGTTAGATCAGCTACAAAACTAGGAGTCCCAAATGCAGATGTAGCAAACATGGATCATGAAATGAGGAATAACCTAATAATCAATAGACAACATACATATTCTGATGATAGAGGTCTAACGTTATTAGCATTTGGCTTTTCTGTGGCTATATAATGGCTTTTAAAAATGAGGGATTTAATTTCAATAGAAATGCTCTAGTTAAACTTTTTATATCACTGAATTGATTTACTTCCAACAATTCAGTAACGTGTCAAAATCTTGGCATGGTCTAAATATTGAGCAAACATTCAAAGAAAGACTGAGAAAGAAATAAAACACAACGAAAAATGATCCGCTAAGTACAAATATATTAAAAAAACTCCAGGTGAAACCATGACAAGCAACTCACCTCAATCCCTCTACAATCTCCTTTGGCGTGTTCTAAACACTTTGACTGGTAGCATCAAGAAATATTGTTGAAGCCATCTATCCTACATTTTTCTCTCTTTTTTTTTTTTTTTAGGGTTTCCATTTAATGGAAACGAAAACAAAAACTGTGAATCTCTTACGGCTGATTCTACATGGTAGATTTTAGGTTCTCTGTTTTTTTTTGAATTTTTTCAGAGGGGGACAAAATGTAGGAGGGTAGAATTTACATAATGATAGGTTTTGCTGAGTAATGTCTGCTGCATTATCTAGAGGTTACTACACTCAGACTAATTTACTGAACAAGATTTCTTTGTGTGATCATGGATGAAATTCTGGAAAGAAGTTTCAGAACAAAAAATATATAGATATGTCGATGGCTATATCTCAAAATCTAAAGATCGTATTGCTCTTTCCTCGACCTTAAAACATGTTCTTGAATATAGAGACTGTCATAATAACAGCTTAGGTGAAGTTACAGAGGTATAAAATAGCTGAAGTGAGTATGTCTAGCAAAGATTGCAAAATGTGGAAACATAGCCATGGCACGTGGACTATTTGATATGCAAAATGTGGAACCAAAGGCTAGGCACGTGGACTGTTCAACTGTTCAAGATGCAAAATGTGGAACCAAAGGCTAGGCACGTGTAGACTATTTTTTTCAATTTAAAAAAAAAAAATTGAAAACCCCTAGCAAAAATACCAAGGGCCAATCCAAGAAATAAATTAGACCATAAGTTAAAAACACTGGCACTGTTTCCCAAGTAGAAACTAATTGCAGAATAGCTATACGAAAACATGAATGCGAAGTCAGGAAGTGAAGGCCATGTACATGTCACATGGTGTAAACCAATATTTAATAGCCTACGTATACTACAACATTAACAATGTAACAATCATCATTTTTATCCCCATGGATTCCAAACAAACTCCACTCGAGCACAACAACCCGCCATCTACTACCTCAACACTTACAATATTGCCACTACAGAAATAAGAGATATTCACATCAGGGAAGTTGCTAGCTGGCCCAAAAGTCATTAGTAATAATACTATATTAAACATACTCAAACATATGTCACTCCTAGCTTGATTCGTTAAACCAAGCTAGTCCAGTCCTAAAACCATCCCAATTATACTAGCAAAATATTTTGTAATAAAACACTGTAGAAGAACTTGTAGGGCTTTAAGTTCTATGCACAGATGGTTGACCACATTTGCAAGTACTTAAAATAATTTGATTGCAGATCTCTACCAAGGCAACCCCCATTTGTTTGTTCATCTTGTGCTTCAATATCATACAAACTGACTTTTTCAAAAGCAGGCATCACATGTTTCCACATATATTCTCAAGTATCCTAAAAATATCCTTTAAACATATATTTGAGTCTATAATCAATACATAGGGGGGAGCTTTTGGCAAAGTTTATAATTTTTTTAGTCTTCTTGTAATTGCAATTTTAATTGTTTGAGCACATTTATGTAGGTTTTCCAATACTTTTTTGAATAGGATACCTATGCTTAGAATTGAAAGCAATAAAGGTCTCATAGCCAGGCATTTAAGAATTTATTGGCCATTTTATAATGCATTGCTAAAATTGCTTATAATATTTTTTTTAATAGTTTGATTAAATATGCATGGTTTTCCTAGCTATTAATTAGAGTTAGTGATACAATTAGAAAAGATGCTAATGCATATCAGCAATAACTGGATAGCTTGGAAAACACACAGAAGTAAGTTTAGTAATGTATTAGAAAATTAATTATAATGTTGTTTTTGGTGTATCTTAAGTTTATGACCTTCATTTTTCAAAAGCTGACTGTTGCAGGTCTGAATATGGACAAATGTCCCGCTATTATAAGCAGAAGCAATGGATATAACACAAGAAGCCTCCAAACTTGAATGCAATACACTCCCAAGTGCCTGTATTGGATTCACACCAAAAAATTTGAACCTAACACCCTCCAAACTTACCAAAATAGAGGCAAACTATTATGCCTTTTTTTTTTTTCTTAAAGAGATAGCAGCTCTGGAAATGACTGTTGTAAGAATGTATGGATTAAATAACTTGGGAGTTCCATATTATTAGTCTTTCCTTGGTCAACTAGGTAAACTGCTTATGTCTCTATTAAATACATGGATATTATAGCGTTCTGATTGAATGTTCTGGACATACATTCCATTTTAGGGTTCATTAAACTAATTACATCCTACTTCATTAATAGCTGAATGACATATCTATAGATTAATAACATCATTTAGATTTGTTATTTTTCAAGGAAAATAGTTTTCTAGTTAAATAAGGGCACAGTTACAACCAACTTATTGTACAAGTTTTCAATAAGGATCATGCACAAGTAATTACTGATGAACGATTTGAGTGAGTTGGGAGAAATTCCACATAGCAAGAGAAAATCACCTCAATTTTACGTAGTAAGACTAATAGTAACTATGTATACTTGACGGCTGAATATACCCTTCTTAATCTTATGCAGACACTATCACTAGAAAAGAATATAACATAAGAGGTTTAAAATAGTTTTGTCTCTTAGCTTTACAAACTCAATTATAAAGGAGTTTCTATTTTGATGAGCGCAACTCTTAAAAATAAAGTTTTGACTTTGTTTCATATCATCTATCCACAAACCGTAGCAGCATTATGGATTGGATTATATGTAATAAATAATTAATTTATTGAGTGAAAATAAAATTCTATATTTTGAAATGAAACAATTAGATTTTAGAATCTAAAAAAAATTAAAGTATAAACATATGACTATTCATTCCACAAATCGTAGCGGTATTATGGATTGGATTATATGTAATAAATAATTAATTTATTTTTAACTATTTATTCTTCTTTAATGCCCTGTTCTAGTGTTTATTACTCTGCTATTCTGTTTTAATAGACTAAACATTTACATAAGAAAATAAACTACAAAAATGAATTTTCTGAGCTATTAGGTATAGAATATGAATCAATATAAATCAACACCCAAAAATTATTACATATTTAATAAATCAAATTAAGAAAATACTCCCCTAAAAAATAATTCACAAGCACCGAAAACTACCTTATACCAAGGCCTAGACCGCATGTGAAATTCCTTACATCTGTGCACACCCATCGCTAAAGACGATGTAGTTATCTCCTGCTCATTAAACTTTGTCAGACAATGAAATACGCTACAACCTTCATTATTAGGACAATTTGTATCTGACAGATGAAAGATAAACCTGCACTAATAATGCTGTCAGTTACTCTAAAAAATTTAGAGTTGCCCAACTCAATTCCATCAGTGTTTCGATTGTCTTGAGGTGAGCTAATTTTGATGGCATGGGCTGTAATACTTTGTAATACTTTTTATGTATTGTTTAGTTATTTAAAACAGAAATAAAACAGAGAATGAATAATCAAGGAAACTGAACAAACAAAAATAAAACCAGAACAATAATCAAGAAAACAGAACAATCAAGTGCAACTGGGAGGTGTAAGGCCAAACTCCACAACTTTTGCCAATGTTAATAATATAAGGCAGCCTGTTCATAAAAACTGCGGTGGAGGTGATATGTGCTATTCAGAATGTAGATATATAGACCAGACTGATGTAAGTAGTTGTCAGATTCAGTCCAATATGCCATGTACTTGAGCTGCCCAAGAAATTTCATTTGACATAACAGTTTTTGGAACAGGCTTAATTGAGCACCATTCTTGAATCTTGTATGGGTTGTGTAGTGTCTAAGCTATGGCTTTCAGATCACTTGGTTTTTAGCTAAACAGTTACTAATATGCAACTTGTAATTATTACTAGTAGAAAAACTTTTGTGTTGTAGAGTATGATGAGCTTAGGCATTGACAATGCAATTTTGCTTTTGCTTTTCAGGGTGCCCATTGCGTGTGGCATTTTCCCAGCTTTTGCATGCTTGATACTCAAGGTGAGTAATGAATAGTTAAATTTATGAGATTTCTCCGTTTAAGACATCTGAAAAGAGTCACATGCATTTACAATACACCCTTGTCATTTCTATGTTAGTGCTAATTAAATAAAGTTCGTATTCGCTATCTTTTCCATTATTAATTAATTCAGCATAGGCTTACTTGCACTCTTCCAAAGACACAATGTGTCAGAAAACTCACATATAGTAGAAACATACCAATCCCATGACTTTTGCAATGTACGGTATGATGAGCTTAGCTATTGACAATGCAGTGATGCTTTTTGCTTGCAGGGTTTCCATTGCGTGTGGCATTTTAGTGCTAATTGGATTCAGTTCCAATTTGCTTTCTTCTCTATTTTCATTTCTCATTTTGTAAGTTAGTACATGCTTAAATCACTTCCACTACAAGATTTCTAGACTAGTCAACTAATTTTGCAATATGCTTACAAACATGCTTCCAAAGACACAAAATGTTTCACATAACCCAATTGTAGTAGAAATATACAAAACACATGATCAACCACATAACATATCTATTGATGAAGCTCTAAACAATGCACAATGCTTTCGAATTGAATCATTCAACTACAAAGTAGGTGATTGCTTATTTGATACGGTACATGTTTTGCTTCATTGTCAATATACACGTACTGAACTTTGCAATGGCCTTGTGGACCATTTCTTGCATTGCCTTCACAATGGTTGTACAATAGCTGTGAGCTCTCTCGAGCATGAATTACACCCAACAATGTTGTATGATTTGCATAACATACATGACATAGATACATTTGCGAAGAATGAGGCTTTCAGCAACAGAGATCAATGCCAATGCCAACGGTGAAGTTGGACTTTGGGGTGATATATTTTGCGTGCAATGGTTAGCACACTGGCTAAACATGCCCATATGCATTTGGTCTCTGACACGCAAGAAATTGTATTTGCATTTAAATAAAGATGGATGTCGTCCTACAATATCAATACTTTTCCATGATACAAATCCAACTATTGGGCACTATGAGCCTATCTTTTCGAGGATAAGCACAAACAATTGTATCCAAAACGTGCAACTTCAATTGCCAATTACAAATTGCGATTTGGACTATGTTTGGAGCACAACTACTCATGCGTTTGACACACTTGGACTTTGTTGATTTCCTACATTTGCTATTGCATGTGGGGAAAGCATGTTCGTTGTTGTGGCTTTCCTTGTTGATGAACGATTTGATGTAATTGCGTTACGATTATTTATGGCTCAATCTTTAGCGAATGCATTGAAAGTACAAAACAAATTTGCCTTGACATGTTTCCATATGTTTGGCCAACCTACTATAGCAGACAACAATTGTCTTCTACAATTGCAATCACTAATTTCTAAGATTGCAGTACCATATATGGAAAGCAGTCTTGAAGGTTCTGAATTTAGCTTATTATGGCTTTCACACACGTTCTTTGTAACTATATACATATGGCAAGTAGTTCCACAACCCAAAGCCAAGGTATATTGCAATTGTATTGAACCCCAAAAAAGCATTAACTTGTTTTGCTTTGAACATAGCTCAGGTCATTGTCATTATGAACCACTTCAAGCAAAACAACAGTTAACAAGTGATATGCATAGAAAACAACCTATTTTGGTACAAGTTATGACAAGTGCACCTGCATTTGCATCACCTCCTACGCTTAAAGGAAACACAAAATTGTCACCAAATGTATGCACACTTGAACCAAAATTTTGTAATGAATCTTACTGAACTTGTTCACAGAATGTTGGAACAAAGAATACAATTACTTCCTTTGCAACAAGCACACAAGTTGAAAGAATCATAGCTTTTCATAGCACAAATTTGGAAATACCTCGCTCATTGCGATGTCTAAAAGCAGTAATACGTGAAAAATGTAGGCAACAAAAAGACAACCAACGAACAAGCAACTGGAACAACAAACTCTGCAAATCATGCAACCACATGTTTCCAGGCTAATGCATTTCCAGCCACAACAAAACTAAAAGCTCCAACTGTTTCAAATGTCAAATCTACCCTAGGTAAACATTTTCTATTCCGAAAGACAAGACCTAGTCATCAAGCAATGAAGCATAGACATGCACGCACATAGAATAATGCAATCCAAAAATTTGTTAACATATACTTGCAAAGCATCAACAACACACCCACTCAATCATGTGCTCTTTGTGAGATGTTGCATTTTCATAAAAACATATGCAAAGCAGATGATGCATTTGTTAATGCCTTTTCTTTGCTCCCTATTGCAACCAACAAGAAAAGAATTACAATAGGAGAACCCATTTGCAAACAATGTATAAAAGCTACCTCAAATGGCAAAATCCCTCATTTCGCTGTCCCATTAAACATAAGGCACAATACACGAATAAATGTTGTCCATTCTTTGACATCTCTAGAAGAAACACTTGTTTCTTTGCGTATTGCTTTTGCACAAATCAGACAACTAGGATATAAAAGAGCACAATATGGCTTAAATGGCAAAATAATCAATGTTCTTGTGGATTTTGATAAGGCTCAACAAGCATTGCCCAGACAAATAGATGAAGGTAGAACAATTGCAGTCAAATTGAAACAAAAGCTACAATATGAAAATGCATATGTACAAGGCAATGTTAGGCCTGGATACGTAATGAATGCTTTAACAATTTTATCCAAAACACCACTATATACAAAAGATAATATTTCAATAAATGGATTGGGAAGCTCTACTTGTAAGCCAAAAAGGACACATGCACATAAACACTGAAACAAAAACATATATGCATGATGACATGTCTGAACATGACGAAGAACCCATAACTGAATCACTAATACATTGGTTTAATGAGGCACATGCAATCAAAGACCTAGACACAACTATAATTGAAATTGCACCATCTAAAGGTTGCAAACCTCTTGGTATTTTCCAAGATACGCACTCAAAAGAAATGAACTTCCCAACTCTATTTTATGGGGCTTCTTGACCAATTGACATTACCAAAAATTTATCCTATCAAAAAATAGCAAAATGGGAGCTCATGCATAAAGACAATGACTTTGCCACACACATGTTGATGTGTGTTTTAGGCACATAACATTATAGAATAAATTACCAAGATAATTTACCCTCTCTTGAACAAAATCACCTCAGATGCTAAGAATGAGATCAACTAAAATGATTCCAAGGTTTCTACATGTCAGGTCTTGACGAGTGGGTAACTCAATGGTCGATGTGAATTGCTGTGTTCACTTGGGGACCTATGCAAATGTTTGGATTATCATGAATGATGCGGAATAGGTGTGTTGACAACTTAAGATTTATCAATACGACTCTGGATTTACTTCTTACTAAAAAAGGGGGAAAAGGAATAGGGTTCAGGAAATCTATTCTAAGCCTAGAAATGTAGGAAATGATGAACAAATCTAGTGGAATCAAACTAGGCAAGGTCCCACAAATAGTTATTGACACAAGCTTAATGCAATTGTTTAAGGTATACTTAAGGATTTTCAGGCTATTACCATCAAACGTTGACACCATCCAAGTTGATGCTTGTCAAGGGACGCGTAATAGTTGAAGTTAAGCTTACTCAAATTTCCAGTTGACCACACAAAGCGCACTTACCACCGACAAGAGGCTAGTGGTATGGATTAAGGATTCCACACAAATATATCCAACAAATCTTTCACTCAATCTAACACACATAAAAATAAATTCTAATCTAACTTGGATGAATTGAGAACCATGAATGCAAAGACAACATTTGAAGAGCAAAATCACCAACAATTGAACAATGATTATGATTCAAATAGCTGCATCATATACCAACAATTCTACAAAAACTCTCTTACAAATGAGAGACAAGGATGCATATATAGTCTCTTACAAAATGGATGCCCAAGATTGATCCAAGATCAACGACCGAGATCATGCCAACAAAACCCTATAATTGCCCTAATTAGGGTTTACATAAAAAATGGTGCCACCTAGATATGGCCTGATAAAAAGATACATAGTCATCAAATAGGGAATCTTCTAGAAGATTCCTCTCTGCATCTCTCTCTCTCCTAGCATACCTCAAGAATCTAGCCAATACTGAATCTAACTCCTCCATGGAAATGCTAGGCAAGGTATCCTGTTGTAAATCAATCACGTCCGGTGAATCCGAGCAAACATCCAAAGTGTTCTCCCATTTTGGCATGAGCTTCTGCAAACTATGAACATGAATCAACAAAGAGACCAAGTCGTCCATCTGAGTCTTCTTCAAAGAGTCCAACTGACAAATATACATAAATTTCATCTTGTCTCTTAATTTGGCTAAGTGTAAACCACTTGCATCACTAACATCAACACCCAATAATTCCTTGATCGAGGCAAGGATCTTCATCTGAATGTCCTGAATCAATCCCTCCATCTCCATACAACGCGACTGGGCGTTCTCATAGGTTGATTTTTTCACGGCCAATGAACAATACCAGTCATGAAAATCGTATCTATCTCCACTGTGCACAATGTTCTCACGGACCAAGGTGGAATCAAGAATCTTCTTCAAGGCTTGGAGGCATGGAATATGCTTCTCTTGAATAGGCCGGAATTCTTCCCAAACTCCCTCCAAATATTGGATTCTAAATGCGAGCCCTGTTGTCCTATCATATGCATGGACAAACTGAGTAAGGAAATCATTTGCCTTCTTTCTTGTATTCTCAATCCACTTTTCCACCTCCAAGAGTGTATCTCTCGCTTCCTCATAGTGTGAATGCATTCCATGGTCAACTGCAATAGGGGAAATAAGGGTGGAATTTTCACGCCTTATCCCTGCAATATATTCTCTGAGTCTGATATTCTCTTCTCTGTACCTTTCTTTCTCCGCAATCTCTCTGTCTAACCTTGCATTGATTGCCTTGAGGTTTTCACCAACCTCTTGAAATTCTTGCTTTTTGGATGTACGACCAAGGGCAACTAAAGTGATTTGGAAATCCATAGGAGTAGCAATGTCCACTGTCACACCTGCAATAGGAACAACAATCTGCGCAATCCGCATTCCTGTCTCATTTCTAGCTATGTGCAACAAAATCTCTGCTCTCTTGGGTTCTTTCTCCTCACCACTCCTAGCTAGGTAGTCATCAATGTCATCAATAGGCTGTACCTCTATAATTTGTTTATTTTTTTCCATACTTCTCATCAGCCATTCAGGAATAGCGGCCATCTCCATACCATCATCGAGACACATTTCTCGATCAAGTCCTCTCAATGTCGAGATAACATCATCATCATCATCAGGATTATTCCTGGTCCAATCGTATACCTCATTTCCCAAACTAACTTCCAAAAGAACAGTAGGGGATCTTGGCTGATCATCATTCTCATTCGGAGGTACAGATGTTGCTATGGCATGTAACTCTTGAATATTCCCTGGTAGTATCACTGTGTTGGAACATTGCTGAGTCTCCTTGTTCTGCTCTGTTACTTCGATCACTTTGATTGATGAGACACTGAGAGGTGGTGAAGGAATGATAGGTGGAGGAATGATGGTTTTCTGTTTCTTCTTCACCTCCTCAATCTTCTTCCCTCTGGCCTTGACTTCTCTTGGCGTGTTCTTCCTTCTTTTGGGAGCTTGACTCTCTTCATCTGCATGAATCCAAACATCACTGGTAGTCCTCTGATCATCCTCAGAAGTAGACTCTTCCGACTTCATCCTTTCATAAGTGAAGGGAACACCCATATCAACTAACTTATTCATTTGTATATCTACCCATGCACGGGAGAAACTCAAGACCTTTCAATACATTCAGGTCAATCTCTTCTGACTTTGACCAATTAGGCAATAGGATTGCCTTCTTCATTTCACTCTCATACTGTGGATGCGTATGATCTCTGTTATCTAACACTTGATCAGGAATGAGGAAAAGTCCACACTTCCTCATGAAATCCACTGATATTCTGGACCACATTCTTCTCTTCACTGCTTGCTCGTCGATCAGGTTGGCCCAATAATCTTCTATGTCAACTTTGTGAATGAACTTCTCTCCCTTGATCCTTCCAACTTTCTTATCTGGATCAAATCTTTCTTTTTTCTTAAATGTAGCAACTCGATAGAATGCAAGCTCCTCACTCGCAGTGCTGGTGGCTATGGTAGACTGGCAAACCTCTAACGGCTTCCCAACTGAAATAGGGAATGCCATGCCTATCCAATGCTTCTCTCTTTGAATGACATCAAACTCTAGAAGCTGTCTCACCACTTCCAACAAGATCATTCTATCGGTCGGATACCTAGGAAGTTTGTAGGGTTCAGATTGAAACCCATGAATCCTAAGGTACGTGAAAGTGGGAAACTGAATATACCACGATCCATATTTTTCTATTAACTCTGTTGCCTCCTTGGACAATCTTTTGTGGATTCCGCCTTGTAGCATCCACGTGGTGTACATAATGAATGCATCATTCACTCTCTTATAGTCTTGAATTCTATACATGCTCAATTGGGGGTAGCATTCATGACTCCTGAATTGTCCTTGCCCATTCCCAACTTCACCTTTGCATATCAATCCTTTGTATGAAACAAACTGTGCAAGTAGGTATACCAGGTAAGAAGTGATGGCGAATGACTTGGACCGCTCTACATTCCTCAACTGAAAGTCCAGATTGTCACATATACTCTTAGACCAATTTACTAATGTTCCTCTAAGACAATCTTGGATGAAATAGAACATCCATCCATCAAATATTGCTCCCTGCGACATCCCCATCACTCTGTTGAGTAGGAATATCAAGTCGCTATACTCCTCTTTAAAGTCTATGCACAAGTGTCTTGGGAGCCTTGGAATGATGAGACCTAGGTTCAATCACCCACTCTCTGTTTATCATATTCTTGCATACACCCATCTTCTTCGTGTATCTTTCTGTATATTCATCCTTGGTCACATCCTTCATATCTGTTTCGTGTGGAATTTCGAACACCTTAGCAATAACATCCTCATCAAGGTAGGCAATAACAACGCCCTTAGGAGTCTTGATCATTCACGTGAGCGGATCATAACATCGTGCACACTCCAGGATAAGCTCACTGCACTGTATGGACTGTGGAAATCCAGCGGCATGAAAAATACCACTCTTCATAATGTTCGCATATGCTGGGGAATGAACCTGATTTCTGACTCCGAACATCTGCTGTCGCATCTGGTCTAAGTCTAGGAAATGCATGTTTGTATCTTTGATCTCCTTCCATCTGGATGAAATCTTGAGCTCTGGATAGAATCCAGTCTCCAACATCTTCAGTAGTTCTTTTCTTTCCTAAAATCCGGACTTCAATATCGTACTTGTACGAAACTTGAAGTTAGACTTAGGAAAATAAATAATGCTCTTGATAAAATTCTTGACTTTCTAAAGATTTTAGCTAATTAGAGCATTAAGTCAAGAAAACAATCTATACTCTTGGTAGATTTTGACAATTAGATTCAAAGTGTGACAATGCTAGGGCATGAAAACCCTCTATAAAATTCATTAATACCTCCTTATGCTTAGAAATTATGCAAACTAAAATGCAAAGGAGTATACCGGATCAACGATGACTAAGGAAAGGTGTGAAAGGTTATGTTTTCACACAAGGTATGTCTGAAGACACCTTCTGCAGTCAACAATAGAGGTCAACAAATCTGAGGACAACCTGCAACTAATAAATTAACTTCAAAAAACATGTTGCAATCCTTAAAAAATATGCATAAACTTGATAAAAATCAGTCTTGATGATGAAAATAATTAATTTTGGAAACATGGTTATGGTTGGTAAAAGATAAATTTCTGAGGACAAGTAGCCATTAACAAAGTTGCAGACCTTAAGACAACCTTTTAATGGTCTAAAACTAGTTCCAAAATGCCTCCAAATACTCTCCAAATGTAAATCGCTAAACTTGCAGCTGGCTGGGCAATAAAAGCTAAGTCTGAAAATTGAATGTACAACCAACAATGGAGGTCCAAATCTAAAGCAAACACAAATCTGAAGCAAATGACAGCAAGTAGGGAGGCAAAGGTGGCATCAAACATGCGTGGAATTCACCAAAGTAAGCTCCCAACATTTGCAAAATAAAAATCGAACTTTCCTAGCTATAGCGCCATTTTTGAAATTATGAAAATGTCTTCAATGTAGCTTAGATTTGCAACAATGGAGGCCTGGAACAACAAGTAGCAATGGAGGATAAAATCGCCCAAGTCACCAAACACCAAAAATCGCCATCTTTCACCAAAAATCGCCAAACTTGGAAAAAATGCCAAACTTGGAAAAATCTGGAAATGGTCTTCAATGGCAGCAATGGGATGGAATAGCAAGCTGGAAAAAATGGAGGAGGAAAGAAATCCTCAATCCAACACTTCACTTAAGCACTTTGCCAAAATTCGCCAATAAGAGAGAAAAATCGCCTTTCATGGAGACACCTGACAGATTTAATAGTAAAATATTGTTGGAGATTCCTCTTTTATTCTTGCTTTTGCCTCTCACTTTCACCACACAAGCAATGTGGGATAAAACACTTGCTTATATACTTGTTTGGTAAAAACCAACTTGCTTATAGAAGGGTAAAATCATTAAATGCTTATTGCAAGTTATTTAATTTTGCTTTTAAAATTTTAAATAATCATTAATCATCATTTAAAAATAATATGGGGCTCACTTATTAAATATTTTAATTTTAAGTCAAAATTGAGCCTCCAGGGGAAAATTGACTTTAGTTGGGATTAAGAAATCCCATTAAAAATCATATAAAATGTCAAAATAATCTCCACAAGGGAAAATCGATCTTAGCTTGGAGAAAAATCCATGCAAAATTTCATCACAATGCACATAAAACAGGCCAAGGGAAAATCGATGGCAATCTGGACAAGGAATCCACACTCCAAATTCATTTCATTTGCAAAAAAAACTCCCTGGTGGAAAATCGACCTCAGTCTGGATGAAAATACGGACCCTAAACTCATCAAATTACTCTTAGTGGAAAATTGACGGGTATGGACTGAGAGTGCAAAAAACTCCGCATTAACTTGTCACAAAACATCTTGGTGGAAAATCGACCCAAGCATGGAATCATTCTTAACATTGTCTGCACTATAGTCCGCAGTCCTGGTGGAAAATTGGTGGCAGTCCGGAAAAATCCCGACACTTAGCCAAATTTTGGCACTTCCAGGCATGGATAAACAGTGGTGGAAAATCATAGCTAGTATGGATTTAAGGGGAAACCCATGTGTAGTGTGGATTTTGAGTGGGGGAAAAGGGTGGGTAGTCTGGAATATGAGGGGAAAAGCACCTCTAGCATGGAATTTGACCATCTAACCCTTGGAATATGGATTTCCCTTTGGAATTTGACAATTTAACCACTCAAAATTGCATAGAAACTTCAAAATTAGACTGGACTTAGGCAAATTTTCCAAAAACAATGAGCGAAACGCTAGGAAATTATCAGGATAAAGTGTGAAATCAATTTAAACAATACCTTAGGAGCGAGAAAACAACTCCAAAAGGTTTGGGAATACCTTGGCACTTTAAAATCATTGACGTGCGTGTTTAAAAACACGTCAACGCTAAAAAAAGTCAACACTTAGATAAAATTTAGGATCATTAAAATATCAACTTTTGCAACTTGATCCTATAACTTCAAAAACCCTAAATGACACTAGGCATGATCAAAACTTCGAGACTTGGGCACGAGAAACACAAAATTGCCCATTAAGCAGCCAAAACCCTAACCTAACAACGCAGAAAGTAGGAAAAGAGGGGGTCCCCGTTAGCAATGGGGTGATGTGTGAAAATGTCACAACAAAAAGCTGAATTGAAAGGTAAAAAGATGCTTGCAAAGGACGTCCGTAGTCCTGCTAATTTGGAAAAAATATTGCGTTCTCCATTACGCTTTAGATCATTAAGGACTATCCAGACATCTCCTGACTATTTAGAAAACACAAGGAAAAATATATTTGCAATGATAAGACAATTAGGACCGCCAACTTTTTTCGTAACATTAACAAGTGTTGAGCACTTTTGGGAGCCATTGTGCAAAGCATTGCAACCTATATCTACCACACAAGAGACTAAGCACAATGAAACTATAGAAGATAAGGACTAAGACTTTGAATCAGGAAAAATCCAATACTTTGCAGCCGCTACTTCAACCATAGGGTCAATGCATATTGAAAATGATGTCAAAAAATGATCAACTATTTGGCAAAGTATTGGACTACTTTTTTGTCAAAAGGTTCCAAAATCGAGGAAATGAACATGTGCATTTTATGCTATGGATAAAAAATGCACCTATATATGGAAATTGGAATGATACTGGAATAGAAAACTTTGTTGACAAGTATATTTCATGTGATTCCTCATTGCTTGATACAAATCTTGTCAAAATGCAAACACATCATCATTCAAAAACTTGTAAAAAGTACAAAACCTCTAGCTGTTGATTTAGTTTCCCTTTGCCCTCTATGAGAAGAACAACAATGTTAGAGCCCTTGCCAATTGCTAATATTGCAATGAAAGATGGAGCAAGAAATTTCTTCAAGCAATTAGCAAATAAACACTATACAAAGGAAACTACATTTTGACAGTTTCTTGGAAGAATTCGAGATAGACGAAGCATGATACATCGAAATGTTACAATCAACATTGTCACGGAAAATTGTGATGCTAGAAAGACACCCAGCTGATATTTGGATAAATTCATTTGCAAGGCATGTGCCAACTCTATGATATGCAAATACAGACACACAATTTATATTAGATTCATATGCTGCCGCATCTTACTGTTGTTCATATATGACAAAACAAGATAGATCATTATCTCTTGCATTTCGCCAATTGCGACAACAATGCACTTATGCTTACGATGAGAAGATACAGTTCATATGAAAACTAGGTAATGCATTGCTTAACTATCAACAAATGTCCAATCGACAAGCTGTTCACATTGTCCTCCCATTGCCATTGCGTAAATGTTCAAGGAAAACTGTTTTCATAAATATTGCACCGCTAGACAACAAAGTTTTCATGTTGAAAAGCCCTAAGCTATTGGCAAGAGAACAAGATGATTCTGAAAATATTGTGTACACATCTGCAATAGAAAAATACACACAAAGACCATTTGTTTTTGACAAACTATCACTAGTTGAATATACAGCTTTCTATTCCAGCAATCCAACAAAGATACAAAAAAGGAGAAAGCCACAGATCATATGCTATGTATGTAAGATACAATCCACATATTGATCATGAGAACTACTGTAGAGAAAAACTTATGTTATATGTGTATGGAAAGCATAGTGCGGAAACACCTTCCTAATGTCAATTAGCAGGGGAGATCATACAATAAAGCAGTTTAAAACTTTTACAGAATGTTAAGAATAACATATACAAAACACATAGAATCAACACAGAGACAAAACACCAAGAATTATGTGGGAAAACCCTTTCAGGAAAAAAACCCACCACCAACAGTTGAAATACTTTATTTCTAGTAAATGAATTTACAATAAAGTTTCAATCTGCAACTACAGGTATTCGTTCTCAGATTCTCATGAACTGGACACTACAATCAACTCACGCTATCTATCTTACACCATAGTTATCCAATGGCTACATATATCAGATTGTCGACAGTTCATCTGAGCAATTGCACCAACAGTTTGAAGTCTAACCGTCTACGTCGGTCTGCATTCATGAGAAACACAATATCCCACATGCACCAGGAAGTCGGGTTGGTTCATATTCATATACACCGACAAGACCATCTTCAGTGTCCAAGTGTTTACCTTTTGAACTCGATCTCCGATATCAACCCGATTGCCAAAGGCGACCTCATCGGGTCATCGACAAGACAACCAAACAGCTATCTCGGTCGTCTGATCTTCCTTGATCTCTTTCTGTACTCTGCCACGTGGCACCCCCTGATTGGCTCCGGGGTCCCTGCCTTGCCACCTTAGCACGACCTCACTAACCGCCTAAAATAAAGTTCTTCTTTGTCCTTGGGTCACGATGGAAAGTCTAACGAGCAATTTCCCATTGTGACCTAGCGACCACCGTCAGATCTTTTGCGATCGTCGTCTGATCATCTGCGATTTGCTCGGCCTTTAACTCACCTTAGCTGCTCTCCTGCCAGGTGCCACCACTTGGTCGCCATGTCGCGAGAGATAACATTTCGGGCACCTCACAACCTCAGTACAATGACAGTTGTTGATAGTCCCGAAATTTTACTCTACCATTGATCTTCCTCGGATCTGCCATTGGATCTTCTCAATTTGTACGAGCCTTATCTCACTTGGGCCGCTCACTTATGCCACGTGTCACTTCCTGATTGGCTTTAGAGTTCCTGCCTTGCCACCTTAGCACAACCTCACTAAACCGTCGGAATGAAGCTCTTCTTTGTTGTTCGGTCGCGATGGATATTCTAACGAGCAGTTTCCCATCACGACCTAGTGACCACCGTTGGATCAACCTTGATCTACTCGGTCTTTAACTCACTTCTTTTCGCACGTGCTTTGTCGCCAAGCCACATGGAATAAATTTCGATCATCTTCCCATCGCGGTATAGCGACAACTATTGGATCTTTTTGCTCGACTGTCAGATCTACTCAACTTGCTCACCCGATAGCCGATCACAAGAAGAGGGTTGCATTGGGATAGGTTACTCCGATCAGTCTAAAACACAAGTCAAGTTAATTCGAGGCACATTTCCAACAATATGTACCTTTCAGAACTAATGAACAAACATTGTTACATGGTCATAAAACATGGTCTGCAACATTCAATGCAAACAAAGAACAAATTACAAATATTGAAAAAATGTTTACTGCACAAGTTGATTATAGATGGGGTGACATTGACCAGGTTGCCACACAACATAACAATGATACCTATCCAATAATAGACCTTGAAAATGAAATTGAACAAGACAAGGAGCAAAATGAAATAGAGAAATATGATATCATAATTGATCTAAAGCATGTGAAGAATGCAAAATCCATACATGCTACTTGTAACTCATTGTTCTCAGAAATAGCCCATCCATTTTTGCTTAGTAACCATGAATATTTCAAACTACGAAGACAATTGAGAAAAGAATAAGATTCAATACTGAAAGATGTACTAATCACAAAAAGACTTGCACCTCAAAATCCATTATACTTGTTCTTGACAGGTGGAGCTGGCACAGGCAAAACTTTTACAGCTAAAGTGCTTTTTGAAGCAATGATTCAATTCTATGATAAGCAACTAGATAGTGACCCGCTCAAGATGAAAGGCATAATTGTAGCTTCCACAGGAAAAGCTGCATTTAATGTAGGTGGCATTACTGCACATTCCATCTTCCATCTACCATGCAACTCTTCAAAATTGCTACCTTTGGACTCAAACACACTCGATAGCCTAAGCAAAAAACTTGAGCAACTACAAATTCTACTTATTGACGAGGCTTCACTAGTTGGCTCTAGAATGATGTGCAACATTGACAAAAGACTCCATCAAATCAAACACACACCAACAAAACCCTTTGGCAATATTGATATCATATTTTGTGGTGACTTGTACCAAGCACAACCCGTATGTGATGCTTGGATATTTGAAGAACCAACAATAAATAATGAGAAAATGCCATACACTTTCTAGCTTGATAATGTCACATGCTTCGAATTTCACACTGTAGTCAGACAAACAAGTGAACATTTCATTTCCATATTGAACCGTGCCAGGACTTGTCATCAGACTGATCAAGACATCTCCCACTTGAATACAACATGTTACAAGACTCCTCCCAATGATCCAAGATTTTTATACTTGTTTCAAAGAAACTCAATAGTTGATGAGCACAACAAGAAAATGTTAAACTACTTGCCCACAAAGCTTTATGTATTGGAGGCCATGGATTAAAAAGACACTCCCATTGACAATACCGACTTCCAACATGATAAATCATCACTACCTAGCACAATCTTTGTAAAGCCAAGAATTTTGGTTGAACGAATTGCTGGCAACCTCGATACACAAGATGGACTAGTCAATGGTGCTGATGGCATTTTCTAATTGCACACAACTGAGCAACAAGATATTGTTTGGATTCAATTCAATGACGTTGTAATTGGGAAATTGCGTCGCCAAAGAATGCAAAGTCTATACAAAAATTGTATTTTGCCTTCCTGGGCACCAATAATGAGAATTGCTAGAAGAGTCAAAACAGGTACAAAAATAGTCACTCGAACACAATTCCCTTTCCAATTAGGATGTGCACGAACAATCCACATAGCACAGGGCTTGACAATGGACGCACTTGCTTTTGACCCTTCTAAAGTCTATCAGCATGGTCTTGTCTACACTGCTTTGTCACGTGTAAGAAACATAGAATCATTGTACCTAATGCACCAATTGCAACACTCAAATTTCAAAGTATGTCAAAAAGTGGACAACGAAATGCAACGTCTTCGAACTTCAGCACAATGGAAACTCCAATACAACCTTTCTTCCGTATCGTCAAACCAGTTCATTATATGCTCTTTGAATACACATAGCTTTGAATTGCATGCACAAGAAATATCCCATGACTATGATCTACTTGAAGCAACTGTGCTTTGCTTCCAAGAAACAAAAGATAGGATTCTTGAACATCTTAAATTGCTCAATGCAAAATTCAGATGCTATCCTTCGCTAGCTATTCATGACCTACTAACATGTTGCACGAAAACAACCACATTGCAAAAAACTGAAACTTCTGCAACAAAGCATCTAGAATCAATAACAGTTGACCTTTTGCACCTTGGTTTTCCTCTACGCATCACAAATTTGTATTTAACACCAACTGCACCCATTGCTGATCTATTCAACCTAGTACAGATCAACATCAACACACTGCCACCCAATTCCAAACTAATTATTGCTGGAGACTTCAACATTAACATGCTACATTCCACAAAGACACAAACAACACTCCTCGAATTTATGCAACATCATAGACTGTCATTGGTTATTGACAAGCCATCAACACACGCAGATAGTTTGTTGGATCATTTTTGGATACACAATATCGATATTGCTCTTGTAAACTTCATTGTACTAGATAGATACTGGACAAACCACTTTGCAATATCACTACAACTCCAGTTATAGTCACCACAATTGCAATTTAGGTAACTCCATTTACTGGGCAATGCATTTGCATAAAGTTGATTCAATCTACACTTAGTTTTGAAAAAATATATATAGTTGCAGTTGATTTTGGTTTGCAATGTAGGTACCTCCATTTACTGGGCAATTTTTTTTCATAAAGTTAATTGATTTAATCTACACTTAGTTTTGAAAAAATATATATAGTTGCAATTTATTCTGGTCTAGTTTTTGGCATAGAATTAAGTTCATATGACATTTATTTATCCATTTAAAAATGAATAAAAATACAAGAATTAGAATAAATTTATTTTACTAGTTATTGTTATTGTCTAACCTGATTGTTGTTTTGCATAATAATCTTGAGGTGCTCCAAAAGTATTCCCATTGCTAGTGCACCATGACTCAATTCCATTAAATATTGATATTG
This sequence comes from Cryptomeria japonica, assembly GCF_030272615.1. Classification (NCBI taxonomy): domain Eukaryota; kingdom Viridiplantae; phylum Streptophyta; class Pinopsida; order Cupressales; family Cupressaceae; genus Cryptomeria; species Cryptomeria japonica. Next base: position 663,787,564 of record NC_081413.1, read on the forward strand.
CTAAGAAATTTACTCTTTCAATGATTGTAGAGCTCATGTACAAGTCTTCAAACACATACAAATCAGGCTACTATGCTACAGTTATTTACCTAGAACTCATTCACACTACAATAATCAACAGTGCATTGTATGCCTACACCACAAGAGTTAACAGTTTATTGTACGAAATATTTTCCATGTTATCTAAATTTCCCACCTTTTCCCTTTTCTTCTTTACATCTGGCAATAATTCTGTCAATTTTACACTTATCTAAGTCATGCTCCATTCTCAATTTATGATTAAATTGTTTATCTGATACAATTTAAATCTTGTTGCATTGCCATTAAATATTATCTAAATCTTGTTGCATTGTCATGGTTCTTTAAACTACCAGTATGTATGCTTGACGCTTCTGCTAACTCTACAATGTGCTTTGCAACAACATTAGGCCCTAGGGAAGATATAATCCATGTCCTTAATGTCCTAGCATTAACATGGTTTCGGTTGTTAACTTGAACCACATTTGCTAAAAATTGTAACTGATGGCCTTTTGCCTTCTCTGCTCTAAAATTCTCTCCATACACTAACTTGACAGACTTCAACTTCTTTGTTAGCAATGGCATCTTGCAAAACATGACTATCACTCTGTTTTGGGGATTCTACATTTATTTTAGTATCTTGTTTTTCTAGACATTTTAAGGTATAGGAAGAGAACAGTTCACATGGGGAATAGTCCCATTGTTCAACTGAACCTCCTCAAATTTCAATTGCAACCTTCCATGTGTTCACAATAAATTTTGAATAGCCCAGATTTGTTAATTCTCTGTAAACTCTAGTTCCTCGCAAACATCATCTAATTGAAAAAACAACCTTCTTTAAATCTATTTTATTTTGTTGAGGCTTTCATCCAAAGAGGGTATTTTACTGTTACGCCATATGAGTGGTCAAAGAAACAACCATATCCCATGCTATAGACATAAGAATATACCAGATCTGCCTAATTTTGACTAGACACAGTTTGAGACAGCAGAGGAAAGCCATAATATCAAGCTTGTCTACTTGAAATATTGAGCTAGTGCTCGCCTTTTAAATTCCTTCAAAAACTACCATTTATCTATCATCAGTAGTAACTTATACTTAACTGCCATCTTAATTGTCTTAAAGGATTTCATAATATCCTTCTATAATATATTACTAACACATAGAAGAGATTTTCTGTTTGTCATTGTCATCTTTAAGACTTTTTTTTTTTGGCTTTACTAGGGCTGTCACCATGTCACTGTTAATTTTGTAACGTCGGTCGTACAATTTCATGCTTCCGATATATATATATATATATATATTTATTTATTTATTTATTTGATTACATATACTAATATGTTAACGTTAACTAATGATAAATAAAACCAAAGTTAACTTATCGTGTTTGACCAATGGTTACACCGTTCATGGTATCGGGTAGTAAAGCGATTCTCAAAACAAGTTGCACTCCATCCGATTGGGTAAGTAAACAGTGACTAGTTTATATATTGTGGTGAGAGGTACGTAGTGAAGAGATGTTTCTTCCCACATGGGAAGACATATCTCTTCACTACGTAACCCCTCATCCACTTATATAACATGCTTACATTGAGGAGGATGTACACACCGAAATTGACAAGTGTGGTGCATCTTTAAAACACGCTATAGCAGATAAAATATAACTTTCAGATCCATCTCTTCTATTTTGATCACAAAATTTTGAAAGAACTTAACATGGTATCAGAGCGAAGTTAAGGAAGATCATATTAAAATTCTGTAACGACCTCATAAATTTTCGCCAGGCTCTTACTAAGATCACATTCCCATAATCCTAATGGCAACCAGAGTTAGGTTTGAAGATAGATTAGATGGAGCATCAAATTTTCTATTTTGGAAATTCAAGATCATGCTTGTTTTGAAAGAAAATAAAATTGACTCCCATGTCAAAAGTGAAATTCCTGAACCCTCTGATGATACAGAGAAAATTCAGTGGAGCAAGGACAGTGAGAAGGCCCTTAAGATAATTGTGGATTCAGTAAGAGACCACATTGTACCAGTTATTTCTAAATATGAGACGACCTTTCAGATGTTCAAAGCACTAGCTGACATTTATGAAATCAACAACACTAGCAGGGCTCTCACCCTAAAGAATCAACTACACCATATAAAGATGAACAAAAGAGAAACAATTACATCCTATTTCTTGAGGATCATTGAGCTTAGGGATCAACTATCCACTATTGGACATCTAGTAGACAACAAAGAACTTGTTATGATGGCCCTAAATAGACTTCCTACCTCATGGGGATCATTCATTCCAGGAATCAGTGCTCGTTCTAAATTTCCTAAGTTTGATAGATTGAAAACCGATTGCATTCAAGAGGAATCTCGGCTTGTCACAAGAAGAATAAAACAAAACAATGGTAATGAAGACATTCAAGTTCTAAACTCTAATTCCCACAAGAAAGGAAAGAAGAAGAACTTTAAGAGAAAGAGGGACAACAACAAAAATGGGAAGAGGTCTTCAAAGAAGAAGAGAGACATTTCTGAAGTACAATGTTTCAGATGTGACCAATATGAGCACTATGCAATGAAGTGTCCATATAGGATTGAACAACAAGCTTCAATGGCAGAAATTAAGAAAGGGAGTAATTCCGAGAAGCTAGTCTTCTACTCAGCCCTCTCTAGTCAAGTCACCTCTAGTTTCAACACATGGGTGATTGACAACAGAGCATCTCGACACATCACTGGATTTCGTGAGCACCTAGATACACTTGTGGAAAGTTCAAATGAAGAAGTGACAATTGGTGATGACTCAAAATTTCCAGTTATGGGAATAGGAACCTGCAATATCAACCTAAAGTCAGGCATATCCCTACAACTGACTGGAGTTCTATTTGTACCTGGTATAAAGAGAAACCTTGTCTCGGTTTCTGAACTTGAAGATAAGGGTTACATATTAACCTTTATGGAAGGAAAGGTACTTGCTTGGCCAAAGAACTCCACCATCAGGAAAGCCCACACCATTGGAGTAAGACAAGGGAGCCTCTACAGACTTTGCACCACTCCACCTCTAGCCTTGATTCATGAGACTCCAAATTCGAATGAACTTTGGCATAGAAGATTAGGGGACCTTCATTTCCATGCCCTACCTAAGATACGGAAGATGGTGATCGGCTTACCCAAGCTAAGTCAAAAATCTGAAGGAGTGTGCAAAGGGTGTGCCTTGGGAAAGAATACTAAAGGGTCTTTTAATTCAAGCAACAGTAAATCCAAAAATATATTAGAATTAGTTCATTCTGAATTATGTGGACCCATGTCTGTACCCTCATTAAGGGGATTTTTATATTATGTAATATTTGTAGATGGTTATTCTAGGAAGACCTAGATATATTTTCTGAGGTACAAAGAGTCTGAAGAAATCCTTTCTAAATTTAAGGAATTCAAAGCTCTTGCAGAAAATATGACAGGTAAGAAAATCATAACCTTAAGAATAGACAATGGGGGGAATACACTTCTGATATGTTTAAAGATTATTGTATAAATGCTGGGATTAAGAGGGAGTTAACTATACCTTATAACCCACAACAAAATGGGGTAGCTAAAAGAAAGAATAGGACTATAGTAGAAGCTGCTAGGGCTATGTTGTTTGACCAAAATATAGAAACCTCATTTTGGGCTGAAGCATCTAGGACAACTGTGTACATTCAAAATAGATGTCCTCATTCTCTTCTTGACAATAAAACCCCTGAAGAAGCCTTTACTGGCAACAAACTTGACATAAGTCATTTCCGGATCTTTGGGTGTCCAGTCTATATTCATGTCCCCAAAGAAAAGAGGTCAAAGTTAGAACCTTCTAGAAAGAAAGGAGTATTTGTTGGGTACAGTGAAACCTCTAAAGCCTAAAAAATATACATACCTAGTCAAAGACAAGTTGAACTAAGCAGAGATGTCATCTTTGAGGAAGACATATCATTCGGGAGGTCCAAAAGCTCTAATGAATTAGAACACCAAGATCCTCCTACAAGCTTGGATGAAGATTCCACCCCTGAGATTTAGAGGGAGACCCCTGAAGATGTTGAGCATGAAGTTCAAGGCTTACCTTTAGAAGAAAATTATCCCGAAACTAGGAAGAGACCACTTTGGGCTAAAAAGATGCTTCAAGAAGCTGAAAATTATGCTGCTCCAAAGGGGACCTTCAAAGAAAGTAAGAGACCTAACCTATTTTCCAGTTATATTGCCTTGATGAGTGAGATCATTGATGAAGAACCTTCCTGTGTTGGAGATGCGCTCAAGCATCAAGTTTGGAAAGATGCTATGTCAGAAGAGTATCAGTCGATTCTGAAAAATGATGTCTGGGATATTGTGCCTAGGCATAGAGGCAAATCTATGGTATCTTCTAAATGACTCTTCAAAATCAAGCATGCAGCAGATGGTAGCATTGCGAAGCACAAAGCAAGGTTTGTTACCAGAGGTTTCTCATAGAAAGAAGGTATTGATTATGAATAGACATTTGCTCCTGTTGCCAGATACACTTCTGTCCAAGCAGTTTTGGCTATTGCAGCATCTAAAGGATGGAAAGTCCATCAAATGGATGTCAAGACTACTTTTCTGAATGATAAGATTGAAGAAGAAGTTTATTTGGAGCAACCTGAAGGTTTTGTGATTCATAAGGCTGAATCACATGTCTGCAGATTAAAGAAAGCTCTTTATGGACTGAAACAGGCCCCCAGAGCATGGTATGAAAGAATTGATCACTATCTCTTGGAATTAGGATTTTTCAAGAATGAAGTAGATCCAAATCTCTACTACAAGGTAATCAATGGAAAATTATTAATTCTAATTCTTTATGTTGATGATCCACTAATCACAGGAGAGGATAATTGTATTTTTCGATGTAAGAAAGAATTAGCCTCTGAGTTTGATATGAAAGATTTAGGAATTCTTTACTACTTCCTTGGATTGGAAGTTTGGCAACAGACAAATGGTATAATCCTTAATCAAGGAAAATATACCATTGATATACTCTAAGAGATTTAGAATGTTGGATTGTAGATCCATGACCACACCTATGGAGACAAATCTGCACAAGCTAAAGGAAATAACTGCAGAATCAGAGTTTGCAGATCCTACACTCTATAGACAAATTATTGGATCTCTGATGTATTTGATAAACATAAGACCTGATATATGTTATGCTGTAAATGCACTAAGTCAGTTCATGTGTGAACCAGGGGAAATACATCTTGTTGCTGCAAAGCATATTCTAAGATATCTTCGAGTAACTATTGGTTTTGGTTTGAAATATAAACATGTAGAACTTGACCTACATGGATTCATTGATTCTGATTGGGCTGGAAGCATAGTTGACAGGAAAAGCACATCAGGATGTTGCTTCAGTTTAGGATCAGGAATGATCTCATGGATATGTAGAAAATAATTTTCAATTGCTCAGATTTCTACAGAAGCTAAATACATTACAACCTCCATGGGAGCAAGAGAAGCTATATGGCTCTGGAAATTGCTTGTAGGACTGTTTGGTCAGCTCTTAAATCATACTGTCATCTACTATGACAATCAGAGTTGCATCAAGCTTTCAATGAATCTAATATTTCATGATAGGTCCAAACACATTGAGATTGCTTATCACTATGTTCGAGATATGGTGAAAAGGAATGTGATCCGACTGAATTATATTAGTACAGGTGATCAGATTGTAGACATTCTTACCAAGCCTCTCTCCAGGATCAAGATTGAACACTTTAGAGATAAACTTGGTATGGTTGAAAATGTTATTTAATTTTGAGATAGAGTCTCATTTATTCTGATATACTAATATATTTAAAGATGTTTAGTGTGTAAACTCTTTTATTTGTCATGTGTGTGACTCCATGACTGCATGGGCCTTCTATGAACATTATTGAAGGGTGATGACTTTTCAATAATGAACACTTGTTTCAAATTGATATTGTAAGGTGACGATTTTACAATTATCAATTTAACTATCTTGATGGATATCACGTGACTTGATATTTGTGGACATGTCATGATAGTATATATATCTCTGAGACATTATGATAGATATCTGTTGGTTGATATCATTAAATAAACCATAATTATGATAGAGATCTTCATGGTGAATATTATGAACATAATATTCGTGGACATGCCATGAAATCATTATCAGTATGGTAGGCATCATGTGACTTGATGCCAGTGCACATACCTTACTTGATAACTATGAGTTATGGTGAGTATCATGAGACTTGATATTCATTGTTGAACCATGTCTCTGAATATCACTATGGTGTGATATCTCCTCTCTTCATAATCAATGGATGGATTGTGATGTTTTCTCTAACATGAAATGTGTCCTCCCTAGATAAGAGGGAGTGTTAATTTTGTAACGTTGGTCGTACTATTTCATGCTTCCGATATATATATATATATATATTAATTTGATTACATATACTAATATGTTAACGTTAACTAATGATAAATAAAACCAAAGTTAACTTATCGTGTTTGACCAATGGTTACACTGTTCATGGTATCGGGTGGTAAAGCGATTCTCAAACAAGTTGCACTCCTTCCGATCGGGTAAGTAAACGGTGACTAGTTTATATGCTGTGGTGAGAGGTACGTAGGGAAGAGATGTTTCTTCCCACATGGGAAGCCATATCTCTTCACTACGTAACCCCTCATCCACTTATATAACATGCTTACATTGAGGAGGATGTACACACCGAAATTGACAAGTGTGGTGCATCTTTAAAACACGCTATAGCAGATAAAATACAACTTTCAGATCCATCTCTTCTATTTTGATCACATAATTTTGAAAGAACTTAATAGTGACCACTCCATTACAAACCTCTCATCAAAACTATCTTGATTTGCTGACCTTGACTATCCTTGTTAATATTGACTTTTAGTTATGTTGTTCTTATTGTCTATCTTCTTGTAGACTTACTATATGACATAAGGTTCTAAATTTATGCTGGTTTCTAGGCTATCCCAAGATTATTCATCGTGGGATCAAATCATCCAATATTCTTGTAGATTTGAACTTTGAAGCTAAGGTAGGCTACTGAGCAACAAACTCTATTTTATAACCTTAAATATGCAATCCAATCGGTCTTGATGGTTTTTGGCTTCAGGTTGCAGATTTTGGACTGGCAAAGCTTGCTTTTGATGGCTTTACTCACATTTCCACAATCCCCTTTCTTCTTACAAATCACAGGGAAAAAACAGCCGACAATGATGGATTGGCAACATAGGATGAAGATTGCAATAGGAGAAGCCTGTGGACTTGCTTATCTACATGAAGATTGTTAGTTATGTTGTTCTTATTGTCTATCTTCTTGTAGACTTACTGTATGGCATAAGGTTCTAAATTTGTGTTGGTTTCCAGGCTATCTCAAGATTATTCATCGTGGCATCAAATCATCCAATATTCTTCTAGATTTGAACCTTGAACCTAAGGTAGGCTACTGAGCAACAAACTCTATTTTATAACCTTAAATATGCAATCCAACTGGTCTTGATGTTTTTTGGCTTAAGATTGCAAATTTTGGACTTGCAAAGCTTTCTTCTGATGGCTTTACTAATGTCTCTACAATGCTTATTGGAACTTTTGGGTACAAACATTTCAACTGCATAGTCAATTGTGCTTCCCACTTTCTCTCCTACCCTTCATTTCATCTGAATCTATTTGATACCTTTTTTATTTTTAATTCAAGGAGACTTATCATTTGTATGGGTAGGTATTTGGCTCTTGAATATGCTTCAAGTCGTAAATTGACAGACAAATCAGATGTTTTTTCTTTAGGTGGCATGCTCCTTGAGTTGATTACTGGGCTTAGGGTAGTAGATTCACCTGCATCATTTACTAAAGGAAGTCTAGTAGATTGGGTTAGTACCATAGCCATGATTATAATGTATAATGTGATACTATTACTGACAAAAATCTTATTCCAATTTATCAAATATCCATGGTTTAAAACTGATATGAGGATTTATCATTGTGTAGGCTCAACCCACCCTTACTCGAGCACTTGAAGATGACAATGTTGATGAACTTGTTGATCGCCAATTGTAGAACTAAAATTCAAATAAGATGATGCAACTAGTTGCATGTGCAGCCTCTTCTGTAAAATATTATGCAAGAAGATACCCTCGTATGGCACAGGTATCTTGTCTACTTTTAACTAAAAAGGAAGACGCTTGACATGGTATAATGATTCATAACTATTCATTTTGGACAATGTAGTCCTTGGTTGAAGTGTTGATGTCATGTTTGATGTTTTTCTATGCATATGCTCATAATGTTATAAAATTATTGCAGATTTGATCTACATTGGTGGCTATTATTGCATTCTTGCCAACAAAACATAAGGGAGCTATTGGGTCACTTGATTACAGTAAGGAAGAAAGGAGTGCTCTTTCCATTAGGTGCCGGGTTCATCCATCAAAGTTTGGGAACTTAGACTGACATAAACTAATGAAGTTTGTTTTAATGCAGTTTTTGAATTTTAGGTTATGTTGTAACACTTTTTGGGAATTCATGTTAATGATTTTGCTTATATTGTAACACACCTTCCAATTCTTTAGTCTAATGGCTTAACTATTTTCATTCATTATAGATTCATGAATATATGTTGAAGAAGGCGACTCTTGCACCTGAACTTAGTCCTATGACTGACAACCAAGATGCCTCACAACCTGTAACAGCTGAGGTTGAAGACTAGGCAAATGCAATTACCATGGCATCTATAGAATATTTGCAAGGAGAAGAGATGATTGGGGATGTACATGAATTACATTTGAATCTTGATATAACTCCTCCAATAGCGAGAACTAGTGCAGAGTTGAGACCACACACAAAGCCAACAGTTAGATCAGCTACAAAACTAGGAGTTCCAAATGCAGATGTAGCAAACATGGATCATGAAATGAGGAACAACCTAATAATTAATAGACAACATACATATCCTGATGATAGAGGTCTAACGTTATTAACATTTGGCTTTTCTGTGTCTATATAATGACTTTTAAAAATGAGGGATTTAATTTCAATAGAAATGCTTCAGTAGAACTATTTATATCACTGAATTGATTTACTTCTAACAATTCAGTAACGTGTCAAAATCTTGGCATGGTCTAAATATTGAGCAAACATTCAAAGAAAGACTCTGAGAAAGAAATAAAACAAAACAAAAGATGATCCAATAAGTACAAATATATTAAAAAAACTCTAGGTGAAACCATGACAAGCAACTCACCTCAATCCCTCTACAATCTCCTTTGGTGTGTTCTAAACTCTCTGACTGGTAGCATCAAGAAATATTTTTGAAGCCATCTGTCCTTGCGTGGATGCATGCATGTATGGAAAATATGGAAGGATAAGAAAGACACATTTTTCTATCTTTTTTGTTTACTAGGGTTTCCATTTAATGGAAACGAAAACAAAAACTGTGAATCTCTTACGACTGATTCTACATTGTAGATTTTAGGTTCTCTGTTTTTTTTTGAATTTTTTGAGAGGGGGACAAAATGTAGGAGGGCATAATTTACATAATGATAGGTTTTCCTTAAGGTTTTGCTGAGTAATGTCGGTTGCATTATCCAGAGGTTACTACACTCAGACTAATTTACCGAACAAGATTTCTTTGTGTGATCATGGATGGAATTTTTGAAAGAAACTTCAGATCAGAAAATATATAGATATGTCAATGGCTATATATCAAAATCTAAAGATCATATTTCTCTTTCCTCGACCTTAAAACATGTTCTTGAATATAGAGAATGTCATAATAACAACTTAGGTGAAATTACATAGGTATAAACTAGGTGAAGTGAGTATGTCTAGCAAAGATTGCAAAATGTGGAAACATAGCCATGGCACGTGGATTGTTTAATATGCAAAACCAAAGGCTAGGCACGTGGACTGTTCAAGATGCAAAATGTGGAACCAAAGGCTAGGCATGTGTAGACTGTTTTTTTCAAAAAAATTAAAACAATTGAAAACCCCTAGCAAAAATACCAAGGGCCAATCACGAAAAAGTAGAAATCAAGAAATAAATTAGACCATAGGTTAAAAACACTAGCACTTTTTCCCAAGTAGAAACTAACTGCAGAATAGCTATAGGAAAACATAAGTCTCCGCCTAAAGGCAGGGACTAACAAACTAAGTCTTAGCCTAAATATTTTAATGAAATATGATTTTTAAATCTTCATAAATCTAGATACAAATGTGGTCATTTGTAAGTCGCTTGTAATTGGATATTCTGCTGTTGTTCTAATTTATTGTTTATCAGTTTATCTTCATGAAATTGGCTAAACTAAAATAGGAATGTTTGTAGTGTTCATCATACTCTCATATAGGCTTTTTAACATAATGAACATATAGAAACCCAAAAAATACAAATGAGTAGAATAGAATTCATATAAGTCTGTCTAAGAATTAGAGGTATTACTCTGGCTATAACATACATTAATATAATAATAGTGTGCACTTGTCCTTGAAAGGGCAGATTAAGTTTTTTAAATTACGATATTAACAATAATCACTTGATCTCGATGTATAGGTATTTGATAGACCTTTAGATTGTACAACATTAGCTTTTGTGCGTGTTAATTTGTCTTAAATTGAACTACTATACCCACAATCTTGAAAATTTAGGAGTTCTTTGGTTCCGATAAAAACCCACAAATAGTGGACTTATAAGGATAAATAAAGAGTAGTCATGGTGGTTAACTTTAAAGTAGATATCCATCCCTATCTTATATTTAATCTTGGTTTTAAGCTTTAAGCTTACTATTTATGTTTGTGATATCCATTTTAATTTTTTCACACACAGTGCTTGATCCGCTTATCTACATAGCAGGGTGCTTATTCGATGGAAATATGCAAGATAGGATAGATCAAATGTAGCATATTCAAATCTCAAATCACTTGTGCATATGTCTTCAGGAGAAAAAAAAGATTCAAATAGAAAATATCGAGGAAAATTAGTAGAGAACTCTAAGACAACATGAAGTAAATTGTAATAAAATCAATTTGAAGTCTCATTTCTTTAACATATAGACGAAGGAGAACTTTTCCAAATAACAACTACAAGATACTAGTGCATGAGGAAAAGCTTAAGGTAGAGCACCTTATTTTGGTTGTCATGCTTCAATATCATTTGCAACTCAGAGTTAATCTAGAAGAGAAACATAAATTAGTCTAGAAGAGAAACATAAACCAAAATCAAAGACACATATGTCTTCTAAAGATTTGAGGCACATGATGTGAGATCTTTTTGTATTATAACCAAATCACATTTTATACCACTACATACACTATTGAACATAAGTTTGTTAGAGTCTACAAAATAGAGTAAGGAATTTTGTAAATCCTACTATGCTGAGGAATAAGAAATTTGGATTTGGAAAAAGGCTTTTATATCTAGATCACCTAAATTTAAATTAAGAAATGAATCGAGTTTTTCTAAAATTGCTCAGAATTGTAAATATGAACTAGGACATACATCTGAATCTAGAATTATTTATAGAGTACAACTACGAACCAATGACATAAAACTTTGTTAACTGATGAAAAGTACAAGTAACTAGCATTTAATTTGTAATTAAACAGAAAACACTAAAAAAAAAAAAACTTCATCTTGAATATAGAAAAAGTTGATCAAAGAGTTGAAGCCATGGGCAATTTCGGTGTAAGCTCAATTTGTAGCTTTACTCAATAAACTGTTAGTGGTTGTGATCATTGTTATTGTTATTCTCATAGTTTATTTAATTGCTCACCACATCATATTGTCTAATAGGAGAATGTCAATAACTTTTCACAGTCATAGAGATGGTGGAAATCATTTAGTAGAGGAAAAACTATCAATCGCAGACATGTCGGTTGGTCTACACAGAGAGATTTTTAAAGCTCTACTAACAACTGTGTACGAAGCAAAGCAAATGAAAATTGTGCTTGAGTGTGCAGTTTACTTGTTGGAATTCTAGGAAAATGAAAAAGGCAGGAAGAATTGCCCAAATCATTAGGGTTTGGAAAAAGGGCTGAAACTAACAAAGCAGAAGTGATAATGACACTCATGAAGAGCGTACCAAGAAAAGGAGACTAGTTTCTACCAAGGATTCACAAATCATCATAGAGGCATGCTAGCTGGTCATTTTATCACCTAATTTCTTTCAAGAATTTATTGAGTGAGATCTTTGGTAATTGTTGCAAATATTAGGAAAAATCTTGACAAGGATGGGAAAGGAAAGCTTAATCCCATTTTTCTTGAGGAAAGGCCTAACTATGTAGGATTTGGGTACAACGAAAGAACAAACATAGATTAGAGAACACTCTAGTGCTACCTATACATAAGTAGCTTTGATGGACAAGGATAACAAGCTACGTCTACATCAAAACCATCTCAAACCTAACAATCTAATTGCTTATTGAGACAAGTAGATGACAACTCATACTTGAAGCATAAGCCACCATGTTAGTTTTGCCACTCACATGTTGTACCACAAATGTATCTTTGTAAAAGGAGATCTATTTGACATTGTTATGTGATAATTTGTCTTGAGATTTGGTATATTTTAGTGCTTGATTGTCCATCAAGATGAAGTATACTAGATAAAGAAGCTTAGCAATAAACATTTTACACTATTCTCATGTGTAAGAAAGCATATTTCTTAGACACAAATTAATCTTCAAATTTATATAAATACGCAGGAACTTGACACTAAAATAATATAACTAGACACTTGATTCATAACATTAATGTGGCTCACATACATAATCAAAGCGGGTCTTATTACTTCCAAAGGGTACAAGAACCATAATTAAAGTTACAAATACAAATAGGAAAATATGAGCGACGCATACTGATTTCCTTGAATCACCTAATATCTTCTATAACTGAATGCCCAATGTGTAGCTATGGAGTTATGCTCAATTTAGCTTGTTGTCGCCACACATGCAACAAGGATAACTAATTATTTTGATATAGGAAATTTTCTCCTCTTCACAAATTGATACAACCTATTCTAGATTTATAATACCGCGGTATCCCTGGTGCTCACACATTGAGTACTGGTCTCCATGGGAAGAGTCAATAATTGGCTAGTTGCTTGTATTGTGAGGCACAATCCTTTACCACTAGTGACCCCTTACCATGTTGAATATTGGATCTCTCCTTGCTCTGTCCGACAGATTGGAAGAATGAAGGCAGCGCAAGGAATGGTGATTGCAAACAAACAACTTAAAATCCAATCCTTGAGGTCCAGTTTCAGAGGCAGAGATAAACCGTTGGGTTCTAAATTATTATAAAAGGAATGTGTTTGCACATGAAACTAATATTTTTTAAAATCCTCACCTGCATGCAACACATATAATATGCTAATCGCCAATTGCCGGACACTACTATTTTACCAACCAACTGTCCTCTATGCATCTATGTCCTCTCTTGTTTTTAAGCCTTGAAATCGGTGCATTCTTGCAGAAGCCAAAAAAATGGCGAATAACTTTAATCTTAAAAACTCTACAATCGAAAGTCTAAAAAACTTTCCCGCCATTCTGCAACCTAAAGAAATGTGTGTTCTTTCCCATCGAAAGTCTAAAAAACTTTCCTACCATTTTGCAACTGAAACAAAGGCCAATAATAGAGTGCCAAAATTTTTTAAATTAATATTGGCCTTAACAAATATGCAACTTTACTAAGGCAACTAGCATCCTATTAGTGAATGGATTTTGCCTTTCTTAACATGATCAATTTCAAAATCTATCGCCTTCTTTAAAAGACAAGTGTTCAACTAAACAGTTGGGCAAGTGTTATATAAACCACTTCCCTCTGAATTTTCCATAGGTACAGCTCCCTATCTTAGTTATTCAGGGAATAATCTAATTAATTTTATATGAGTAGTATGCTTTTAACCTGAAAGCATGTAAGGCTGCCTACTTCATTCTTGGATGAGAGGCCAATATTTCACACATATTCCAAAGAAAAATTAACTTATAAATTGTTTCAACACAAGAGATGGAAATAACTGAAGCAAAGTTTAGAATACCATTCCAACAATTTAGATAAGAAAAGAACAGATAAGAGAAACCAAATCTATTCTCAAGCACAAATCTTTTCCTAAAAACAAAAACTCATAGGAAGGAGTCCCAGAAAAATGATAATTTTCCGCACTAGAAAGGTGATTACTGTTGTTTGATTAGATCAACATATGCAAAGATATGTGACTACACAGATTCAAAACCCATAGATTTTCATTCTCCCAAAAATAGTATGATCTTTTATATATATATTATATGCAGCAAAGGCATGACAATACATCTATAAATCCTTTCCAATTCCAGATTTGAAGATCTGATCCTTCCTTCCACAAAACAAAACCTTTACCAAACAAAGGAAAATAAAACAAAAAAATAACTAAAATTCTCCACACTATCTAACCCCTATTCCATCTATCTTCCTTTAATTTATAGTTTTTAGAACAGGGGAGGTCTCCTTGAAAACTCGACCTCCCTCAAAACAGTTATGAAACTAACAATAAATACTTGGGACAGATGTCCCAAAGTCTTTGCATAAACATGAAAATCACATAAACAAAAACAACGCCTAGATCAATGCATTATGCTGCTTTCCCATCATCATCTTCTTCCCTGCTTTCCTGGGCAACGTGGGCGGTTGTGAGTTCCTGGATTATAGATTGGTTCAGAACTTTCATCGCATTGAGCTTTGCCTTTGCCGCTTCCTTGTTCCACCGGTGCTTCACCATCTTTTCGGCATGTTTTGGTAACTGATCGTTACTAATGAAGGTCATGGACTCGATCCGAGCAACCCGTGTTATATCCTTTGGAGTGAAATTGCCCTTGGCTTTGATTTTCTCCATGTATATTCAAAAAAATTTAATAGCATCCTGCGTGTTCAGCCTGCAAATCCCCAACTGCCAATCGTGGTCAGGATTAACCACCTTGTTGTCATTAACTATACTGCATTGGAGGTCTTGGAGTTCATACACAAAAGTCTTAGCATCAGAGATCACAGACTTGAAGGTAAGCACCCGTCACATTATAGTCTTTTTCAACACGAAGAGGTGACATTCATCTATCACCAATTTGATTGAATGCTCTGTCAGGAATCGGGTAACTCCATACTCTTCTATTTTTGTGAACATCGACAAGACGTTCTCCCATTTGTGTTCCTCTTTCACCCATGGCGAAATCTGATTTTGAACTTCTGCAATGAGGCTTTGTATTTCATCACATAACTTCTGGGAGTCAGTGATATACTTCTCTCCGTCCTTGACTATTCCTTCAATCCATCTCTCCACGGCCTCTGCAACACTTTTAGCCCGTTGAACCTGGCTCATTAATTTTTTATTTTCTGGTGAAGTCGTATCAAAGTTCTCCGTAGCATGAGATATAGGGAGTGCCCCAAAACAACCAATGCTGTCGATGAACTAGGCAAGAATATTTATGTGCTGCTTTAGCTCTCTCTTTTCCCGCCCGTCTTTCTCCGATTTGGTGAGCATTTTCTTTGCCGATACCTGGAAGAAATGATTGTTTGAGTCCCTACTCATATTTCCCAGCTCTACCTTAGTGATTTCAAAATCATATGTACTGGCTTCCAGGTTGTTTTCATCCTTGGGCTTGTATGAGGAAATTTCGGCGACCCATTTTCCGGTTCTTTCATCATTATCCAGACGAGTAGTTGTTTTGAACTTTTTCAGCTTGGGGCCCTTCTCTGTGTACTTCACGACCATCTCCTGAATCAAAATAGTCACGGGAAGGAAATTCCGCTTTTTATTTACCGAAGTGGTTAACCACTTGGGAGTTGCACTAGAACTGGTTGTTCCTTCGATCACTTTGGAAGGTGGTGTCATAGCTATGGTTACCACATGGGAATCCAGGGCATTAGCGACATCGCTATCCAAGTCTTTAACTTCAAATATTTGGGCATCAAGAATCGTATCCTTCACCTTTGCATCCTGAGGTTGATCCATCCTTCTCTGAGCAGCACTTCGTGACTGGGTATGTCGTGGAGTACGAAAATCCAAAGCTGAATTAGACTTGTGTCTAACCTGAGGCGGCTTTTTATCTTTACCCGCATGAACAGGCATAGAAGCATTATTAGAAAAATGCTTTGGTGAACGCAGAGGAACCTCATTACTTCTCGCAAAATCAGGCTTAACGCCTAATTTCACTGCTTTCTTCCTAGCAACCCACGTCATGGTTCTCTCCAAAACTCCTTTGGTTCTAAGTTCAATATCATCTTCCTCTTCCTTGTCCCAGTTGATTGAAGGCACCTCAGTTTTTGCTCGAGCTAAGTATCCAGGATCAAACAGTTCTAGATAATCCTCTTCGAGCCCTTTAATGTCCAGCTTTACCTGTAGTGAAATAAGTTGTTTTAATACCATCCTCATGTTTCCCCTTTTGAACACCTCGAGTTCATCAGTACAATCTTCCCAGAAGTCCTCTAATTGTGGTATTGGAAGATATAATATTAGACCAAGACTTCGGGAAAAACCCTTATTATCAAAACCTTTTCTTTTAGGATATAGGGGAAAATTGAAGTTCGGGGAAAATTGAAGTTCTTGAGATCTGCTCCAATGCTCAAGGCGTCCGACATTGAACTGCAGGACAACATACCTAATTGGATGGGAAAATGACCCTCCCATTTATCCCTAGGTTGCACCTTCTTAATCACAGATGTCAGCTGCCTACATATCTCCGCTAAAACAAAGCAATCTGAGCAAAAATGAGGGAGCTTGAAGGGTTCCTCTTCAAAGCCACCTATTCTTATATAGCAGAAATGAGGAAACTGGATAAAGAAACTGCCAAACCTTTTTATCAATGCCTGCGCATCCTCAGAGATTCTTTTGGTTTTCACATTTTTCAATTCATAGCACAAATTACCCAGAAAAGCATTGTGTAGCCTTCTGAAATCCTGCAAGGCATTATCCTTTTGCAACAAGGGATAAAAATCGTACATGGGAACATCCTCCTCAGTGAGCTGTCTTGGTATTCCAACTAACTCCTTAACACATGCCAAACAGTATACAAGATACGAAGACATGAAGAAATTCTGCTTAAACTGTTTGGCCATACTCAGTTGTTCCCTCATTGAATCGACAATCAGTTCTGCCCAATCAAGGTATTGCTTCCCCTCTAGTACTAGCTGCACATAGCAATAAACCCAGTCGTCGAAACTGTAGGCTTCTATAGAGCCTCTGACTCGGTGCAATAAAAGCATGACATCGTGAATGTGAGGCAGGATGTGATTCTTATTGGGATTCTTGGGCAACCTGGAACCACCCCTTTGAGGAACCTTCAGCCAATATTTTGCTACATTATTTCAGTGTCCGGTTCTGTCTGCGTTGAACTCGGTGATTGACCGAGCAGGGGAAAAATTGGAGAACTGGTAATTAGGTATCTTGAAGACAGAGGAAATCACTTCGCGGTTTATAGCAAGAAGAGTTTCACCATTGTCTCTTCTAATGGTGTCAGAAACTGGATCATACCTAGCGATACATTCCTTAACCAATTCTGGGCAAGGGATAGCTGGGGGAAAAGCTGCTGCCTCTATGAGACCGCTACTCAAAATCTCCACACCAAAAGAGCCATCAATTCCCTTGAATACCCTTTCTTTTAAAACTTCAAGATTTTCCCCTTTAAGGTCGGTATCGCTAACTATGGGCTTTGTACATGCAAGGCTAAAAACATTCCCGAACAAGTGCAGTGTGGACTTCATAATTCAAAGTGATAAGTCTTAATTTTTTGTAGCAACCCTACTACGAGAGAAGAAGTACAGGTAAAAATTACTAGAGAGAACAAGAAATGGACTCACCTTCACAGTTGATCAACCAGATGACTACCGACGATTAAAACTTCTATCCAGGAAAAATAACACCACAGCAGCGAGGAACAAATTTTCAGAAAGTTAATCCTACCTTATAGCGAGGGCAATGATATGAAACTATTAAGTGCAATAATTCCAATTGTTAGTTTGAGTGTGTTAAGTTTGTGGATTGGACATCGTATGCATGCATTAAATGCATGGCAGCATTTTTGAAGTAACCACCAGTTCCCGAAATGATTACTTACTTCGAAAAGCCAACAATTGACGTCACTTAAGATATGGTTCACTTTCCTCATATTTGGCAATCAATGCACCATCAAATCATTTAACCCGCGGGACCCATCAACTTTGAACACATATGAACTTCCTGAACATACTTCATTGGGGTTCAAGTAGTTCAAGGCATACACTGCGCTCAGGGGAAATCCTTTATGAGAGTATTAATTATGCCAAGCTGCTGAACATTTGTGCTGTGTTGAACATGTTGAACACGTTTGAACCTTTTGAACTCGGTTTAATGAGTTCAACGCCCGGAGAGAGATGACATAACATGTCACCAAAAAAGAAACCTTAAAGAGCCGCTGCAAAACACTTAAAGAAAATGTTAGTATGAAAAATCCCTTGAATACCTAGGAACCTATGGAACCTAAATGAACCTGTTGAACTCGGTTCAAGATGGTTCAAAGTGGTCACAGAGTTCAACCAATTACTAAAACTCAGCATTTTTGATTGAAAGACGATTTACAAACGGACTAAGGGCTTGAACCGAGGTATTACAAGAAAGACTAGGACTCCAAAAGGAATTTTTAAAAAGGAATATGTTCTTATTACGAAGGAAGTATGACGCGGTAACACATCCAAAAATAAATCTAATGGAATCAAATATCAAATATCTTATTATGAATAGGAATCAAATATCTTCTTATAGATTATCTTTACTATAAAAACTAATGGACTCTTTGCCCTGCTAGAATGAATAGGAATCACAGATCTTACTATAGGTTATCTTTACTCAAATAACTAATGGATTATTTTTCCTATTTGAACATCTGAACAAATAGGAATTGTAGATTTTTTATATATAGACACTTGATTATATTATGATAATAATAATATAAAATAGCCATCTACCTTTGAAACTGTCAGCCCTAGTTTATTCATCCTTACTATTATTATCTTTGTTGCTTTTGACATGGCTTACTCTCTATGCCATTACGATGATAATAGTGATCATCACATGTTAGATCTAGGATGTAATTCAATGTTTTGATAAAATTATTATTAATTTGTAGATAATAAGTTTTAGATTTGACCACTTCAAAGGATATTTTTCTCTTATTCTTTAAGTTTTCACACTGTGTTTTATTTTTCTTGAGAATAAATATTTTGATTTGTTTTAATTTCTTATAGATTGACTCATATTTATGTTTCATCCATTCATGGCACAAACATTGGATTCATGGGTGGGCCCATTTCTCATGTTGTATTAGTACTTCTCACAAGCCATTGACAATAGAGGATTACTGAGCTGCATCATCAACTTAGGTTTTTCCTTTTGCCCTTCTATTTTTCCTTATTTAAAAACCTAGGGTGTGGAATTTTTTCTTTTGCATGTATTTTTGTATTTTTTTTTTAAAGTACTTTTTTGTCAAATTGTTATGATTGACAATCAGCTACTAGGATTTTCCATGGATGGTAATAATTACAAGGAAGTTGCTATCGTTAAAGTTGATGTGTTTGGTGAGGTTGATGTGAATGATTAAACATGAAACCTGCTATGTACATGTGCTTGATGTTTAGATTGTTTTCATGATCACTTTGTGTGATCACCATGCTTTGTTCTGTGTGTCTTTTTGTTTATACCCCTTTATGATGAACTTTTAAGAGTAATTTTATAGATTTGGGGTCTTTAATATTGGTATGCATTTCATTACTTTATTTTGTTGCTTTGAATATAAATGAACTACAATAAAAATTGAGATTGATAGATAAATTATTTATGTGATAATTTATTACATTATAATATTCTTTCCCTTATCTCTATAAAAGATGTCCAACACACATCTGTTTTGTCTAACAGATTGAAAACCCTTTAAATTAACATTTCTCACATTGACTATGATACAAATCAAATTGAGAGAGATCCTAATCTGCAACAAGTACTCCCTTGACCATAATCTAAGCAAGCAATAACAAATTCAAACATGTTTATTTTTATTTTGCAAAACAAAACTTATCTTACAGTTTGCGATGCTACAAACATCATTTACATTCAAACTCTCTATACACTCGTTCAAAATAGTTTTCAATATATTTGAAATTGCAACAAAGAAAACTTTTAAATTAGCCCTTAATATTTGTCTACAACAAAACTCTCTATGTCATGAAGTATTAAGAAGGAAAACTGTTGTTCTTTTATTGAAAATGGAAGGAATTGTTGATAAAAATGTGAAAATGCTTCTAAAATCTACGTTACAATGTTCTTCATCCTGAAAGAGCCTGGAAAAGCTACAATACCAACTGAGAGAAAGAAAAGAACTAGGAAATAATATAAAAGAAGCCTTGAGAGTAACTGAAGAGAAGTTGATGAAGAACTGTTTGTGCCTCTTGGGACTGAGCTCTAATTGATTGTCCTTTCTTGCTTCTAACTTTATCTTGCATGATTGATTCATCCTGGGTCGAATTTGGTAAAGAATGAGATAGAGAAAGGCCTATAATAGTTGCAAACTGAGAGTTTGTGGGCCCAAACCTCTCCTTGACCCCATGCATTATCCATGTGGGCTCCTAAACTGATGACAAACTGCTTCATTATCTTCCAAAATCCTCATTTTCAGGCCTCAAACTGAAAGCTCCACCTTTGCCTCCAAAACTGACTACGAACTGATTGTCCGATGCTATCAAGTGGTTGCATTATCCTTGATTTAATGAATGATATAGGAGCTTGTTGACTTAACCAAGAGTTTGCTTTAGTCTTCTTTTCTCTCAACACTCTTAAATCATTGTCTTTATACTCATTATAAGGCTATGGACTATCTTTCAGACCTTCTTTTAATTGGTGGCAAAAGATAAACTAGGATGATATGACTGTCCCTAAAAGATTGCTATGAGAAATGGCTTTTATTGGGACTGTTATAACAATATTGCTACTCTATACCCTAGAAGCCTTGTCTTAAATCTTTTCAGTAGTTTTGAATTTGCTCTCTTCTCTTTCTCTCTATCAAAGTCACTGTCTCCCCTTGCTAGGTATTCCTTGAATGGACTGCATCTTTCTCCATTCCTTCACTGGCTTCATAAAGAATAGTCATTGTATTTACTCTTCATTGGTGTCTTTATCATGTGCCCTATGAAATCAGCTTCTATCCTCTGTTGCCTGGCTCTTTCTTGTTGTCATAGTCACGAGGTCCTTGCGTCTATATTTGCATCATAATATTGAACTGCTCTAAAGTTTTGTAACGAAAACATCCCTAACCTTTGAATGCTCTGTGACCTTCAATAGCTCTGGAAAAGATACTAGGATAGTGATGGGTTGCTTTGTTCTTTTAGACTGAATATGGCTATCTCTATTATCATTTAGACCTACTATCATTGCTTTGTCTTTGAAATGACTATCCTCTTTACCTCATGCCTTAGATCTAAGGTTAGGTCTACTCACATTTTTGAAATCGTCTCTTTTATCTTGTAGAAGCAACATTGTGCTTTGATAGAGATGCTTTTGCTAAAACTTGATAACCCCCTTAAAGCTTGTGACTTAGCTTTTGGAGTATTGTGTTTTATACATTCTTTACTTGAGCCTTTTTGATGGATAGGCTACTAGTAGGGATTGATATGATTACTCAAAGTAATCTTGCTTGCTGCTAAAAGGGCTTGTCAAGGCATTGATTGCAATGATTTGTGACTAAATTTTTTTTCTCATCTATCTATGTTCTTTGTCCATTGATATGCTCAAAACATTTTCACAAGTCTGGTAATTCCTTTGTAGAAGGCTTTCATGGCCCTGAAGTTGCCTTTGTTCAATGATTTGGTATTACTTTGAGGCCATGATACTATGCTCTATTTTTTTGACAGTGATGTATCTTTATGACTGTGTATGTAATGATCTTTGGTAAACATTTTGTGTCATGCCTCCATGATATCTGGTAGGATTGATTGTGTTCTACCACAAATGCTACAATAGTATCTTTACAATGCATCCTCTTTAATATACACCATATACACTAAACTAATACTTCAATCTTGATATCACAATGATTACGCCATGCTCAATCCTTTATGTTGACTGTCAATCATCACTAAGGCCGCCTCTTTATGCCTTGAGAATGAACTACTCTTTACCTCTTTTGATGGTGAACTCTTGATACTTGGGCTCTTAAGCATTAATATTTCAGAGATAAATTCATTCTTTTATTTACGGTTATTTCTTATTCACTTTCAAGTCTGCTCTTTAATCATGAAGAAATTCACTATCACAACTTTTATATATTGCTCTATTTACTATTAAGACCTTCCCTATTTTTCTCTTGAATCTATCATTTATTTCAAAGAGACTACATCTTGATAGTTTTATTGTATTTTCTTGTAAAAAATAAATGCATACATGTCATTTGACACCCATCTCTATTTTGCGAATCATCTCTGCTCTATGTATGTTTGATTAAGGTTAGCATTGGCCTTGTGATTCTTGATGTTGTTGCAACCTTTATTCACTGTCACCTTTGGTATTTTAATCTGCAATCTGCTCAAACAAAATAAATCAATTCTGCTCTTCATCTTTCATTATGATCTAGGGCTTCTCATTGTATACCACTGTGATAAACTTCTTTATTGGGTTGTATCATAGGCACTCTACGTAGGTTGCTCACACAACCCTTGATATTCGCTTTTGACCTTATCATACTATCTTTATGACTTTATCATTGTATTTTCTCTTTAATAGTGACTGTGCGAGGTCTACAACAAAACTCTTTATGTCATATAACCATTGTGAATGAGTATTCATGCTCATTTAATATCCTTGGACTGGCCTGATAGCCATATATGTCTTGAAATTGATCCTTTTATCCTTTGCTTGAGCTTTTTCAAACTTTGAAGGTTGCAACTTTCTCTTTATTTTGACTTGATTCTTTTGGATATTATGTTCTTTGTGCTACTACTGCTTCGTGAAATCATGAAGAGACTATTGCAACAACTCTGCTTCAACAACTACAATTTTTCATAATACATGTAGCCTTCAAGTATATAACAAATCACATAACTGCTATGATTATCCTCTGTTATGTTTGGGACAAAAGCTTGCTCTGCATCCTTATCATTTCATTGTGAAGATGATCCATCCTTGATCACATCTCCTTTTGTCACAATATTGACTACTTATTAATGCTCTGTTTAAAAATACAACAATGAACGTTGTTCAACTCTTCATTCTTTTGATGTAGGTATTGCTCTCTTTGTTTTGGGTAGGGTTCTTTCATTGTGTGCACAAAGGATGCTTTTTTTATAGTGATATTTGTGCTTTGTGGACTAGAATGGGCTGTGCTATTGTTGTCCTTGAATAGGTTGACTCATTGTTTGCCATGGGTTGTCTTTCCATCTTTAATGGTTGCCTTTGACTGCCATTTATCTGTGTATATCTCTGATTGGACTCTCTTTGTCTTGTAGAAGCTTCATATGGCTGTCTTCACCTTGATCTTGATGTGCTTGTATGTGGAGGCTTGGAAATAAAAAAGATGGACTGTTATTTGCTCATGACTTAAAAAAATTATCAACAAACCTGCCCTGTTCCTATGACAATTTAATACAAGTTATCGAGCATTCTTTCCTTCAAGGGTTTAGACTGTCAAAGGTGTGAGTCCATGTTTTGAAACATGTGAACTACTCTTCAAGAAATTTCATTCATTCTTTATCATAGATTTTGGACTGGTTTGCTTTAAAAACACAGAAACAAAGAGGTAAAATCCTCTATATACATGCAAAAATAAATCTGTCATGAAACACAAAGAGGGTGTGAATGTAAAAGAAGAACCTGCCCGGAGCTTGTTGAGCCTTTGCATGATATGGTTCTCTATAGTTGGCACGTGGCTTCTTTTAACCTTTTCATGCAAACTCCTTCATTGAAGAGGCTAACTTCACGTTCAAACTCTTTGAAGTAACCCTTTGACTGGTCCTTCATTTTATGACTGGTCTCCTTTACGCATGACCCATTACATAGACCAGATGACCACTTTTGTGAATATTGAGCTATTTATCTTTGATGTTGTAGTAGACATGTGAAAATTTGCATCAGAACCTACTCACAACAAGACTTAATTCTCATGAAAGAACTTAGAGTAGACATAAAATGAAGCCCTAAATGCATGCAAAACTGTAATGTACCCTTTCGGAGGAATTTATCTTAATTTAGTCATGAATCAACAATTCTAACTTAAAATGAGATTTGTAATACATTCATAAATATAATTTAATGGATTCTAAAGATATTTTTACTATCATAATGCTAAGAATAATTTTAGAAGATGAAACTTATCTTGATAACTTTCCCTGATTATGCTGATCATAAACCTCCCCCATAAAATGATTATCATCTTCTTACAAACTGCTCTAGAACTCTTACAATCTGCTCATAAATATTTCATAAAATTCCTCACTATCTACTCCTATATTATATATTGATTGCCGTACGCTCAGAAATCTCTCATTGCACAACTTGTTTCACCCTTCAATGTGGAGCATCAATATAGTATTGGGTCCTTCTGATCAGTGATATGAACTTCTGCGATAGAGTCTTCCTTGATCGATAATGTGAGCTCCTCATGCATCCATATTTGGTATTTTTGTCGCCATACTGGTGCATTCAGATTTGAATAAAATAAATGTATAAACTCTTCTATCTTCCCCCATTAGAATGGTATTGATGTCTCTTAAATAAGAAGCAAAAAGATGTGAATGTGAATAGTTGCCCTCCCCACATGAGATCACATCCCATATGAAAAGCTAACTGATGCTAATGATTAGTTAATTAATGTAAGCATCTATTATCTTTCCTTGGCCATGAATGAGGGAATTCTTCTACATGTATTGCTTGTTTTTGATTAAGGAAAAACAAGTTTTTAAGGGACCAGAAACCCTTTACAAGACAGGTTTTAGAAGGACCTGCAACCCAAACCGAAAGATAAACTTGAAAGTCCACTCAAAGAAACAAAACACAAAAGAGACTCGGCACAGCCAATAAAAAGAAGGGGAACAACAAATACCCCCACCAAAAACCAACAGGCTGCAAAAAACCAGCAGCCCTAACCCAACCAGGAAGGATCAAGAATTTATCCTACCCTTGTGGGATCGAAGGGTCATATCAAAAGAGGATTGGGACAATTTAGATTTTTTACGTTTAACAATAGTCCATCCCAACTCAACCCTAGCAGCAACCTTTTACCAAGAGGACGAATCTAGAATAGAGGACCTCCCATCATCAGGAGGAACATAGCCAACATCCAGAGAGGCAGGGCTAGTAGAAGATCCAATAGCAATCTGGGACGTGGGAGAGTCATCCATTAAAGGAGAAGATCCAACATTTTTCAAACAATCAGTTGGGATGCCACCACAAGCATCCACACATTCCTGAGGAACAGAGGCAACAACCAGAGGCTCATCGGCCTGAGGAACCTATGCCACCACCTGGGAGAAGCTTTTGTTTTTAACAAAATAGTGTTCAGAGGATGCACCCTTCCACCAAGTAGCAGATCTTTTTTTTCTTTTTATCTGTTTCACACCATGCAGCAACATGTCCAGTCTGGAAGCACTTTCGACATCTAAAGGGGATACCTTCAAAGTCGAGCGGTTGGACCCAAGATCCCAGGAAAGATTCAATTTCTAACTCAGCTGGAAGCCCTTTAGAGACATCAATGTTAACCAAAATCCGAGCATAAGTAGAGTGATAAATTTGGAAAGAATCCTTATCAATCATTAGGAATTCACCTAAAGCCTCCCCCACTTCCTCTAGTAGAGAGTCCGTCCATAGATGAAGAGGAAGGTCAGGGAGCCTAACCCAAATAGGAATCTCATTAAATGAGTCAGTAGATGGGTTAAAACCCGGGAACCAGGGTTTAACCATCAAAATAAATTTGTCTTCCCAGCTGAAAGGATTAATACCTAAGATTTTTGATCTATCCTCTGCATATTCAAATTTGGCAGTGAAAAAACCCTTGGCTGAAGGAAAAATGTTAATTGAACCTTTAATGATTGGTTCCCAGCTTTGAGAAATCCAAGTGTGCAGCTGAGGAAGGCTTGGCCAAAAATCCTGAAACCTGCAAATTAGACCATGAGCTTCAAACACAAAGGAAGTGTGGATGATCTCCATATCAGTATCAGCAGACACCTTGAAAACCAGAGGTTTGCAAATAGTAACAGCCACAGGCCCCAAGCCACAGGCATCCCGATCAGCAACAGAGGGTGCTGGAAGCACCGTATCTCCATCCTTAGAGGAAACCCCCGCAGAGCCCTTCACAACACCAGGCGAAATCCCTGCAGAGCCCCCATTCACAGCACCGGGCGAAGCAGTCTCACCAGCCGCACCAGGGGGGACAGGGAGCGACGGTTTCGCAGCAACAGACTACCTTAGGGCAGCGGCAACGACAGACACAGGCGGCCTTAGGGCAACGGCGGTAGATGCAGACGACATCGCAAATGGCATCCTGCATGTATTGCTTGTTATTGATGAGTATATTTACTTATTAATTATAATCCGATGTTCATAATTAATCATACGACCGATCTTTGGGTTTGATAAGGCATATCGATTGGTTTGATGCTGCCAACTACAATGTTAATCTATACTTTACCAAGTTGATTATTCTTTTCATCTTATAGATGCCGTCTTAGGGAATATATTGGTTTATTAGTCAGATCGTTCTCAGTGATGATTATAACCTTAATTTCCCTTAGTCCCTCTTGGTGTGTTTGTGTGTGTTACCTGATTAATACTTGACCTTGTCATGAAGAAATTGTACCTCTTCATGGTAATTGATGTTTATTATCCATATATTCCGATTTGTGTTTTTCCTAACATTCCCCCCCATTGACAAATGAGAGCTGGTTCCTAATATATCTCTGCCCCTCAATGGAATGGTTGCTTGAGAGGGATCACATCTCTTCCGATATCCATCACACCTTTTAATTATTTATCGGTTGGATATAAATCATCGTTTGCCTCCTTGACTAAGTGAAATCTAACTAGTTTTGATTACATTGTTGCCTTGTCAATATTCCAACATTGTTTATTGTCCTCTACCACCTCATGTTTGCTAATATATAACATTCATTTTGAAACGTATGTATTCTTCCTTTCATGATACACTGCTTTGTGAATCCACTCTTGTTGAATATCACTGTCTATTGTTGAGGGGACAACCTTTGACACCAACAATGTGCTTAATAATTGATATAATAATTAACTTTATTTATTGATCAAAATGAGTGCTATTCTATTATATATTATTATTTTTTAATTGAATATTTGTTTTCTAAACTTGTTTATTATTATATTTATTTCTAATTACATTGTTATGGGAATGGATGTTTACTTATTAGTTAATTATTGATCAATTACAATTAAACACTGTTATTGATCAAACATTTAAATAATTATTTTAATAATATGTAATATTTATTTATAATATTTTTAAATATAATATTAATTTATTTTTATTTAAATATTTCAAGAATATTAATTAATAAATATTATTAAATAATAATATTTAATAAATAAATAAATATTTAATGATTTCAAGTAATCATTTGTTGATTAATCAATAATAATTATTTCATTTAGGATATAATAATGATCAAGAATGGGACATGACAAAAACTGATGGCTTTCAACTCCAACTTCCCTCCAAATCTCAAAAGATGTTTTTTTTTGCCTTTATTCAACGTGAAAATACATAAATTTGGAGAGTCAAAGCTTTTAATCAAAATAAGGAGGAAATTTAATGTTTATGACTTGATATATAGGGACTAAAGGTATTTTGACTATAATTTTGACCTGGAGGAAAAAACAAGGTAGCAATTAGTTTTAATGTTATTATTGTTTGGGACTTTTGTTCAGGTTCCTACGCCTTTTCATTCATGCTGCTCTTCTTTAAAATTAATTGGTTTTTATTTTCCCATTGATTTGTCTCCCAAAGCAATGGGATGGACTATCTTCACACTTGTTTTTTCCCAATGTCACTGCCTATGGATTCTTGATATTTTCTTTTCACATCCCATACCTCTCTATTTTTCTATGACCCTCATGATTGTCTCTATCTCACACATGACATCTTTAATAATTATTTACTTTTTAAAATCTTACAAATCTTCTTTCCATTTAGTACATAGACCTTAGATTGAAAGTCATTCCACATAGGAAAAATGCAAATGCCACAATGCTCCAATAACTCATATTAAATTGCAAAACATTTTATTGTTTAATATCAGTGCATATAAATGTTGAATGTCAAACACTTGAGAATGAACCCTACAATATTTCAAGGCCCATCTCTAGTTGCTAAGTCATTTATAGTAGTGTTGTTCTTGGGAAATCAAAGCAACACAGGTGATGAAACACTAAATATTTGGCTGAATGCAGTATAGATGTCTAAAAATATGGAAAGCACTTTGGTATGCAACATGAACAAATATTAGGATGAATAATTTGCTCAATTTAGGTACATAATAAATGATTACCATTCCTTCAAGAAAATGAACAAATTTCCCTTTATGTGAACCATATAGTATAGTCTGATTGATTAATAATAAATGCAAGAGAAATGTCCATATCTAGATCATGTTACCTTTGTTTCTGTTTAGACTGATGCAAGGGGATGTTACCACAATCTTTTTGTGAGATTTTGCCAAGATCTAGAGGCAATGGAAAGTACAAAATAAGAGAGAACAAAATAGATGATAGGAATAAACTGTATTCTATCAAGATGAAAATATGATCAACTAGATCATTACAAAATGTTGATTGATTGCTCATATGTCTGTACAAACAATGTAGATGAGCCTGCTTATATATGCAAGGCTATATGGATATGTGAGCACACAAGCATGACATGTGGCTCAATAAGAAACAAGGGTAGGTAGGAAATAGGTGTGGGTAGGTAGGAGAAACAATATAATATTCGAGATGAGGTGGAATGTAACAACAAGATAAGATCAACACCATAAAAGCTGAAAATTCTCCTACACACACTATCCCAATGTGACACAAACACCCAAGTGTCTCATACCCAAACTACTATGAAATGCATGTACCTAAGTAAACTTAAGTAAAGTGTAATAATATCCATGATGAATAATTATTTACACCAACACCCCCCATTAAGTGCGACTTAGGGGAAATGAAGACTCAAGTCAACAATGCAAGATGGGTCCCAACTACTAGGACATGATAGGTACCCATGTACAATATGCAAATCAAGCAAAACTATGCAATGCAATCTCTCACAAATGGAGAAAGGGAGAAAACCCAGTGGGAAAAAACTCCTCCCCAAAAGAGAGATGAATGTACAAAAGACTCTCAAAGAAGGACAAAACCTCACAGGGGAAAAAGTCCCTCCCCATAAGAGAGGGAGGAGAAGTCAGCTGATCCCCCCTAATGAGACATCCCGCACCCCCAAGAGAGCTCACAACTGCTGGAACTTACTCTCGGTGAAAGATTTGGTAAAGATGTCAGCAACCTGCTCTGCTGTAGGACAATACTGCAAATCAATGACCTGCTCCTAAATCAGCTCTCAGATGTAGTGCATATGAATCTCTATGTGTTTGGTCCGCTGATGTTGGACCGGGTTTTTTGAGATTGCAATAGCACTCTGATTGTCACAATGTAGAACTGTCGGCCATGGAGAGGTAAACCCAAACTCTGTGAGGATCTGCTGAAGCCAAATGGTCTCAGTCATTGCGTTAACAACTCTTCGATACTCAGCCTCAGTCGAAGAGAGAGCAATAACATGCCGCTTCTTGCTCTGCCAACAAATGGGGCCCGAACCAAGGTGAAAACTGTAACTTGAAGTAGACTTATGATCATCAAGATCGCCAACCCAATTGAAGTCTGTGTAACCAACCAAGCAAAGTCCTGTGCTTGCTGCATAATGAATCCCATAATGATGTGTACCCTGGATGTAATGAAGGATGCGTTTGGTGGCTTTCCAATGAAGCTCATGTGGTTCCTGCATGAAGCGGGAAACCATGCCAACTGCAAATGAAATATCAGGGTGTGTGTGAGTCAAGTAGATGAGACTACCCACAAGCTGACGATACAATGTGGCATCAACTGGTGGAGAAGAGTGTTGAGCCTCAAGCTTGACTCTTGAAAGAAAGGGATTCGATGCAAGATTACAATCAGCCATATGAAAGCGTGTAAGAAGATCAAGAGCATACTTGGGTTGCGAAAGAGTGATCCTAGAAGATGACTATGAAATCTCTATCTCGAGAAAGTAGTTCAAAAGACCCAAGTCAGTCATAGAAAATCTATCATGCAAACCAGATCTGACCCTGGATGCGGTGCTCCCTATAATGATCAAATCATCAACATAGAGCACACGTATCAAGTGAGGGTCATCCTGTCGCAAAATGTAGACATTCGGATCAAAATGACACCTGGTAAACCCTGCTGAGAGAAGAAAGGAATCCATCTTGGCGTACCAAGCCCTGGGGGCCTGCTTAAGGCCATAGAGAGATTTCCTTAGTCTGCAAACCAAGGAAGAATCTTGGATGAAACCCTGTGGTTGCTCCATATAAATCTCCTCATCAAGATCCCCATGAAGAAAAGCACTCTTCACATCCATCTGATGTACAACCCAACCATGAGCTGCGGCAATAGAAAGTGTCAAGCAAATGGAGTTCATCTTGGCTATGGGCGCAAAGGTCTCAATATAGTCAACACCTAGAACCTAAGAGAAACCTTTCGCAACAAGCCAAGCCTTATACTTATCCACACTACCATCCGCTGCAAACTTGGTCTGATAGATCCACTTACATCGAACCATCTTTCTCCCCTTAGGGAGAGGGACTAACTCCAATGTGTTGTTCCTCATCAAGGAACTATACTCTTCCTCCATAGCTTGGTCCCACTCAGGAACCCCTGAAGCTTCTCGAAATGTCTATGGATCGAAAGTAGTAGCAATGAATGCATGTTGAAGATCCTGATGCTGTGATCGAGTCCTCTGTGTATCTAAGGGATCCCCAATAAGAGAACCTGCTGACTCAAGTGTCTGTCTAGCCCAATGAGGTCTAGGTGGAGGTGGAGAATGAGGCTCCTCAACTGCAAGTGGACCCTGTAGAGATATAACCTTGCGAGTCGGAGTTGAAGGAGTCTCATCATCTGAATCACTGGCATCACTATCTACAATGGAGGAAGGTGGAGGAGGTAGAGAGGCTAAGCTAGGAGAGCTTTCCTCAAAATGAACACTCCTCTCAATAAACACCTCATGTATCTCAGGATCCATCAATCGATATGCCTTAACACCCTCAAAATATCCAACAAATATGCAAGGCTGACTTTGAGGTTGCAATGCCTTGCATTTCTGCAGAGGTATGCGAGCCCATGTTGGACACCCAAAGACTCTGAAACGTCTC
This sequence comes from Cryptomeria japonica, assembly GCF_030272615.1. Classification (NCBI taxonomy): domain Eukaryota; kingdom Viridiplantae; phylum Streptophyta; class Pinopsida; order Cupressales; family Cupressaceae; genus Cryptomeria; species Cryptomeria japonica. Next base: position 663,819,049 of record NC_081413.1, read on the forward strand.
ACAATCGGTTTCCTACCAGCCCAAGCCTCAAAAAGAGTAATACCTTGCAAAGCTTTGTGAGGAACCCGATTCTAGATGTGCATGGCACAACTGATAGCCTCTTCCCAAAAGGTGGGATCAAGAGAACATGCATGTATCATACAGCTAGCCATTTCTTTGAGAGTTCTATTCTTGCGTTCTGCAACTCCGTTCTGTTGTGGAGTGTATGCAACAAAATGCTGAAGATCAATCCCCTCAAATGTACAAAAATCCTCAAGTATTTTTTTCACATATTCCCTTCCATTATCTGTGTGAAGAATCTTGACCACTTTCCCAGATTGCTTCTCCACACGAGTTTTGAAGTCCTGAAATCTGTAAATACTTGACTCTTATGAATAAGAAAGTATACCTAAGTGAAGAGGGAGTAGTCATCAATGAAGGTGAGGACATAGCAGACCTTACTAAATGAAGGTGCTGGAAATGGACCTGCTACATCACTGTGAACAAGTTGAAGAACTTCCAAAGCTCTCCAAGCTTTCCCCTTATCAAACTTCTCCTCGGGATGCTTTCCCATGGAACACCCTGAACATACACCCTCTAAAAAAATGATTCGACGTAGACCTGTGACCATGTCTTTAGTGCTGAGCTGCTGAAGATAGCGGTAGTTGAGGTGACCAAACCGCTCATGCCATAACTTACTTTCTGAATTTGAATGAGTAAGCAAGGCCCTAGAAGGAGAACTTGGCACAAAGTGGGAAAATGAATAAAGCCTTGAGTTGTCATTGACTTGTCCCACTACTACCAAAGCATCATCATCAAGTTCCTTTATCACAATTGAATCAAGTGTAAACTCAACCTTTTTCCCATTCCCATAGTGAGTGATTTGGTAGATAGAGAGAAGGTTGGTAGACAAGTTAGGAACATAAATAACATTCTCAAATGTTCCATCATCCATGTCAACTGAACCTTTCCCTTCAACCTCAAATTATGTATCATCACCTATGTAAATGTGAGGTACCTTAGATGGCTCAAATGAAGAAAACTATTCCTTTGTAGAACCCATGTGATAAGAGGCACCTGAGTCAAGTATCTACTGTTGTGAAGAACCTGTTGTAGCCACAAATGCTTGCCCTTTTCCCTTAGACTGTGAGGAAGAGGAAGGAGATGAATCCTTCTTTGTGTAGGTAGAAGGCAAGTTGATATTGTTTTTCTTAAGAAAATTTGTCAACTCATCAACTTGCTTGGTGTGGCATCGATGCTCATCATGACCATACTTCTTGCAATAAGCACAAGTTGGTTTATCCTTCTTGGAAGAGGATGAAAAACTACCTTGTGATGGAGAGGATGATTACCCTTTTTCCTATTGTGGCTTTGACTTAGATTGCTTCTTCTTCTTGGAATCTTTGCCTTGACTCCCTTGACTCCCTTGATTAGCCACCAAAGCCTTGGACTTTGAAGACTTGAGAAGCCCCATATTCTACAACTTAGATTGTTCCAATATCAACATTTCTGTGAAAGCATCAAATGAAGGCATAATATAGGAACTCCCCACTATCAAATGTTGAGTTTGGAAGCTTGAAACAAATGCTGCATATTCTAGTGCAATCTTGTCCAACAAGTTGAATATCAACTAAGCATCCTTTTTGTCAATTCCACAATCCTTAAGCTTTGCTCTTAGCTCATTTGCTTTGGTGACATAATCTTGGATTGTATAAAAATTATTGGGATCCAAGTTGGTGAGCTCATTGTCAATCTTGTAACCTCTGATTTCATCAACTTGACCATACAATTTTTTAAATATATCCCAAACCTCTTTGATTGTAGTACACTTCTCAATGTGAAAAATGAGGTCATCTGATACATACTTACACAAAGTTCCAAGAGCCATGCAATTCTTAGTGAGCCATTCTAACTGAGCATTATGATCAACCTTAGGATTAGGCGCTGCTGCTATTGTTCCATCTATGTAATGCGTGAGACCTTTTTCCATTAATTTGCTCCATACTTTAATTTTCCAAGATGCATAATTATGTGGATTTAAAGGTGGAAATTTATGAGGGCTCATTGCAACAAAAATGAAAGAGCGGATGGAAAGAGAGACACAATCACACAAGACACCCCCCCAAATTCACTCAATCAAAGAAGCCCCCTCCAAATGATGATTTGACACTTTATACTTAGTACGTGTACAATGAGCCACTTGCAAAAAATGGCAAAGTGGACTTCTGATATCAATTTTACAACTGCCTTAATAAGGCCAAAGGAGACTCAAAGTAATAATGCAAAAGATTTAAACTAAGATCCAAGCAAATTGCAAGTACCAAGTAGGCCAAAAAAGACCAATATCTGAAAGTACAATATACACTTAAAATATCTGAAAACTGATCATAGATTATGAAAGTAGATGAAAAAATATGTACTTTAAAAAAAAACGCTACCTGAAAAGGAGGTTGTATGAGATCAAACAAAGCCTTTGAAGTTGCAAAATTAAGGATTGGACAGGTACAACTGAGAGAATCCAAAAATTCCAAAAAACCCATGCACCAAAACCAGAAAATAACCACACCACTGCAAAGACCACGAAAAATTAGCCCAAATAAAAAAAAATTGCAAAAAAAAAGGAGCAAAATTGAGCAAGTTATGAGCCTCCAAAGTTGATCTAAAAATCCAAATTGCTCAACAGAGAGGGGTCTAAATTTTTTCAAAAAATGCTGATTGGGCACTGATTGAGTGTTGATTGTCTGCTGCTAACTGGGTAGAAAATGCTGACGTGATAGGTGACTGAGTCGGGCTGCTAACATGGCAGGTAGAGGTGGGCCCTGTTGGCGACGTGGTAGGTGGAGGTGGGCCCTGTTGGCGACATGGCAGGCGGTGGGCTTGGGTGTTGGCTGACGACAGTCTGAGGGCGGCCGGGGCCTAGAGCTAGAGGGGTCGGTGTCGGGGCGGCTGCCGACGGTGGTGTGGCCGCTGGGGTCGTGCCTGTCGGAGGGGTTGAGCTGCTGCCGGTGGTGCCGCCGTGCGGCTACTAGAGCGGGGGTCGAGGTTGTTGCACATAAACTATCGTGAACCTGCAACTTGCACGTAGTACGACCTGCCACAACCTGCAAAAAGGTACGATGGGGGCAAGGAGGGATATGTAGACCCCAAAACAAATATATTTTTTTTCTTTTTTTTTTAAATGAAAATCCCCCCTTGTTTTTCAAAAAATTTCAAAAATTGGAAAAATTTTCAGAATTTTATTTTTTTGTTAAATCTGAAAATTCCATATTGTACCCCCTGAATTGGGTAAAAAATTTCTTCAACACCCAAAATTCGACTTTTGCCAAAATAGGTCGAGTTTATACTCAATTTTTATGGAAATGACCTCTTAGACACAATGGTGAGGTCGAAAATGCTCTAAGATGCCTCCAAAAAGTGCAGTCCCTCAGATCCAAAAATAGAAGCCTTCCATGATGTCTCCCAAAACAAATCAATGAAGCCCCAATGGCTCTGATACCATGTGAGATTTTGCCAAGATCGAGAGGCAATGAAAAACACAAAATAAGAGAGAACAAAATAGATGATAGGAATAAATTGTATTCTATCAAGATGAAAATATGATCAACTAGATCATTACAAGATGTTGATTGATTGCTCGTATATTTGTACAAACAATGTAGACGAGTCTGCTTATATAGGCAAGACTATATGGATATGTGAGCACACAAACATGACATGTGGCTCAATAAGAAACAAAGGTAGGTAGGAAATAGGTGTGGGTAGGCAAGAGAAACAATATAATATTCTACATGAGGTGGAATGTAACAAGAAGATAAGATCAACACCATAAAAGGTAAAATTTCTCCTACACGCACTATCTCAATGTGACACACACACCCAAGTGTCTCATACCCAAACTACTATGAAATGCATGCACGTAAGTAAACTTAAGTAAATTGTAATAATATCCATGATGAATAATTATTTACACCAACACTTTTAAATAATGCAACTCTAGTGTCAAAGATGCAATGCTTTGATGTTATGATTCAAAAAATTTGTATTGCACTTATAATAGAACATTTGTTATGATAAAAAAAAGATATTATTTGTTACTTTTCAATATGAATACAATGCAAAATTGCTATTGATTATTTCTTCAAAACTTAACCTACTTAAAATGACTTTTTTTTTAAGTGGAAATTTTGTTTATGACTTTGTTTGAGATTTGCTTGTCTGATGCAAAACTAAAGATTCCCTAATAGGTTATAAACTTCTTCTGCCTCCAATGACTTTTACTTTAGGTTAGAGTTTTGTCAAGGACCTTTTTGAAATCTGTTTATCTGTTACAAAATTAAAGACTTATTAATAGCCATTTCCTTTCTAATTCCATGGGAATTTATTTTTTGTTTACAAGCTTTTCTAGAAAATTTAATCCATAGTTTGTGTTTCGTTGATTTGTTGAACCTGCAATTTTCTTTTCCTTTTAGCAACTAAATTATAGATTCTATGAGATAGAAGATTACGGTTTAGTCACTCACCAATATGATTCGACTGTTCTAAAGGGCATGGGTGGAGTGACTGGTTATGATAGCTTATTCTTTGCATAAATTTTGTTAGGGGCCAAAAATAGTTTGTCTTGATAGTAAGGTTGGTTATTCTTTGAGCTCATGTTTTCTAACAGCCCAAAGAATGATCAATAGGTCAAGACCATTTTTTAAAGTTTGTGTCTCATTTTCTTTGCATTTTTTTAAGTTTATGTTTTTTTAAAATTTATTAATTTTGATCCCAACACTAAATTTAAAAATCACAATTCTGAAAATAAAGTTTGTCTCGTTTTCTTTGTGTTTTTTTTTTTTTTTAAATTTACATTTTATTTAAAAAATTTATTAATTTTGATCTGAACACTAAATTTAAAAATCATAATTCTGAAAATAAATTTTATCCCTTTCCTTTGCCTTCGCTCCTTTTTGACCAAAACTTGACAGTAAGTAAGATTAATGTAAGACAGACGAGACTTGGACTGAGTCACGAGGATACTCTAGAGATAAGAATAAAACATAAGCCCCATTCCTAAATATTTTATGAATACTTCAAAAAAATAAAATGAATTGTTATTAAAATAATGTACAATCAATAATTATAAATAATCCTCGCAACATAACCCCCCTTCATTCACCTCAACTTTTTCTTTATCCCAACTTGACAGTAAGTAAGACAAATAGTCATTGATTTGAGTTATGGAGAATTCCTCTAATTTTTAAAAAAATATAAGTCTCCTTTTTAATAGGCCAAGACAATTTTCATTAAAGTTTTTTTTTTAATTTTTTTTTAATTTTTTTTGAGTTTTTATGTTTTATTTAAAAAATTTATTAATTTTGATCTCAACATTAAATTTAAAAATCACAATTCTGTAAATAAATTTTATCCCCCTTCCTTCACCTCAGCTTCTTTCTAACCCCAACTTGACAGTAAGTAAGACCAAGGTAAGACAGATGAGCTTTGGGGTAGGTCATGAAGATACTCTAAAGGTTAAAAAAAACATAAGCCCATTTTTAAATGTTTTATAAATATTTTTAAAAAAGATATGAATTGTTACTAAAATAATGCAAAATTGATAATTATAAATAACCCTCACAACACAAGCCCCTTTTTTCGCCTCAACTCCTTCCTGACCCCAACTTAACAGTAAGTAAGACCAAGGTAAGGCGGACAGACGTTGAGCTGGGTCATGAGGAATGCATCTAATTTAAAAACAAATAACCCTCCCTTCTTAGACAGATGTTGGACTACGTCGTGAGGATTGCCTAAAATTTTTTATTAAAAAAATTCCACTTTTTTAATAGGCTAAAACTATTTTTTAAGGTTCGTGTTTCGTTTTCTTTGCATTTTTTTTAGTTTACGTTTTATTTAAAAAAATTATTTATTTTGATCTCAACACTAAATTTAAAAATCACAATTTTGTAAATAAATTTTATCCCCCTTCCTTCACTTCAACTCCTTAATGACACCAATTTGGCAGTAAGTAAGACCAAGGTAAGGCAAACGAGCGTTGAGCTAGGTCATCGGGATACTTTAAAGGTAAAAAAAAAATGTCTTTTTCTTAAATGTTTTATGAATATTTAAAAAAATATTACATAATCAATAATTATAAATAACTCTCGCAACATAAGGCCCCTTGATTCCCCTCAACTCTTTTTTCCTGATCCCAACTTGACAGTAAGTTAGACCAAAGTAAGACAAACAGACGTTGGACTGAGTCGTGGGGAATATCTCTAATAAGAAAAAAAAACTACGAGTCTTATTTTTAATAGGCCAAGACAATTTTTAAAATGTATGAATTGTTACTAAAATAATACAGAGTCAATAATTATAAATAATTCTCGCAACATAAGCCCTTTTGCTTCGCCTCAACTTCTTTCTGACTCCAATTTGACAATAAGTAAGACTAAGGTAAGATAGACATACGTTGGGTTGGGTGGGTCGTGGGGAATGCCTCTAATTTTTGAAAAACTATAATTCCCACATTTTTAATAGATCAAGACTATTGTTTAAGGTTTGTGTCTCGTTTTTTTCTTTGTATTTTTTTTAGTTTACGTTTTATTTAAAAAAATTATTTATTTTGATCTCAACACTAAATTTAAAAATCACAATTTTGAAAATAAATTTTATTCCTTTGCCTTCACCTCAACTTTTTTTTTGACCCCAATTTGGCAGTAAGTAAGACCAAGGTAAGGCAAACGAGCGTTAAGCCAGGTCATGAGGATACTCTAAAGGTTAAAAAAAAACATAAGCCCCCTTTCTAAATGTTTTATGAGCATTTCAAAATAAAGTATGAATTGTTAATAAAATAATGCAAAATCGATAATTATAAATAATCCTCGCAACATAAGCCCCTTTTTTCACCTCAACTCTTTCCTGACCCCAACTTGACAGTAAGTAAGACCAAGGTAAGGCAGACATGCATTGGGCTGGGTCATGAGGAATACATCTAATTTAAAAAAAACATAACCCTCCCTTTTTAATAGGCCAAAACAATTATTTAAGGTTTGTTTCCTTTTTTTTCTTTGCATTTATTTTTAATTTACGTTTTATTTAAAAAATTTATTAATTTTGATCTCAACATTAAATTTAAAAATCACAATGTTGTAAATAAATTTTATCTCTTTTTCTTCACCTCAGCTTCTTGACCCCAACTTGGCAGTAAGGAAGACCAAGGTAAGGCAGATGGGCCTTGAGGTAGGTCATGAGGATACTCTAAAAGTAAGAAAAAACATAAGCCCCATTTATAAATGTTTTATGAATTGTTATTAAAATAATGCAAAATCGATAATTATAAATAACCCTCGCAACATAGCCCCCTTGTTTCGCCTCAACTTCTTTCTAACTCCAATTTGACAGTAAGTAAGACTAAGGTAAGACAGACATACGTTGGGTTGGGTGGGTCGTGGGAAATGCCTCTAATTTTTGAAAAACAATAATTACCACATTTTTAATAGACCAAGACTATTTTTTAAAGTTCGTGTCTCGTTTTCTTTGCATTTTTTTTATAGTTTACGTTTTATTTAAAAAAAATATTTATTTTGATCTCAATACTAAATTTAAAAATCACAATTCTGAAAATAAATTTTATCCCCTTTCTTTCATTTCAACTCCTTCTTAACCTCAACTTGGCAGTAAGACTGACCAAGGTAAGGCAGATGAGCGTTGAGCTAGGTCACAGGGATACTCTAAAGGTAAAAAAAAAAAAAGCCCTTTTTAAAAATGTTTTATGAATATTTTAAAAAAATAATGTACAATCAATAATTATAAATAACCCTCGCAACATAAACCCCCTTTCATTCACTTCAACTCTTTCTTGATCCCAATTTGGCAGTAAGTAAGACCAAAGTAAGACAAACAGACGTTGGGCTGAGTCGTGGGGAATATCTCTAATAAAAAAAAAAAAACTACGACTCTCATTTTTAATAGGCTAACACAGTTTACTTTAAGGCTTGTGTGTGGTTTTTTTTTAATTTTTTTTTAGTTTATGTTTTATTTAAGAATTTATTAATTTTGATATCAACACTAAAATTTATAAATTACAATTGTGAAAAATAAATTTTATTCCTTTTCCTTCACCTCAGCTCGTTGACCCCAACTTGGTAGTGAGTAAGACCAAAGTAAGATAGACAAACCTTGAACTAGGTCACATGGATATTTTAAAAGTAAGAAAAAACATAAACCCCCTTCTTAAATGCTTTACGAATATTTTTTAAAAAGGTATGAATTGTTATTAAAATAATGCAGAATCGATAATTATAAATAACTCTCGCAACAGAAGCCCCTTACTTTCGCCTCAACTCCTTCCTGACCCCAACTTGGTAGTAAGAAAGACCAAGGTAAGACGAACAGACGTTGGTCTGGATCGTGGGAAATGCCTATAATGTTTTTTAAAAAAAATTTCCCATTTTTTAATAGGCCAAGACCATTTTTTAAGGTTTGTGTCTCATTTTTCTTTGCATTTGTTTTTAATTTTACGTTTTATTTAAAAAAATTATTTATTTTGATCTCAACACTAAATTTAAAAATCACAATTTTGAATATAAATTTTATTCCCTTTCCTTCACCTTAACTTTTTTTTGACCTTAATTTGGTAGTAAGACCAAGGTAAGGCAGACGAGCGTTGAGCCAGGTCACGAGGATACTCTAAAGGTAAAAAAAATAAAATCATAAGCCCCCTTCCTAAATGTTTTATGAACATTTTAAAATAAGGTATGAATGGTTAATAAAATAATACAAAATCGATAATTATAAATAATCCTTGCAACATAAGCCTCTTTTTTCGCCTCAACTCTTTCCTGACCCTAGCTTGGCAGTAAGCAAGACCAAGGTAAGGCGGACAGGCATTGGACAGGGTCATGAGGAATGCATCTAATTTAAAAAAAACATAACCCTCCCTTTTTGATAGGCCAAAACAATTATATAAGATTTTTTTTTTTTTTTTTGCATTTATTTTTAATTTACGTTTTATTTAAAAAACTTATTTATTTTGATCTCAACACTAAATTTAAAAACCATAATGCTATAAATAAATTTTATCCCCTTTTTCTTCACTTAAGTTTCTTAACCCCAACTTGACAGTAAGTAAAACCAAGGTAAGACATATGGGCATTGAGGTAGGTCATGAGGATACTCTAAAAGTAAGAAAAAACATAAGCCCCATTTTCTAAATGTTTTATGAATATTTTTAAAAAATGTATGAATTGTTACTAAAATAATGCAAAATCAATAATTTTAAATAATCCTCGCAACATAAGCCCCCGTGCTTCGCCTCAAGTTCTTTCTGACTCCAATTTGTCAATAAGTAAGGCAAGACATACGTTGGGCTGGGTGGGTCATGGCAAATGCCTCTAATTTTTGAAAAACTATAATTTCCACATTCTTAATAGACCAAAACTATATTTTAAGGTTTGTGTCTCGTTTTCTTTGCATGTTTTTTAGTTTACGTTTTATTTAAAAAAATTATTTATTTTGATCTCAACATTAAATTTAAAAATCACAATTCCAAAAATAAATTTTATCCCCCTTCCTTCACCTCAACTCCTTCTTGACCCCAATTTGGCAGTAAGTAAGACCAAGGCAAGGCAGATGAGCGTTGAGCTAGGTCACGGGGATACTATAAAGGTAAAAAAAAATATAAGCCCATTTCTTAAATGTTTTATGAATATTTAAAAAAAAGAATGCACAATCAATAATTATAAATAACCCTTGCAACATAAGCCCCCTTCATTCGCCTCAACTCTTTCCTAATCCCAACTTGGCAGTAAGTAAGACCAAAGTAAGACAAATAGACATTGGGCTGAGTCGTGGGGAATATCTCTAATAAGAAAAAAAACTACGAGTCTCATTTTTAATAGGCCAAGACAATTTTCTTTAAGGTTTGTGTCTGATTTTTTTTTTCATTTTTTTTTAGTTTATGTTTTATTTAAGAATTTATTAATTTTGATATCAACACTAAAATATATAAATTACAATTGTGAAAAATAAATTTTATCCCCTTCCTTCACCTCAACTCTTTGACACAAATTTGTTAATAAGTAAGACCAAAGTAAGACAGACAGACTTTGAACTAGGACACATGGATACTCTAAAAGTAAGAAAAAACATAATCCCTTTTTTTAAATGCTTTACGAATATTTTAAAAAAAGGTATGAATTGTTTACTAAAATAATGCAAAATCGATAATTATAAATAACTTTCACAACAAAAACCCCTTACTTTAGCCTCAACTCCGTCTTGACCCCAATTTGATAGTAAGTAAGACCAAGGTAAGGGGAATAGGCGTTGGACTGGGTCGTGGGGAATGCCTTTAATTTTATTTTTTTAAAATTTCCCTTTTTTAATAGGCCAAGACCATTTTTTAAGGTTTATGTCTCATTTTTCTTTGCATTTTTTTGTAGTTTACGTTTTATTTAAAAATATTATTTATTTTGATCTCAACATTAAATTTAAAAATCACAATTTTGAAAATAAATTTTATTCCCTTGCTTTCACCTCAACTTTTTTTTGACCTCAATTTGGCAGTAGTAAGACAAAGGTAAGGTAGACTAGCGTCGAGCCAGGTCACGGGGATACTCTAAAAGTAAAAAAAAACATAAGCCCCCTTCTTAAATGTTTTATGAACATTTTAAAATAAGGTATGAATTGTTAATAAAATAATGCAAAATCGATAATTATAAATAATCTTCGCAACATAAGCCCCTTTTTTCGCCTCAACTCCTTCCTGACCTCAACTTGGCAGTAAGACCGACCAAGGTAAGGCGGACAGGCGTTGGGCTGGGTCATGAAGAATGCATCTAATTTAAAAAAACATAACCCTTCCTTTTTAATAGGCCAAGACAATTATTTAAGGTTCGTCTCCTTTTTTTCTTTGCATTTATTTTTAATTTACTTTTTATTTAGAAAATTTATTTATTTTGATTTCAACACTAAATTTAAAAATCACAATGCTGTAAATAAATTTTATCCTCTTTTCTTCAGCTCATCTTCTTGACCCCAACTTGGCAGTAAGTAAGACCAAGGTAAGGCAGATGGGCCTTGAGGTAGGTCATGAAGATACTCTAAAAGTAAGAAAAAACATAAGCCCCATTTATAAATATTTTATGAATTGTTATTAAAATAATACAAAATCGATAATTATAAATAACCCTCGCAACATAAGCCCTCTTGCTTCGCCTCAATTTCTTTCTGACTCCAATTTGACAGTAAGTAAGACCAAGGTAAGACAGACATACGTTGGGCTAGGTGGGTCATGGGGAATGCCTCTAATTTTTGAAAAAATATAATTCTCACATTTTTAATAGACCAAGACTATTTTTTAAAGTTCGTGTCTCGTTTTCTTTGCATTTTTTTTAGTTTACTTTTTATTTGAAAAAAATTATTTATTTTGATCTCAACACTAAATTTAAAAATCACAATTCTAAAAATAAATTTTATCCCCCTTCCTTTACTTCAACTCCTTCTTGATACCAACTTGGGAGTAAGATCAAGGTAAGGCAAATGAGCGTTGAGCTAAGTCACCAGGATACTTTAGAGGTTAAAAAAAACATAAGCTCCTTTCTTAAATGTTTTATGAATATTTAAAATAACTAATGCACAATCAATAATTATAAATAACCCTCGCAACATAAGCCCCCTTCTTTCGCATCAACTCTTTTTTCCTGATCCCAACTTGGCAGTAAGTTAGACCAAAGTAAGACAAACAGACGTTGGGCTGTGTTGTGTGGAATATCTCTAATAAAAAAAAAACTACGAGCCTCATTTTTAATAGGCCAAGACAATTTTTTTTAAGGTTTGTGTCTCGTTTTTTTTTCATTTTTTTTTAATTTTATGTTTTATTTAAAATTTATTAATTTTGATATCAACACTAAAATTTATAAATTACAATTGTGAAAAATAAATTTTATCCACTTCCTTCACCTCAGCTCGTTGACCCCAACTTGGTAGTAAGTAAAACCAAAGTAAGAGAGATAGATCTTGAACTAGGTAACATGGATATTCTAAAAGTAACAAAAAATATAAACCCCCTTTTAAAATGTTTTTTGTTATTTAAATAATGCAGAATCGATAATTATAAATAACTTTCGCAACAGAAGCCCTTTACTTTCACTTCAACTCCTTCCTAATCCCAACTTGGCAGTAAGTAAGATCAATGTAAGGGGAACAAGCGTTGGACTGGGTCGTGGGAAATGCCTTTAATTTTTTTTTTTAAACAATTTCCCCTTTTTAATAGGCCAAAACCATTTTTTAAGGTTTGTGTCTCATATTTCTTTGCATTTTTTTTTTAGTTTACGTTTTATTTAAAAAAAATATTTATTTTGATCTCAACACTAAATTTAAAAATCACAATTTTGAAAATAATTTTTTTTCCCTTTCCTTCATCTCAACTTTTTTTCTTGACCTCAATTTGGCAGTAAGTAAGACCAACGTAAGGCAGACGAGCGTTGAGCCAGGTCACGGGAATACTCTAAAGGTTAAAAAAAAAACATAAGCCCCCTTTCTAAATGTCTTATGAATATTTTAAAATAAGGTATGAATTGTTAATAAAATAATGCAAAATCGATAATTATAAATAATCCTCGCAACATAAGCCCCTTTTTTCATCTCAACTCCTTCTTGACCCCAACTTGGCAGTAAGTAAGATCAAGGTAAGACGGACAGGCGTTGGGTTGGGTCATGCGAAATGCATCTAATTTAAAAAAAATATAACCTTCACTTTTTAATAGGCCAAGACAATTATTTAAGGTTTATCTCATTTTTTTCTTTGCATTTATTTTTAATTTACTTTTTATTTAGAAAATTTATTTATTTTGATCTCAACACTAAATTTAGAAATCACAATGCTGAAAATAAATTTTATCCCCTTTTCTTCACCTTAGCTTCTTGACCCCAACTTGGCAGTAAGTAAGATCAAGGTAAGGCAGATGGGCCTTGAGGTAGGTCATGAAGATACTCTAAAAGTAAGAAAAAACATAAGCCCCATTTATAAATATTTTATGCTTTTTATTAAAATAATGCAAAATCGATAATTATAAATAACCCTCGCAACATAAGCCCCCTTGCTTCGCCTCAACTTCTTTCTGACTCCAATTTGACAGTAAGTAAGACTAAGGTAAGACAAACATACATTGGGCTGGGTGGGTCGTGGGGAATGCCTCTAATTTAAAAAAAAATATAATTCCCACATTTTTAATAGACCAAAACTATTTTTTAAAGTTCGTGTTTTGTTTTCTTTGCAATTTTTTAAGTTTACCTTTTATTTGAAAAACTTTATTTATTTTGATTTCAACACTAAATTTAAAAATCACAATTCTGAAAATAAATTTTATCCCCCTTCCTTTACTTCAACTCCTTCTTAATGCCAACTTGGGAGTAAGTAAGACCAAGGTAAGACAGATGAGCGTTGAGCTAGGTCACCGGAATACTTTAAAGGTAAAAAAAAAAAAAAGCCCTTTTCTTAAATGTTCTATGAATATTTAAAATAAATAATGCACAATCAATAATTATAAATAACCCTTGCAACATAAGCCCCCTTCATTCGCGTCAACTCTTTTTTGTTGATCCCAACTTGACAGTAAGTTAGACCAAAGTAAGAAAAACAGACGTTGGGCTGAGTCGTGGGGAATATCTCTAATAAAAAAAAAACTAAGAGCCTCATTTTTAATAGGTCAAGACAATTTTCTTTAAGGTTTGTGTCTCGTTTTTTTTTCATTTTTTTTTTAGTTTATGTTTTATTTAAAATTTATTAATTTTGATATCAACACTAAAATTTATAAATTACAATTGTGAAAAATAAATTTTATCCACTTCCTTCACCTCAGCTCGTTGACCCCAACTTGGTAGTAAGTAAGACCAAAGTAAGATAGACAGACCTTGAACTAGGTCACATGGATACTCTAAAAGTAAGAAAAAACATAAGCCCCCCTTTTAAATGTTTTTTGTTACTTAAATAATGTAGAATCGATAATTATAAATAACTCTCGCAACAGAAGCCTTGTATTTTCATCTCAACTCCTTCTTGACCCCAACTTGGCAGTAAGTAAGATCAAGGTAAGGCGAACAAGCATTGGACTGGGTCGTGGAGAATGCCTCTAATTTTTTTTAAAAAAAAATTCTCCTATTTTTAATAGGCCAAGACCATTTTTTAAGGTTTGTGTCTCGTTTTTTCTTTGCATTTTTTTTAGTTTACATTTTATTTAAAAAAATTATTTATTTTGATCTCAACACTAAATTTAAAAATCACAATTTTGAAAATAAATTTTATTCCCTTGCCTTCACCTCAACTCTTTCTTGACCTCAATTTGAAAGTAAGTAAGACCAAGGTAAGGCAGACGAACGTTGAGCAAGGTCACGAGGATACTCTAAATGTAAAAAAAAAACATAAGCCCCCTTTCTAAATGTTTTATGAACATTTTAAAATAATGTATGAATTGTTAATAAAATAATGCAAAATCGATAATTATAAATAATCCTTGCAACATAAGCCCCTTTTTTTGTCTCAACTCCTTCCTGACCCCAATTTGGCAGTAAGTAAGACCAAGGTAAGGCGGACATGCGTTGGGCTAGGTCATGAGGAATGCATCTAATTTAAAAAAAACATAACCCTCAATTTTTAATAGGCCAAGACAATTATTTAAGGTTTGTCTCTTTTTTTTCTTTGCATTTATTTTTAATTTACGTTTTACTTAAAAAATTTATTTATTTTGATCTCAACACTAAATTTAAAAATCACAATGCTGTAAATAAATTTTATCCCTTTTTCTTCACCTCAGCTTCTTGACTCCAACTTGGCAGTAAGTAAGACCAAGGTAAGGCAGATGGGCTTTGAGGTAGGTCATGAGGATACTCTAAAAGTAAAAAAAAATATAAGCCCTATTTCCAAATGTTTTATGAATATTTTTAAAATAATGCAAAATCGATAATTATAAATAACCATCGCAACATAAGCCCCCTTGCTTCACCTCAACTACTTTCTGATTCCAATTTGACAGTAAGTAAGACGAAGGTAAGACAGACATACGCTGGGCTGGGTGGGTCGTGGGGAATGCCTCTAATTTTTGAAAATCTATAATTACCACATTCTTAATAGACCAAGACTATTTTTTAAGGTTCGTGTCTCATTTTCTTTGCATTTTTTTTAGTTTATATTTTATTTAAAAAAATTAGTTATTTTGATTTCAACACTAAATTTAAAAATCACAATTCTGAAAATAAATTTTATCGCCTTTCCTTCACTTCAAGTCCTTCTTGATGCTAACTTGGTAGTAAGTAAGACCAAGGTAAGACAGATGAGCGTTGAGCTAGGTCATCAGGATACTCTAAAGGTAACAAAAAAACATAAGCCTCTTTCTTAAATGTTTTATGAATATTTAAAAAAAATAATGTACAATCAATAATTATAAATAACCCTCGAAACATAAGCCCCCTTCATTCGCATCAACTCTTTCTTGATCCCAACTTGGCAGTAAGTAAAACTAAAGTAAGACAAACAGACGTTGGGCTGAGTCATGGGGAATATCTCTAATAAAAAAAAAAAACTACGAGCCTCATTTTTAATAGGCCAAGACAATTTATTTAAGGTTTGTGTTTGGGTTTTTTTTCAATTTTTTTTAGTTTATGTTTTATTTAAGAATTTATTAATTTTGATATCAACACTAAAATTTATAAATTACAATTGTAAAAAATAAATTTTATCTTTTCCTTCACCTCAGCTCTTTGACCCCAACTTGGTAGTAAGTAAGACCAAAGTAAGACAGACAGACCTTGAACTAGGTCACATGGATACTCTAAAAGAAAGAAAAAACATAAGCCCTCTTATTAAATGCTTTACGAATATTTTTAAAAAATGTATGAATTGTTACTAAAATAATGCAGAATTGATAATTATAAATAACTCTCGCAACAGAAGCCCGTTACTTTCGCCTCAACTCCTTCTTGACCCCAACTTGATAGTAAGTAAGACCAAGGTAAGGCGAACAAGCGTTGGACTTGTTTGTGGGGAATGACTCTAATTTAAAAAAAACATAACCCTCCCTTCTTAATAGGCCAAGACAATTATTTAAGGCTTGTCTCCTTTTTTTTTTTTTGCATTTATTTTTAATTTACGTTTTATTTAAAAAAATTATTTATTTTGATCTCAACACTAAATTTAAAAATGACAATGCTTTAAATAAATTTTATCCCATTTTTCTTCACCTTAGCTTTTTGACCCCAACTTCGCAGTAAGTAAGACCAAGGTAAAGTAGATGAGCCTTGAGGTAGGTAATGATGATACTCTAAAAGTAAAAAAAAATATAAGCCCCATTTCTAAATGTTTTATGAATATTTTTAAAAAATGTATGAATTGTTACTAAAATAATGCAAAATCGATAATTATAAATAACTCTCGCAACATAAGCCTCCTTGTTTCGCCTCAACTTTTTTTTGACTCCAATTTGACTGTAAGTAAGATTAAGGTAAGACAGACATATGTTGGGCTGGGTGTGTCGTGAGGAATGCCTCTAATTTTTGGAAACTATAATTCCCACATTCTTTAATAGACCAAGACTATTTTTTTAGGTTCGTGTCTCATTTTTAAAATTTTTTTTTTAGTTTACGTTTTATTTAAAAAAATAATGATTTTGATTTCAACATTAAATTTAAAAATCACAATTCTGAAAATAAATTTTATCCTTTTCCTTCACCTCAACTTTTTCTTGACCCTAACTTGGCAGTAAATAAGACCAAGGTAAGGCAGACGGACGTTGAGCTAGGTAATGGGGATAATCAAAAGGTAAAGAAAAAACATAAGCCCCTTCTTTTCACCTCAACTCCTTCCTGACCCCAACTTGACAGTAAGTAAGACCAAGGTAAGACAAACAGGCGTTGGACTAGGTCGTGGGAATGACTCTAATTTTTTTTTTTTAAAATTCCTCATTTTTTAATAGGCCTAGACCATTTTTTAAGGTTTGTGTCTCGTTTTTCTTTGCATTTTTTTTAGTTTACATTTTATTTTAAAAAATGATTTATTTTGATCTCAACACTAAATTAAAAAATCACAATTTTGAAAATAAATTTTATTCCCTTGCCTTCACCCCAACTCTTTTTTGACCCCAATTTGGCAGTAAGTAAGACCAAGCTAAGATAGACGAGCATTGAGCCAGGTCATGGGGATATTTTAAAGGTAAAAAAAAAATATAAGCCCCCTTCCAAAATGTTCTATAAACATTTTAAAATAAGGTATAATTGTTAATAAAATAATGCAAAATCGATAATTATAAATAATCTTCGCAACATAAGCCCCTTTTTTTGCCTCAACTTCTTCCTAACCCAACTTGGCAGTAAGTAAGACCAAGATAAAGCGAACAGGTGTTGGGATGAGTCATGAGGAATGAATCTAATTTAAAAAAAACATAACCCTCCTTTCTTAATAGGGCAAGACAATTATTTAACGTTTGTTTGATTTTTTTCTTTGCATTTATTTTTAACTTACGTTTTAACTTAAAAAAATTATTTATTTTGATCTCAACACTAAATTTAAAAATCACAATGCTGTAAATAAATTTTATCCCTTTTTTTTCACCTCAACTTTTTAACTCCAACTTGGCAGTAAGATCGACCAAGGTAAGGCAGATGGGCCTTGAGGTACACCATGAGGATACTCTAAAGTAAAAAAAAACATAAGCCCCATTTCTAAATGTTTTATGAATATTTTTAAAATAATGCAAAATCGATAATTATAAATAACCTTCGCAATATAAGCCCCCTTACTTCGCCCCAACTTCTTTCTGACTCCAATTTGATAGTAAGACTAAGATAAGACAAACATAAGTTGGGCTGAGTGGGTCGTGGAGAATGCCTCTAATATTTGAAAAATTATAATTCCCACATTCTTAATAGAGCAAGAATATTTTTTAAGGTTCGTGTCTCATTTTTCTTTGCATTTTTTTTAGTTTATGTTTTATTTTAAAAAATATTTATTTTGATTTCAACACTAAATTTAAAAATCACAATTCTGAAAATAAATTTTATTCCCTTCCTTCACTTCAACTCCTGGACCCCAAATTGGCAGTAAGTAAGACCAAGGTAAGGCAGACGAGCGTTGAGCTAGGTCACGAGGATAATTTAAAGGTAAAAAAAAAATATAAGCCCTTTTCTTAAATGTTTTATGAATATTTAAAAATAATAATGCACAATCAATAATTATAAATAACCCTCGCAACATAAGCCCCCTTGTTTTGCCTCAACTTCTCTCTGACTCCAATTTGACAGTAAGACTAAGGTAAGACAAACATACATTGGGTTGGGTGGGTCGTGGGGAATGCCTCTAATTTTTAAAAAACTATAATTCCCACATTCTTAATAGACTAAGACTATTTTTTAAGGTTCGTGTCTCGTTTTTCTTTGCATTTTTTTTAGTTTACGTTTTATTTAAAAAAATTATTTATTTTGATTTCAACACTAAATTTAAAAATCACAATTCTGAAAATAAATTTTATCCCCCTTCCTTCACTTCAACTCCTTTTTGACCTCAACTTGGCAGTAAGTAAGACCAAGGTAAGGCAAATGAGTGTTGAGCTAGGTCACGAAGATACTCTAAAGGTAAAAAAAAATAAGCCCATTTCTTAAATGTTTTATAAATAATTAAAAAAATAATGCACAATCAATAATTATAAATAACCCTCGCAACATAAGCCCCCTTCATTCGCCTCAACTCTTTCCTGATCCCAACTTGGCAATAAGTAAGACCAAAATAAGACAAATAGACGTTGGGTTGAGTCATGGGGAATATCTCTAATAAGAAAAAAAAAACTACAAGCCTCATTTTTAATAGGCCAAGACAATTTTTTTAAGGTTTGTATCTGATTTTTTTTCATTTTTTTTTAGTTTATGTTTTATTTAAGAATTTATTAATTTTGATATCAACACTAAAATTTATAAATTACAATTGTGAAAAATAAATTATCCCCTTCCTTCACTTCAACTTGTTGACCCCAACTTGGTAGTAAGTAAGACCAAAGTAAGACAGACAGACCTTGAACTAGGTCACATGGATACTTTAAAAGTAAGAAAAAACATAAACCCCATTTTTAAATGCTTTACGAATATTTTTAAAAAAGGTATGAATTGTTACTAAAATAATGTAGAATCGATAATTATAAATAACTCTCGCAACAGAAGCCCCTTAGTTTCGCCTCACCTCCTTTCTGACCCCAACTTGACAGTAAGTAAGACCAAAGTAAGGCGAACAAACGTTGGACTGGGTCGTGGGGAATTCCTTTAATTATTTTAAAAAAAAATTCTCCCTTTTTAATAGGCCAAGAACATTTTTTAAGGTTTGTGTCTCATTTTTCTTTGCATTTTTTTTAGTTTATGTTTTATTTAAATAAATTATTTATTTTGATCTCAACACTAAATTTAAAAATCACAGTTTTGAAAATAAATTTTATTCCCTTGCCTTCACCTCAACTCTTTCTTGACCTCAATTTGGCAGTAAGTAAGATTAAGGTAAGGCAGACAGACGTTGGGCTGGGTCATGAAGAATGCATCTAATTTAAAAAAAATATAACCCTCATTTTTAATAGGCCAAGACAATTATTTAAGGTTTGTCTCCTTTTCTTTTTTGCATTTATTTTTAATTTACTTTTTATTTAAAATATTTATTTATTTTGATCTCAACACTAAATTTAAAAATCACAATGCTGTAAATAAATTTTATCCCCTTTTCTTTACCTCAGCGTCTTGACCCCAACTTGGTAGTAAGTAAGACCAAGGTAAGGTAGATGGGCCTTGAGGTAGGTCACGAGGATACTCTAAAAGTAAGAAAAAACATAAGCCCCATTTATAAATGTTTTATGAATTGTTACTAAAATAATGCAAAATCGATAATTATAAATAACCCTTGTAATATAAGCCCCCTGCTTCGCCTCAACTTCTTTCTGACTCTTATTTGACAGTAAGTAAGACTAAGGTAAGACAAACATACGTTGCGCTGGGTGGGTCATGGGGAATGCCTCTAATTTTTGAAAAACTATAATTTCCACATTCTTAATAGACCAAGACTATTTTTTAAGGTTCGTGTTTCGTTTTTCTTTGCATTTTATTTTAATTTACGTTTTATTTAAAAAATTATTTATTTTGATTTCAACACTAAATTTAAAAATCACAATTCTGAAAATAAATTTTATTCCCCTTTTTTCATCTCAACTCCTTCCTGACCCCAACTTGGTAGTAAGTAAGACTAAGGTAAGGTAGACGAGCATTAAACTAGATCACGAAGATACTTTAAAGGTAAAAAAAAACATAAGTCTTAAATGTTTTATGAATATTTAAAAAAAAAAATACACAATCAATAATTATAAATAACTCTCGCAACACAAGCCCCCTTCATTCGTCTCAACTCTTTCTTGATCCCAACTTGACAGTAAGTAAGACCAAAGTAAGACAAATAGACATTGGGCTGAGTTGTGGGGAATATCTCTAATAAGAAAAAAAAACTACGAGCTTCATTTTTAATAGGCCAAGACAATTTATTTAAGGTTTGTGTCTGATTTTTTTTTCTTTTTTTATAGTTTGTTTTATTTAAGAATTTGTTAATTTTGATATCAACACTAAAATTTATAAATTACAATTGTGAAAAATAAATTATCCCTTTCCATCACCTCAACTCGTTGACCCCAATTTGGTAGTAAGTAAGATTAAAGTAAGACAGACAGAGCTTGAACTAGGTCACATGGATATTTTAAAATTAAGAAAAAATATAAGCCCCCTTTTTAAATGCTTTACGAATATTTTAAAAAAAGGTATGAATTGTTACTAAAATAATGTAGAATTGATAATTATAAATAACTCTCGCAACAGAAGCCCCTTACTTTCTCTTCAACTCCTTTTTGACCCCGACTTGACAGTAATTAAGACCAAGGTAAGGCGAACAGGCGTTGGACTGGGTCGTGAGGAATGCCTCTAATTTTTTTTTTTTAAATTCCCCCTTTTTAATAGGCCAAGACCATTTTTTAAGGTTTGTGTCTCATTTTTCTTTGTATTTTTTTTTAGTTTACGTTTTATTTAAAAAAATTATTTATTTTGATCTCAACATTAAATTTAAAAATCACAATTTTGAAAATAAATTTTATTCCCGTGCCTTCACCTCAACTCTTTCTTGACCCCAATTTGGAAGTAAGTAAGACCAAGGTAAGGCAGACGAGTGTTGAGCCAAGTCACAGGGATACTCTAAAGGTAAAAAATAAACCATAAGCCTCCTTCTTAAATGTTTTATAAACATTTTAAAATAATATATGAATTGTTAATAAAATAATGCAAAATCGATAATTATAAATAATCCTCGCAACATAAGCCCCTTTTTTTGTCTCAACTCCTTCCTGACCCCAACTTGGCAGTAAGTAAGACCAAGGTAAGGCGGATATGCGTTGGGCTGGGTCTTGAGGAATGCATCTAATTTAAAAAAAACATAACCCTCCATTTTTAATAGGCCAAGACAATTATTTAAGGTTTGTCTCTTTTTTTTCTTTGCATTTATTTTTAATTTACTTTTTATTTAGAAAATTTATTTATTTTGATCTCAACACTAAATTTAAAAATCACAATGCTATAAATAAATTTTATCCATTTTTCTTCACCTCAGCTTCTTGACCCCAACTTGGCAGTAAGTAAGACCAAGGTAAGGCAGATGGGCCTTGAGGTAGGTCATGATGATACTCTAAAAGTAAGGAAAAATATAAGCCCAATTTCTAAATGTTTTATGAATATTTTTAAAATAATGCAAAATCGATAATTATAAATAACCCTCGCAACATACGTCCCCTTGCTTCGCCTCAACTACTTTCTGACTCCAATTTGATAGTAAGTAAGACTAAGGTAAGATATACATACGTTGGACTGGGTGGGTCGTGGGGAATGCCTCTAATTTTTGAAAAACTATAATTTCTACATTGTTAATAGACCAAGACTATTTTTTAAGGTTCGTGTTTCGTTTTCTTTGCATTTTTTTTAGTTTACATTTTATTTAAAAAAATTATTTATTTTGATCTCAACACTAGATATAAAAATCACAATTCTGAAAATAAATTTTATCCCCCTTCCTTCACTTCAACTCCTTGATGCTAACTTGGTAGTAAGTAAGACCAAGGTAAGACAGACGAGCGTTGAGCTAGGTCACGGGGATACCCTAAAAGTAAAAAAAAAAACATAAGCCCCTTTTTTTTTATGTTTTATGAATATTTTAAAAAAAAATGCACAATCAATAATTATAAATAACCCTCGCAACATAAGCCCCTTTCATTCACCTCAACTCTTTTCTGATCCCAACTTGGCAGTAAATAAGACCAAAGTAAGACAACTAGACATTGGGCTGAGTCGTGGGGAATATCTCTAATAAAAAAAAAAAACTACGAGCCTCATTTTTTATAGGCTAAGACAATTTCTTTAAGGTTTGTGTCTGGTTTTTTTTCATTTTTTTTTAGTTTATGTTTTATTTAAGAATTTATTAATTTTGATATCAACACTAAAATTTATAAATTATAATTGTGAAAAATAAATTTTATCCCTTCCTTCACCTCAACTCCTTGACCCCAATTTGGTAGTAAGTAAGACCAAAGTAAGACAGACAGACCTTGAACTAAGTCACATGTATACTCCAAAAGTAAGAAAAAACATAAGCCCCCTTCTTAAATGCTTTACGAATATTTTTAAAAAATGTATGAATTGTTACTAAAACAGTGCAGAATTGATAATTATAAATAACTCTCGCAACAGAAGCTCCTTATTTTCGCCTCAACTCCTTCCTGAACCCAACTTGACAGTAAGGCCAAGGTAAGGCGAACAAGCGTTGGACTTGTTCGTGGGGAATAACTCTAATTTAAAAAAAATATAACTCTCCATTCTTAATAGGCCAAGACAATTATTTAAAGTTTGTCTCCTTTTTTTCTTTGCATTTATTTTTAATTTACGTTTTATTTAAAAAATTTATTTATTTTGATTTCAACACTAAATTTAAAAATCACAATGCTCTAAATAAATTTTATCCCCTTTTATTCACCTCAGCTTTTTGACCCCAACTTGACAGTAAGTAAGACCAAGGTAAGGCAGATGAGCCCCGAGGTAGGTAATGAGGATACTCTAAAAGTAAGAAAAAACATAAGCCCCATTTCTAAATGTTTTATGAATATTTTAAAAAAATATATGAATTGTTACTAAAATAATGCAAAATTGATAATTATAAATAACTCTCGCAACATAAGCCTTAACTTTCTTTCTGACTCCAATTTGACTGTAAGTAAGACTAAAGTAAGACAGTCATATGTTGGGCTGGGTGGGTCGTGAGGAATGCCTCTAATTTTTGAAAAGCTATAATTCTCACATTTTTAATAGACCAAGACTATTTTTTAAGGTTTGTGTCTCGTTTTTTTTACATTTTTTTTAGTTTACATTTTATTTAAAAAAAATAGTGATTTTGATCTCAACACTAAATTTAAAAATCACAATTCTAAAAATAAATTTTATCCCCTTCTTTCACCTCAACTCTTTCTTGACCCCAACTTGGCAGTAAATAAGACCAAGGTAAGGTAGACGGACGTTGAGCTAGGTAATGGGGATAATCAAAATTCACGTTTTATTTAAAATTTTTATTAATTTTGATTTCAACACTAAATTTAAAAATCATAATTCTGAAAACAAATTTTATCCCCCTTTCCTTTGCTTCCACTCGTTTTGGATTCAAACTTGACATTAAGTAATACCAAGGTAAGACAGACAAAACTTGGATTGAGTCACGAGGACACTTTAAAGGTTAAAAAAACACATAAGCCCCATTCTTAAATGTTTTATGAATATTAAAAAAAAATGAATTGTTAGTAAAATAATGCACAATCGATAATTATAAATAACCCTCGCAACATAATCCCCCTTCATTCTCAACTATTTCTGGATCCCAACTTGGTAGTAAGTAAGACCAAAGTAAGATGAACAGACGTTGGACTCAGTTGTGGGGAATGCCTCTAATAAAAAAACTATAAGCCTTATTTTTAATAGGCCAAGACAATTTTCTTTAAGGTTTGTGTTTGGTTTTTTTTGCATTTTTTTTTAGTTTATGTTTTATTTAAGAATTTATTAATTTTGATATCAACACTAAATTTAAAAATCACAATTCTGAAAATAAATTTTATCCCCTTCCTTCAGCTCAGCTCCTTGTCCTCAACTTTGTATTAAGAAAAATCAAAGTAAGACAGACAAACTTTGAACTAGGTCACAGGGATACTCTAAAAGTAAGAAAAAACATAAGCCTCATTCCTAAATACTTTATGAATATTTAAAAAAAAAACATGAATTGTTACTAAAATAATGTAAAATCGATAATTATAAATAACTCTCGCAACAAAAACCCCATACTTTCGCCTCAACTCTTCCTGACCCCAACTTGACAGTAAGTAAGACCAAAGTAAGCCAGACATGCGTTGGACTGGGTCGTGGGGAATGCCTCTAATTTTTTTTTTTAAATTCATCTTTTTTAATAAGCCAAGACCATTTTTTAAGGTTTGTGTTTCGTTTTTCTTTGCATTTTTTTTAGTTTATGTTTTATTTAAAATTTTTATTTATATTGATCTCAACGTTAAATTTAAAAATCACAATTCTAAAAAATAAATTTTATCCCCCTTCCTTCACCTTAACTTCTTTTTGACCCCAACTTGGCAGTAAATAAGACCAAGGTAAGACAGATGGACATTGAGCTAGGTCACAAAGATATTATAAAGGTAAAAAAAAACATAAACCCCTTTCCTAAATGTTTTATGAACATTTTAAAATAAAATATGAATTGTTACTAAAATAATGCAGAATCGATAATTATAAATAACTCTCGCAACACAAACCCCTTTTTTTTACCTCAACTCATTCTTGATAAGTAAGACCAAAGTAAGACAAACAGATGTTGGGCTGGGTCATGAGGAATGCCTCTAATTTAAAAAAAAAACATAACCTTCCCTTCTTAATAGGCAAAGACAATTATTTAAGGTTTGTGTCTCATTTTTTTTCTTTACATTTTTTTTTAATTTACTTTTTATTTAAAAAATTTATTAATTTTGATCTCAACACTAAATTTAAAAATCACAATGATGTAAATAAATTTTATCCCCCTTCCTTCACCTCAACTTTTTGAGCCTAACTTGGTAGTAAGTAAGACCAAGGTAAGACAGATGAGCCTTGAGGTAGGTCACGAGGATACTGTAAAGGTAAGAAAAAACATAAGCTCATTTTCTAAATGTTTTATGAATATTTTAAAAAAAGTTATCAATTGTTACTAAAATAATGCAAAATTGATAATTATAAATAACCCTCACAACATAAGCCCCCTTCCTTTGCCTCAACTCTTTTCTGACTCCAATTTGATAGTAAGATCGATCAAGGTAAGACAGACATAAGTTGGGTTGGGTGGGTCGTGGGGAATGTCTCTAATTTAAAAAAAATTATAATTCCCATTTTCTTAATAGGTCAAGACCATTTTTTAAGGTTTGTGTCTCATTTTTTTTTGCATTTTTTTTTAGTTTACGTTTTATTTAAAAAATTTATTATTTTATCTCAACACTAAATTTAAAAATCACAATTCTGAAAATAAATTTTATCCTCCTTTCATCTCAACTCCTTCTTGACGTCAACTTGCCAGTAAGTAAGATCAAGGTAAGGTAGATGGACGTTGAGCTAGGTCACGGGGATATTTTAAAGATAAAGAAAAAACATAAGTCCCTTCCTAAATGTTTTATGAATATTTTTAAAAAATGTATGAATTGATACTAAAATAATGCAAAATTGATAATTATAAATAACCTTCGCAACATAAGCTCCTATTTTTTTCGCCTCAACTTCTTCTTGACCCCAATTTGACATAAGTAAGACCAAGGTAAGACATACAAGTGTTGGGCTGGGTCGTGAAGATTGTCTTTAATTTAAAAAAAACATAATCCCCCATTCTTAATAGGCTAAGACCATTTTTTAAGGTTTGTGTCTCGTTTTCTTTGTATTTTTTTTAGTTTACGTTTTATTTAAAAAAAATATTATTTTTGATTTCAACACTAAATTTAAAAATCACAGTTCTGATAAATAAATTTTATCCCCCTTTCCTTCACCTCAACTCCTTTTTGACCCCAACTTGGCAATAAGTAAGACCAACTAGGTCACGGGGATACTTTAAATGTTTTATGAATATTTTTAAACAATGTATGAATTGGTACTAAAATAATGCAAAATCGATAATTATAAATAACCTTCACAACATAAGCCGTCTTTTTTCACCTCAACTGCTGACCCCAACATGGCATTAAGTAAGACCAAGGTAAGGTGAACACACGTTGGGTTGGGTCGTGAGAATTATCTCTAATTTAAGAAAAACATACACCCCCATTTTTAATAGGCTAAGACCATTTTTTAAGGTTTGTGTCTCATTTTATTTCCATTTACGTTTTATTTAAAAATTTTATTAATTTTGATCTCAACACTAAAATTAAAAATCATAATTTTGAAAATAAATTTTATCCCCCTTTCTTTCACTTCCGCTCGTTTTTAACTCAAACTTGACAGTAAGTAAGACCAAGGTAATACAAATAGAACTTGGATTGAGTCACGAGGATACTTTAGAGGTAAAAAAAATAAGCCGCATTCTTTTTTTTTGATCGATAAAAGGCCGAAGCCAAATTTTATTTCTTTTATAAAATTATTACATCTCCATTCAGTGTGGGCACCGGTAGGAAAGAATGGAGATAAGAAAACCTCCGGTCTAGCCCAGATCCCTTATGGGATCAGATAACAAAAACAACTGTAAATTTTTACAATTCCTCATCTGAGGATGGTGGCTGTCTTATTAAGACATTTTAGTTTCTTTTTGTACATAAAATCTTGCAACACTTTCTGGTTGGATCCATCTTCACAAATATGGCGAATCCACTAATACTTCGAGCTTTAACTTATGTCCCATATCCCGAATCTGCAAAACCTTATTGCAACTCACTTTGCCAGACTGTTAGTAGCATAATAAACAAGATAATTTGTAACAAAAATAAGCCGCATTCTTAAATGTTTTATGAATATTTAAAAAAAAAATGAATTGTTACTAAAATAAAGCACAATCAATAATTATAAATAACCCTTGCAAAATAAGTCCCCTTCATTCACCTCAACTTTTTCTTGATCCCAACTTGACAGTAAGTAAGACCAAAGTAAGACAGACAGACGTTGGGCTAAGTCGTGGGGCATGTCTCTAATAAAAAAAACTATAAGGCTCATTTTTAATAGATCAAGATAATTTTCTTTAAGGTTTGTGTCTGATTTTTTTTAGTTTATGTTTTATTTAAGAATTTATTAATTTTGATATCAAAATTAAATTTAAAACTCACAATTTTGAAAAATAAATTTTATCTCCTTTCACCTCAACTCCTTGATCCCAACTTGACATTAAGTAAGATCAAAGTAAGACAAACGAACTTTGAATTAGGTCACGAGGATACTCTAAAAATAAGAAAAAACATAATCTCCCTTCCTAAATGCTTTATCAATATTTTAAAAAAAGGTATGAATTATTACTAAAATAATGCAAAATCGATAATTATAAATAACCCTTGCAACAGAAGCCCCTTACTTTCGCCTCAACTCTTTTTTGACCCCAACTTGCCAGTAAGTAAGACCAAGGTAAGGCGGACAGGCGTTGGACTGGGTCATAGGGAATGCTTCTAATTTTTTTAAAACAAAATTTCCCCTTTTTAATAGGCCAAGACCATTTTTTAAGGATTGTGTTTTGTTTTTCTTTACATTTTTTTTAGTTTACGTTTTATTTAAAAAAATTATTTATTTTGATCTCAACACTCAATTTAAAAATCACAATTCTGAAAATAAATTTTATCCCCTTTCCTTCACCTCAACTCTTTCTTGACCCCAACTTGGCAGTAAGTAAGACCAAGGTAAGACAGACGAGTGTTGAACTAAGTCATGTGGATAATCTAAAGGTAAAAAAAAAACATCAACAGTCTTTGTAAATGTTTTATGAATATTTTAAAATAAGACATGAATTGTTACTAAAATAATGCAGAATTGATAATTATAAATAACCCTTGTAACACAAGCCTTTTTTTTTGCCTCAACTCCTTCTTGACCCCAACTTGACAGTCAGTAAGATCAAGGTAAGACAGACAGACGTTGGGCTGGGTCATGAGGAATGCCTCTAATTTTTTAAAAAAATAACCCTCCCTTCTTAATAGGCCAAGACAATTATTTAACATTTGTCTCAATTTTTCTTTGCATTTTTTTTTAATTTACTTTTTATTTAAAAAATTTATTAATTTTGATCTCAAAACTAAATTTAAAAATCACAATGCTGTAAATAAATTTTATCCCCTTCTTTTACCTCAGCTTTTTTACCCCAAATCGACAGTAAGTAAGACCAAGGTAAGGCAAATAGTCCTTGAGGTAGGTCACGAGGATACTCTAAAAGTAAGGAAAAATATAAGCCCCATTTCTAAATGTTTTATGAATATTTTAAAAAATGGTATGAATTGTTACTAAAATAATGCAAAATCGATAATTATAAATATCCTTCGCAACAAAAGCTCCCTTCCTTCACCTAATCTTCTTTCTGACCCCAATTTGACAGTAAGACCAAAGTAAGACGGACAAACGTTGGGCTGGGTGGGTCGTGGTGAATACCTCTAATTTTTAAAAAGCTATAATTCCCACCTTCTTGATAGGCCAAAACCATTTTGTAAAGTTTGTGTCTCGTTTTCTTTGCATTTTTTTTAGTTTTCATTTTATTCAAAAATTTATTAATTTTGATCTCAACACTAAATTTAAAATTACAATTTTAAAAATAAATTTTATCCCCTTCCTTCACCTCAACTCTTTCTTGACCCCAACTTGGTAGTAAGTAAGACCAAGGTAAGGCAGACGAGCGTTGAGCTAGGTCACGAAGATAATCTAAAGGTAAAGAAAAAACATAAGCCCCCTTCCTAAATGTTTTATGAATATTTTTAAAGAATGTATGAACTGATACTAAAATAATGCAAAATTGATAATTATAAATAATTTTCACAATATAAGCCTTATTTTTTCGCCTCAACTCCTTCTTGACCCTAATTTGGCAGTAAGTAAGACCAAAGTAAGGTGGACAAGTGTTGGGTTGGGTTGTGAGGAATGTCTTTAATTTAGAAAAAAGCATAATCCCTCCTTCTTAATAGGCCAAGACCATTTTTAAAGGTTTGTGTCTCGTTTTATTTAAAAAATTCATTAATTTTGATCTCAACAATAAATTTAAAAATCATAATTCTGAAAATAAATTTTATCCCCTTTTCTTCGTTTCCGCTCGTTTTTGACCAAAACTTGACAGTAAGTAAGACCAAGGTAAGGCAGATAGAATTTGGATTGAATCACGAAGATATTTTAGAGGTAATAAAAAACATAAGCCCCATTCCTAAATGTTTTATGAATATTTAAAAAAAAAAATGAATTGTTACTTAAATAATGCACAATCGATAATTATAAATAACACTCGCAACATAAGCCCCTTTCATTTGACTCAACTCTTTCTTGATCCCAATTTGGTAGTAAGACCAAAGTAAGACGGACAGACGTTTTGCTGAGTCGTGGGGAATGTCTCTAATAAAAAAAAACTATAAACCTCATTTTTAATAGGCCAAGACAATTTTCTTTAAGTTTTGTGTCTGGTTTTTTTAATATTTTTTTTAGTTTATGTTTTATTTAAGAATTTATTAATTTTGATATTAACACTAAATTTAAAAATCACAATTTTGAAAATAAATTTTATCCCCTTCCTTCACCTCAGCTTTTTGACCCCAACTTGATATTAAGTAAGACCAAAGTAAGGCAGACAAACTTTGAACTAGGTCATGGGGATATTCTAAAAGTAAGAAAAAACATAAGCTCCCTTCTTAAATGCTTTATGAATATTTAAAAAACAAACATGAATTGTTACTAAAATAATGCAAAATCGATAATTATAAATAACTCTCACAACAGAAGCCCCCTAATTTCGCCTCAACTCTTTCGTGACGCCAACTTGGCAGTAAGTAAAACCAAGGTAAGACGGACAAGCGTTGGACCGGGTCGTGGAGAATGACTAATTTTTTTTTTTTTAAATTCTCCATTTTTAATAGACCAAGACTATTTTTTAAGGTTTGTGTCTCGTTTTTCTTTACATTTTTTTTTAGTTTACGTTTTATTTAAAAAAATTATTTATTTTGATCTCAACATTAAATTTAAAAATCACAATTCTGAAAATAAATTTTATCCCCTTGCTTTCACCTCAACTCTTTCTTGACCCCAACTTGGCAGTAAGTAAGACCAAGGTAAGAGAGACAGACGTTGAGCTAGGTCATGAGGATACTTTAAAGGTAACAAAAAAATATAAGCCCTCTTCCTAAATGTTTTATGGATATTTTAAAATAAGGTATGAATTGTTACTAAAATAATGCATAATCGATAATTATAAATAACCTTTGCAACACAAACCCCTTTTGTCGCTTCAACTCCTCCTGACCCCAACTTGACAGTAAGTAAGACCAAGGTAAGGCCGACAAACATTGTGCTGGGTCATGAGGAATGCCTCTAATTTAAAAAAAACATAACCCTCATTTATTAATAGGCCAAGACAATTATTTAAGGTTTGTGTCTCGTTTTTCTTTGCATTTTTTTAATTTACATTTTATTTAAAAAAATTATTAATTTTGATCTCAACACTAAATTTAAAAATCACAATGCTCTAAATAAATTTTATCCCCTTTCTTTCACCACAGCTTCTTAACTCCAACTTGGCTGTAAGTAAGACCAAGGTAAGATAGATGGCCTTGAGGTAGGTCACGAGGATACTTTAAAAGTAAGAAAAAACATAAGCCCCCTTTTTAAATGTTTTATGAATATTTTTAAAAAAGGCATGAATTGTTACTAAAATAATGCAAAATCAATAATTATAAATAACTCTCGCAACATAAGCTCCCTTCCTTCGCCTCAACTTCTTTCTGACCCCAATTTGACAGTAAGACAGAATAAAGTAAGGTAGACAGACGTTGGATTGGGTGGGTCGTGGTGAATGCCTTTAATTTAAAAAAATACTATAATTCCCACCTTCTTAATAGGCCAAGACCATTTTTTAAGATTTGTGTCTCGTTTTATTTGCATTTTTTTTAGTTTACATTTTATTCAAAAAATTTATTAATTTTGATCTCAACACTAAATATAAAAATCACAATTCTGAAAATAAATTTATCCCCCTTCCTTCATCTCAACTCCTTCTTGACCCCAATTTGGCAGTAAATAAGACCAAGGTAAGGCAGACGGGCGTTGAGCTAGGTCACAGGGATATTTTAAAGGTAAAGAAAAAACACAAGCCCCCTTCCTAAATGTTTTATGAATATTTAAAAAAAATGTATGAATTGGTACTAAAATAATGCAAAATCGATAATTATAAATAACCTTCGCAACAGAAACCGTCTTTTTTCGCCTCAACTCCTTCTTGACCCTAACTTGGCAGTAAGTAAGACCAAGGTAAAGCGGACAAGCGTTGGGCTGTGTCGTGAAGAATGTCTCTAATTTAAAAAAAAAAACATAATCCCCCCTTGTTAATAGGCCAAGACTATTTTTTAACGTTTGTGTCTCATTTTATTTGCATTTACGTTTTATTTAAAAAAATTATTAATTTTGATCTCAACACTAAATTTAAAAATCATAATTCTGAAAATAAATTTTATCCCCCTTTTCCTTCGCTTCCGCTCATTTTTGACCCAAACTTGACAGTAAGTAAGACCAAGGTAAGACAAATAGAACTTGGATTGATTCACGATGACACTTTAGAGGTAAAAAAAAAAAACATAAGCCCCATTCCTAAATGTTTTATGAATATTTAAAAAAAAAATGAATTGTTACTAAAATAATGCACAATCGATAATTATAAATAACCCTCGCAACATAATCCTCCTTCATTCGCCTCAACTGTTTCCTGATCCCAACTTGACAGTAAGTAAGACCAAAGTAAGATGGACAAACGTTGGACTGAGTCGTGGGGAATGCTTCTAATTAAAAAAAAAACTATAAGCCTCATTTTTTATAGGCCAAGACAATTTCTTTAAGGTTTGTGTTTGGTTTTTTTTGCATTTTTTTTAGTTTATGTTTTATTTAAGAATTTATTAATTTTGATATCAACACTAAATTTAAAAATCGCAATTCTAAAAATAAATTTTATCCCCTTTCTTTACCTTAGCTCCTTGACCCTAACTTGACATTAAGTAAGACCGAAGTAAGACAGACGAGCCTTGAACTAGGTCACGGGGATACTCTAAAAGTAAGAAAAAACATAAGCCCCCTTCCTAAATGTTTTATGAATATTTAAAAAAAAGGTATGAATTGTTACTAAAATAATGCAAAATCGTTAATTAAAAATAACCCTCGCAACTTAAGCCCCTTTCTTTCGCCTCAACTCCTTCCTGACCCCAACTTGGCAGTAAGTAAGAACAAGGTAAGGCAGACAGACGTTGGACTGGGTCATTGGGAATACCTCTAATTTTTTTTTAAAATCCCACTTATTAATAGGCCAAGACCATTTTTTAAGGTTTGTGTCTCGGTTTTTTTGCCTTTTTTTTTAATTTACGTTTTATTTAAAATCACAATTCTGAAAACAAATTTTATCTTCCTTCCTTCACCTCAACTCCTTCTTAACTCCAACTTGACAGTAAGACCAAGGTAAGACAGACAGATGTTGAGCTAGGTCACGGGGATACTCTAAAGGTAAAAAAAAACATAAGCTCCTTCCTAAATGTTTTATGAATATTTTTAAAAAATGTATGAATTGTTACTAAAATAATGGAAAATCAATAATTATAAATAACCCTCGCAATATAAGCCCCTTTCTTTTGCCTTAACTCCTTCATGATCCCAACTTGGCAGTAAGTAAGACCAAGGTAAGGTGGACAGACATTGGGCTAGGTCATGATGAATGTCTCTAATTTAAAAAAAACATAACCGTTCTTCTTAATAGGCCAAGACAATTTTTTTAAGGTTTGTGTTTCGTTTTTCTTTGCATTTTTTTAATTTACGTTTTATTTAAAAAATTATTATTTTGATCTCAACACTAAATTTAAAAATCATAATTCTAAAAAATAAATTTTACCCCCCTTCCTTCGCTTCTGCTTATTTTTGACCGAAACTTGACAGTAAGACAGACCAAGGTAAGACAAACGAGACTTGGACTGAGTCACGAGGATACTCTACAGGTAAGAAAAAAAAACATTAGCTCCATTCCTAAATGTTTTATGAATATTTAAAAAAAAAATGAATTGTTAGTAAAATAATACACCCTCGATAATTATAAATAACCCTCGCAACATAAGCCCCCTTCTATCGCCTCAACTCCTGCCTGACCCCAACTTGACTGTAAGTAAAACTAAGATAAGGCGGACAGACGTTGGGCTGAGTCGTGGGGAATGCCTCTAATTTTTATAAAGAAAACATAAGCCCCCTTCTTAATAGGCCAAGACCATTTTTTAAGGTTTGTGTCTCGTTTTCTTTGATTTTTTTTAGTTTATGTTTTATTTAAGAATTTATTAATTTTGATCTCAACATTAAATTTAAAAATTACAATTTTGAAAATAAATTTTAGCCTCCTTTCGCCTCACAACATAAGCCCCCTTCTTTCGCCTCACAACATAAGCCCCCTTCCTTCGCCTCAACTCCTTTTGACCCCAATTTGACAATAAGTAAGACCAAAACATAACCCCCTTTCTTAAATGTTTTATGAATACATAAAAAAAAGTAATAATTGTTACTAAAATAATGCACAAGTGATAATTTTTTTTCACCTCAACTCTTTCCTGACCCCAACTTGGTAGTAAGTAAGACCAAGGTAAGACAAACATGCGTTGGGCTGGATCGTGGAGAATGCTTATAATTTAAAAAGAAAACATAAGTCCCCTTCCTAAATGTTTTATGAATATTTTAAAAGATTTGATAATAAAATAATGCACAAAGAAAAGTTTACTCATTATAAAAATATCATTTGGAGAGCATAAAAATTTCACCATAATTATTTAAAAATGCGTTTTGACTCAACATATTAACACTGTGTAAATAATTTTTATTATAAATAAAACAAAATATATTATGTCGTGTTGTGTGTAGTATTGTGTGTATTTGTGTGTTGTGTTGTTTTGTGGTTGTCTTAGGTCAATTAGGGAAGGCCAAACAAGCTTCCACCTTCATGCGGTTTGTAATGCCCCGCCAGGAAACCCCGAAGGGATTAAGCCATAACACAAGAATAGAGTGCAATTTTTTTTTTTTTAAATTACAACACATAAGATGCAACAAGATATCAAAGATTCAGATTACATAGCGGAAGACATCAACTAACACCTAAAGAGTTTCCCAACGAGATTACTTAAATTTCACAATTCACTTAACTCACACAATTAATCCAAAAAACTGAATATCTTAATAACGAGATAATTCATAATCAGGATAATTCCTTCCAAAAGAGGGAAATATAAATCACAAGCGAAGATTCATCATTAAGATCCATTCATAATCTTCATTCAAGCTTTTCATTTAAAATTACAAACCATACATCTAACATTCTAATACACTAGGATTTCATCATAACATAAGAGATCTTTCCGAGCATATTTAAATTCCTTAACAACAACTGAGTATAATTCATTACTCTAAGTTACATTCTTTCATATTCCAACTTATTGCATTTCAAAAGACGATTGCATACTAGCATCTACGATAAATCTCATCTAAACCACTTATACATTCGATCATCATGGCATTCAAGAAGGGACTGAATATAAGCATTTAAAGTTAATTCCATTTACCCACTTAACCATTCTAGCATAAGCTAATCATACATGATAAAGCTGAATAAAGGAAACATAAGAGAAAAACATCCCATAACACCATAATGATCTCGGAGTTCACCCCTAACGGGCTACATCTCCGGGTCTGCTCAACTGCAAGACCCCTCTGATAATTAATAAAGTTAAGAATACAAGAGGTTACACCATTACAATCCGGCCATCAAGGCGAAATATAAACAATATACAAACGACCGCATCGGTCAATAATACATAAACGATCTCTGAAAAGAACAGGATCCAGCTGAACGTAATCAAAGCTAATACAAAGGTCCAGAAGAGCATCCATAAAACTGAGCCATCACCACCCAAGGTCTAACATGAAACCGACACCTACAAGGGCAGAGACAAAAGAACGACCCACAAAGGTATGCCTAACAGGACAAATCGACAACACACTAGCGAACGTAGGGACAAGTGTCATCACACAACCTGGTATGGTTACCATGGCAAGTCTTCATAGGTCCTGGCCCATACACTGGGTTACCCAGGCAACCTAATCCGAGCTTCCGGCCCATCCAAGCCTCATGTGGACCCACACATCCTCTCGTGAAGACAAGGATGGTGGTTTGCCATTTCAGGCCTTCTCACAGCATGTCGAGTCTGTGTTAGCACTCGTCCCATGTGTGAGGCACAATTATCTTACTTAAAGATTACATTCTAATCTACTTAAAGGTTATCACTTATTAGACTCACTTTCGATGGGTTACCCAGCAGCCTCTTTGGGCGCGGCCCCCAATCGAAAGCCACTTTCCCATACGACACTAGACTAAACTCGGACGAACTCAAAACCAAGGAATACACATGGTCAGATGAATGGAGTTCAAGCAGGAGAAACAATCATCTGGTCAAACACGACTCATAGATGCACACTTACTAACGGTACTCTAACTAGAGACCCGACCAACAACGGTCAACCACAATCATCATTCGACTCACACACAAGGAGGATATGATCAAAACGACACTACCACAATACAACAGTCAACTCGGAATCGAGGACTGAAACAGGTACCCCAAGTCAATCCATACGACAGGGTCCTATCAAACAAAGCACTCTTGCCATTCATAATT
Organism: Cryptomeria japonica; assembly: GCF_030272615.1. Classification (NCBI taxonomy): domain Eukaryota; kingdom Viridiplantae; phylum Streptophyta; class Pinopsida; order Cupressales; family Cupressaceae; genus Cryptomeria; species Cryptomeria japonica. Next base: position 663,855,009 of record NC_081413.1, read on the forward strand.
AAAAGCGAATACCGAAATTAAACTCGCAAGGCAATAATCAGAAAAGACAATATTTCTTCAAATTGATTTAATCATTACAAGTCGATCAAGTTTTCTACAAGATCTAAATCAGATTACAGTTATCTACCTCATCAAGGGATAAGTTGTTCTTGGTTTTCTAACTCTCTAAGGTTCAAAGCATTGAACAGACATATTAAGTCATAATGAGTTTTTAAACCAAATCATATTAATAAAATTCAGACAACCATTAATCAACTAAAATAAGATATTTAATCTCCCTTCAAAACGCCATAGACATACTGGTTCAAAACCAACCTCTACAGTTCCATACTTTTTCAATCCCAGATGTACTATACGAATCACGGAAATATAAATATAAAAAGGAAGTCCAAATGAAGATAATCATTATCAAAAGCATATCGTTAAATTTCTAATGCCCAACGATAAATATTTCACTATTTTTCAATTACTCAAATGATATGTTCTACGATAATATTTAACATCATCAATTAGTAACTACATCGTATTTCAACGATTTTCCAATAACATATTATTCTCTATTATTTTTAAACAATACTACCTCAATTTGCCAAATGCTCTAATCAGCTAGAAGGTAAGATCTAGATTTATTAATCCAAGATCAATAAGAATATAAATAACAATATTCAATTGCGAAATTTCACAGTTTTAGAACTTAATTAGGAAGGGTACATAAGTCATGAAGTGAGATTGAATAATGATTAAACCTATAAAATCCATTACAAAATTAATCAATACCAATATAACGTTTATCATTTTTATGCCCCTTAATCATAATTAAGCAACTAATTAAAGCTTTAGCATTAAAATAATATTTAAAAATATTGTATGCATCTTTATTTATTTTTTTTGATACTAAAAAAAAATGCATAAAAAAAAAAAACATCTTAAAACTAATTTTAAAAAGGAACGCATTTTAATTAGGGCGAGGGCGGCCGTGCCCTAACCCTAGCCGCAGGGCAAAACCCGAGCGGCGGCACCACTGCGGTGCCCGCAGGCTCCGTGGCGCCCTGCGGCCACCGCAGTGTGCCGCGGCCGGAGTTTTTAACACCAGCGGGGGGGGGGGGGAACAGAGGGAACGAGCAGGGGGAGAAGGGGGGACGTGCGGGGGAGGGGGAGGAGCGGGTGGAGCTCCGCTCCCCGCCCTCCAAACCCCAAACCCAACAGTTTAAACCCTACGCACAGTCCGATACAAAACAACGCCCAGCTCAAAAAAAAAAGAAATAATATTGATCAAAGATTAACGCACAGGTTCGAATAAAGACCAAAACGCACAGATCGGGTTTTAATATAAATACTTTTTTTTTAAACACCCAGTCCGAAACTAAAACAAACGCCCATCACCAAATTTGATAAGAAATTTCGATTCAAAATAAATTCGATTTAAAAGAGACTGGTTCGGTATCAAGTTCTTTGGTGATTTTATTCTCTCCAAACACAAAGGGGTTTTCAAACACCCAACAGCAAAGAGGAATAACCCACCTCCATTAAAATTTCCAGCCAACTCAAATGGACAATCAAATTGTTTTCTCAATAACAAAAATCATTTCTTTCAACCAGAACAGTAAATTCTTTTGGCAACAAGAAAAACAATTCAGAATCCTACCTTCATACGCAATCCTGGATTAGCTGAAGGAGAGCCCACCTGCCAGATTCAGCAAAACTGCCTCTTCTCCAAAAGCCCCCCCAAATTTCATCTCCAAAAATATATTTTTCCAACCAAAATTCCTCCAAAAATGTCCTCCCTCCTCATCTCCCCAAATTTTGGGTTATATGAAAGAGTTGACCAAAAATTCTATTTTTGGAATTTAAAATTTTTATTTAAAAATAATTCTCTAAATTTAATCCTTTTCTAATTACAACAAATTGACTTGCCTTTTCAATAAAAAATCGATTTCCTCAATTAATACGATTTAACCTTTCAAATTTTAAAAGCCAACAGAATGCAATAAAATCTATTGAAATTTAAATACAAAACTTTCTTTTCAACAGCATATATAAAATGCATTTAATATTCAAATCAGACATTTAATCGAACTTACTCCCAATTTAAAAACGAGCAATCCAATATCAACGAAAATCGCATAACGAAATTCTGATTAATCTAGCCCATTAATCTCTAATGCACAAATACATAATTAATCAAAATAATTACTGAGGACTAATTAATCAAATTAACCATGCACACCAAGCACGCAAACCGAGAAGGTCAACCAAACAGACGACTCGCAAACCCAAACAAAAAGGGATCACCGACGACGACTGGCGATGCTCACTTGAGCATGACTAAGGTCAACTAGGGTCTTACGACCACCTAATCCAACTCTAAGGATAAAAGAGGTACACTCAAACCTGCAACCCAGGTGAAGACGAACCTCGCACTCATGCGGCGTTGTACCTGAAATCTCCTGCAACCAAGAGTCATACATGCATACATATATAAAATTTAATGAAAGCGTCAGCTCGATATTAATACCACGAAATAGGAACACCGAATAACTTGCATACAACTAGTGTGAGAACCACATCAATAGCTATGCGATAAATCAAACATCTGACTTTTACATTATATTAAGATAAACTAATCAAGATTAAACCAAGGTTAGAGATTGATTAGGGCAGGGGTACTACACGGTTGACCTTGTTAGTAGAGAATGTTTGAAATAATATTTCTTGAAGCTAAGAGAAGTTTGTGTAAATATATTCATTTAAAATAAATAATATTATATGCATGTTGAAATTCTCTAATAAAAAAGAAATTACAATCTTAATTATAATTAGTTTGTTTATCATTAGTAGTGTAAGGGTCTTATCTCAAACTCTAATAAGAATATACTAGTGATATATATAAAACATGATTTTTTTGGTTACAACATCTTAGCATATTGTTTCCCTATTGCCTTTGTAGGACGATTTTTTTGGTTAGTACATTTTAATTATTCATTATAATTGTTTCATTTATCATTAGTAGTGTAAGAACCTTATCTCAAACACTAAAAAGAACACACTAATGATATAAAACATGATTTCTTTTTGTTATGACATCTTAGCATATTGTTTCCCTATGACTTTTGTGGCATATCACTATGTGAACATGGGATGTATGCATGACTTAACCACTATGTGTACCTATGATGTGTGTAAATAAATTATATTTTATATAGTTCATATTATATGCATGTTGAGATTCTCAAAGTAAAATGAAATTGTGTTTTCAAAGTGAAATAAATGTAGATTTTAATTATTCATTATTACTCTTATAATACTTTCTTTTATCATTAGTAGTGTAAGAACCTTATCTCAAACACTAAAAAGAACATACTAGTAATATAAAACATGATTTATTTTGGTTATTAAATCTTAGTATATTGTTTCCCCATGGCTTTTGTGGCATGTCACTATGTGAACATGGGATATATGCATGACTTAACCACCATGTGTACCTATGATGTGTGTATGAGTTACCTTGTTCTAGTTTAGACAGATTTTTGCTAGTTGTAAGGAGGTGGTAGAAATTAGGATCCACTAAATCAAACGTTTAGTAAGTTGTTGACATATCATTAATATCTTTATGTTGTATTTTGAAAGGCACACCTTGGATACAACAACTACTATGTGATGTTTGTCTTGTCAACATAGCTAAAAATGAATCTAGAAGGATGAAACCTACAATGTAGCGTGGGATGCATTGACATTCCTATTTCTAGTTGGGATGTATTTGGAGGGTGAGTATTGGTGAACCAAGTAATCAGATGATGCATACAATAAGGTTGCATCCACTTGCTATTGTCAACTGAGCACCATGTGTGAGTTAATCACTGTGTACATGTATAATAATGGCCTCATTTGTTATGTATTGTTATATTTATGTAATTTCTAGTGATCACAACATGTAGTATGGGGTGCTTGTCTTGTCATCAGAAAACAATGAGCTATGAAGATGATGGGATCCTTGGTTTTAGTATAGGTTGAATTGAGATTCCTCTTTCTAGTTGGGATACACTTAAAAGCTTATGTGCTGGTGAACTAGGTAAAGTAGACTCAAATTTAGACACACATTCTAAAGTAGGCTCTTACTTAAGTGATAGTAGAAACAACCCTTACAATCCTTATGTAACTACACTAGTAGACTATGTCACAAGGTGTCATGTGTTACCAAAAAGGATAATTCTTCTTGTTGGATATGAGATTGTGAAGGAGACATTCTTTGGATAATAAATAGAAAATTTCAAGTCATTCGCATCAGATACATTTGACTCTACAAACTTTTTACTATTGTTATAATGGAATTCAAAAAAAGCTAGGGAATAATGTAAATTGAAGCATTAGGTTTCTTGAAGATTTAGTGACAGATAGGTGAAAGATAACTTTTCATTCTCCCATTCATGGATTGACTATTGTATCACACTTATTTCAAATTTGTGGTTAAACTAGATTGTGAATGCTAGGCATGTTAAAATATTCCACATCATTAGAAAATTGAGTCACTCACAAATGGTTGTAATGGTTGAAAAAGAGATGAAACATACATACAATAATGGTTGAAGACAAGAATGTAAATAAAGTGGTTCTTAAGTATAAGCAAAATTTTATAAAAATAGATAGACTATACCTTAAAGAGTCTCTCTAAGTAGGATGATTATACTCAATTGTTTCAAGTAGTAAAATTTGGTTGGATGTCGTCTATTTTGGAGTGGCCCATAGGATGTTCATTTCTTCAAAATAATATATTGAACATTCTTTCCTAATTCTTCATTGATCTTCTTGAATTTTAGTTAGTTGTTTATTTGACCTACTTACATAGTTTGTGTCAAATGCTTTCAAATCAATTGCAAACTAATGGAGCTATGACTCACAAAGAAGGAAGAGGAGTGGACAATAGTGTAGGTGGGAGAGAATCATGTGTGGAAAACCTTGCTCACATATTAAGCACCTTTTACACAAGACTTAGTTGTATATTTTTTTGGATAAAAAGAGTGATTGTGTTGAAAGATATTACTGAGGGGGAGAAGTAGATGCTACTATAGTTGGACTAGTGGAGCTCAACTTTGAGGAGGAAGCCTACATTGAGGATAAGTTTGTAAGAGCCATATTAGAACTTGGATCTCCCAACCTATTCAAGGATCTTGAACTTAAAAGAGCTAATAAATTAGATCATAAAAAACATGAAATGTGCTTTGAATTTGAGTCAATCTAAGGCCCCCAAAGAGTCATATAGATGAACACAAAGTTAGGACATACCACATTGTGGTTGGAATTTGTGCAAAATGAAGGTATTAAGATAGATAAGAGAAATATTACGAATTAAGACCACATGATCAATCAACTAAAAAAAATCATGCCATAGAAATACATAATATATTTATTTAAGAAATTCTAAAATCTAGATGTCAAATGAGGAAAAATTGTTAAATTGACTATAGACTTCAACATTTAGACTAACCATCTAAAAGATGTTGCAAAGGAAGTCGCTAAGTATATCAATTTTTTTTTTCTATTCATTCAAAATAAAATATTTCACATTGTATACAAGGGGCCTATCGAGTAGTGCTCATAGAGGAGTTTTCATAGAAACAAAAAAACTGTGGAAAGAAAAGGTACAAGAAAAAAGGTTAAACATGGTAATGGAAGACAAGCTTATGAATAGAAAGAAGTTATGTGCTAAACATGGTGATGGAAGGGCCAATTAGGACCAGATCAACATGTGAATTAGATTGTGCATGAATTGGGTTGTATTTAATGACAACCAACATTTTTTCTATCTGTATTGTCAAAATCCTTTCATCAAACATGGAATTAGGATTCTGATCAAGGGATTCTTATGCAACCAAATAAGTTTTGTACAACTAATAAGTCAACTCATCTTAGCTTTCAAATCTATATATTATGAATGAAGCTATAAAGGGTTGTTCTACAATATCTTCTCTTATATTATCTCAATAACATTGAAAAAAAACTTGGCATTGTTCCTTTGCGAATCTTGAGTTAAATATCAAAGTACTGAATGTATAAACCTTCAAGGCAATCCGGTGAATATTTTCACTTGAAATAAATAAAATATTGAGTTCATTCACAATGGTATGTTTTATTCAAATCCATAGAAGAAAAGGAAGTTGCGTAGGAAGGGGCATTAGAAGAATGTCTTAAAACACTCTCAAAACAATGAAGAATGTGAGATAATTTTATCAAGAAAGAAGAAGAGATAAAATATCTGAAAATTTGATATTTTTAATGATTTGTCTGCAAGTCTGAGTGATCTGAGAGTAACACTAGGATTTTTCTAATTGCTCCTGTGAATTTAATGTTCATTAGATTGGTCATATATTGAAATTATGGAGTTATTAATTGTCATTGCTCAATACATGTGTCGGTAAAAAATGACGTCAATTTGGTTGTCATTAAATTATTTAATTCTTCAATTGGACACCCATATGATCATCATCACCAACGATATTCATTTAAAATTGATGCCCATTTGACTATCATCTATAAAGTATGAGGTCAAATTTGACATTCGTTTATTTGTCATCTTAAAAAAAAGAGTTTGAATTTGATGTGTGTTCAAACATCATTTCTAACTTTAGTGAATTAAATTTGACTAGCATTTAGCATGTCAAGGATAAATCAATTGAATAAATTTGATATTATTTTGACAGTCACACAAATATTAGAAGTTAAATTTGATGTTTGTTTTTTATTAGAGATAAAATAGGTTTTGAGGGGACCCGAAACCCCTTACAACAAGTTTTGAAGGGACTTGAAACCCTTGGATTTTACACGGATCGAAAACCCAAAATAGACACCTGCCAAAGGATTCAACATTGATAACCAACAATCCAAACTCAACCAAGCATCGAAGAGTCAAATTTGATGCTTGTTTGGCTGTTAGTGTACACATTTGAAGGTTAAATTTGACAGAGATTAATCTGTTATGCGTAGAATTAATTGGGCCTAAATTTGATGTCTATTTAATTGTCATCGATTAGAACTACACGATAAATTTGATGCTCATTTTGTAGTCACAAGCAGCAATATGAGAAGTTAGATATGACGTTGGGTCGACCATCACTTCAAAGATTTACATTTAAAAAATACCGCCCCCCCCCCCCTTTTTTAATCTTTTGTCATCCATTTAAACAAATTGAAATGGAGTTACCTTCAAATTTTGTACTCTAATATTTAGATAGCTAGTATGAAATTTACTTGTTGTTGATGTAAAATTTATTACCTTTACTATTTCTGTTAGCCATTAAAATACTGATTGTTTTTATTTATGCTCTTAAAATCAATGCTACATGGAAGCAAATGACATAGAAGTTTAGGAGTCTGTTTGATGAAGTTGTGCAACCGATCCTTTTACTTTTGAACAAACAATTTGCATCCTTCATGTTCAGTATGGAAGTGCCTCATTAATAAATTCTCAATAAATTCTTATTTGTTAGTTCCTCATTTTAGCTATTTTCTTGCATTAGTAACTCTAGGCAATAAAAAAGTACACAACTTTGCTAATGTTTAGTGACTTGATGATTTTCAAGTATTTTTGTTATTTTTTTAAAAGTTTTGTAACTGCAACTTAATATACAAATAAAAAATAGATGTCCATTCTTAAATTTTGCAAAATGAATGTTGGAAAGAAAATATATGATAATGCTTGTGCTTCAACGTCTAATTGTATGGTCCTTGTCATGAATTCTATTTGTTGTTTTGTATAATGTTGTTTAGGTTCAGTTGTTTCATTGTTAAATGTTTATTTTAAGTTTTCAGCTTGTCATATTGTAATCTTTGCTAGATTTTATTTAATGATTTCTCTTGCAAGTTTTTAACATGTAATTTGATTTTTTCAATAAATAAATAAAGAATTAGGATATAGTCATGTTGTAAGAGAAGGACACACAACTAACTATTTTTGTTTAATGAGTGACTATTAAAAAACACAATAACAACACCTCCAGTAAGATTGTTGTGAGTATTTATCAATTTCGTTGTTGGGCCAATGTTAATATTTTGTTAAAATCTTGAAAAAGTTTAATTTAGGTAGTTGAGAATAAGTAATTTTATGTAATGTTTACATAATATTCCACATAATATAATTTTGAGTGTTCATTGATAGTATTTTGTAATGTGGGTTTCTTTAATTTTCATCTTGGTAGTGTTGGTATTAGACTCCATGGTGGGAAATATATTGGAGGCAAGTAATGCGGAGATTTAGTAGCACTTCAAAAGAAGAGAAATATATCATTTTTTCACTTAACTTAAAGAAATGGTATGAAAGATTGTTGTTATTTATTTTTTGAATGTTGAGATCTATTTTCAATCCATTGAAGATATTGCAATTTATTAAATTTGGCATTAATTGTGACATATTTATTCAAAGGTTATTCTCCTTTGTAGTGACTAAAACGTTGGGCTATGATTTTTTTGAGTTGAAAGTAAATTGAATTTATTGAAGGGAAATTGAGCATCCCAGAACAACCTTCTAAGATTAGTATGCACATTCGGCATCAAATACAAACTCACACTACTATGCCATAAAGCGGAATCAGGCACGGTTTATTTCCGACATTAACCCTTAGAGGAAAGCGATTGCAATTTTAGATCTTGCAAGATCAAAGAGCAGTTTTAGCAACATGCATACATTTAGATTCAACAACATAAAATCATAAAACAGAAGAAAAAGTTAGAATCTAATAGAACACAGATTTATCGTGGGGAAAACCGTTTCGGGTTAAAAACCCCACACTCCAAAATCAAAGAGCCATTGTATTATTCAGCAATAAATATATAGTTACACTACAATTTTCAGGATGTAGGCCTCTACATGGAGATTTACATCCTGCTCCATCTTGGAGAAAATCCGGCAACATAACCCCTGTAAAATGAACTCCTCTCTCTTCTCAACTCCTCTAGCAATTCTTACATTTATAGAGTTTACAATGCAAAAAAAAAGCTTCCCACAAGCGTCCACATTCAATGTATCTATGAATGTAATTAGAAAATTCCTTTTGCATAACTCTTGCATAAATAATATTTAATACAAATATTATTTATTCCATAAACATAAATCATCTAAGATGAGATAAACAAACCTTTTGCTAATTTGGAACTTTTCATTTTACTCCAAGCCTATCCAAGTAGAAGATTTGGTCCCACTGAAAATATTTCCAAAAACGTGCTAAAGAATGCAATTGCCACATGTCGCTAGGAAGGGGGTTTGAGAAGCTCCTCAAAATTTTACTTCTCCAAAGTTCCTTCCTTGTGCCAAGTGTCACAATTTCCTTTCACCTCAAAGCTTGTTGCACCCAACTTGCCATCAGGCCCTTCAATTAAGCTTTACACTTTGGAAACTTAATATATTCCATTAAATAAATAAAATTAGCACATAGGACCATTAAAAATAGTTAAATAATTTTCTTGGGACTCCTAAGGTTGAGGCACCTTAATCCCAACAATCTCCCACTTGACGAAGACCTTACAGGAGTCATCTCATCACAAGATTTACATTTCTAAGAGTTGCCTGATGAAACCACATCATCACTACCATCCATGAAACCACATAGACCCCAAACATGCTCTCATGGTCCATCAAGACATATGCAACAACATCCAAGATGTCCACCATCTTAGGAAACAAACCCTGTCATCCTCCAACATGCCACCTATGGAAGAAAAGGAACAAGCCAAGGTGAAAATGCACTGGTCTAAAGAACACAAACAAAAGATCCTAGTGATATCAAAGGCTACAGGATACTGCCACCACTCCACTGTTCTCATAAGCTATACAGAATCATCAACAACATCAACTTCAAAGCCTGTAACCAGAACACAACCGTGAAGTAATCCTCCAGAAAACAAGATAAACCACCAGCTAGAACAACAATCAAACTGAATGCTTCCATTCAACCTGATAAACCCACACAACTAAAAATAGCACCCACAACAAGTGTTAATCTATCTAATCACCCATACCTCAAAGGTATACACCATCAGTAAACTCATGCCACCAACATAACCAACCCAAGAAATTGCAACCTAAAGCTCCATGTGCAAAACTAGTCAATAAAGACCAAACACATCCAGGAACTCCTAGTACATGGGTAATGTTGAATCTAAAAAGATCAAAAGGCATATCAAGTCTACCAATAAAAACACATAAAGAGTGTAACCATGTAGTACCAAGGAGCACCCACAAATATATGCACACATCCTGCAAACAAAAAGTTGTAAGAAACTTCTCTCTCAACAAGTCTCCATATCTCTCCCAAGTTCTGCACATTTGAATGAAGAAAATAGATACATGAACCTCCATGTCATCACCCAAGGGACAACATATGACCACAAACTAGTGATCACTGCAGCTCCATACATAACCTCACATCCAATGCAAAGTGAATTCGAACCTCCAAGAAGATCACTAAGACCAAAGACAGAATCTGCAAACCATAAACATATAGCATGTCCTTCTACAAACACCTCTAAGTGTCAATTATGTCAAGTAAGATCTTCTTCACATCCCTATGTGAAAATCCATAACAACATCCAAACCCGTTCAACCTCAAGAGATCAAACATAACATATTCATCATAAATCTACATGGATGTAAGCCTCTCAAAGAAGATCAAACTATTCCATTTCCCATTTCAGGAAATCAACCCACTACCATCCCCTATGATCATTATAAAAGAAAACACATTCCAAGGAGATAACCATGCTAACAATATCTCATAATGAATCCTCCACAACTATCCAACTTTAGCTCAAGATCCATGCATACAAAAGAAAAGCATAACCCACTTGAGAGAAACAATGGGCAATACCTCTCAAGTTATAAACTACTAAGTAGACCGAGAGTGGGGAATGAGTAGTCTCCAAGATATCCAAGTCATCATGACTCATCCAAGAGAAATCTCCTCATAGGTCTCTATTGAACTCACATCCAATCCAGGTGTAGGCTTCTCAGACTTCCAATTGAAATCTCATCCAGAGTAACCATCTCAACACATTTCTCTCATCTCAAGATAACTACAACCTCACCTAAGTCTCCATGTATCCATGAGTACCAGCAAATGATCAATCCATGCCAAACTCTAAATGCTTCTTTGCACTTCCATGAAGTTCTCAGGCATATGACCAATGCACCCAATACAAAGAGAACTCACCAGACCACTGTCAAAGCTCCAATCAGCTAAATCAAGAACCCATCATGACTTCGTGATCTTACCTTCCCCTCCTAGGAGATCACATGCTCTAAGTGAACATACCATGGTCTCAAGAGCAATGCATCATGCCAAACTTTAAATGCACAATCAAGAGTATACCATGACATAACACAAACATTACTCTAAACCAACATCACCTATCAATAACCACTTATTAGGATAACTGGTGAACAACTGAGAGGTGCGGGGGAGGGGGGGGGTGAATTAGTTGTTAACAGATTATGTTAATTAAACTACTTAACACTTTATACCAGAATAACTGATTAAGCATTAAAGCATAATTGAAAACCAAAGAATCAATACCATGTAATCATAACAAATAACACTATGATTTGTATGTGGAAAAATCGGAAAGGGAAAAACCACGATGGGAAACCCTACCCACAATCAGATGATACTTCTGCAACAAGTATATGATTACAATAGGGGTCTGCACATGCAGGAAGACAATGCCTAGAGTGCACTACTCATCACAATGAAGTCTCATTGACTACATATATGTCAATGACCTCAACATATTTGGACAAATATCGAGAGAGAAGAACTGTCAGTGATAGCATCAAACATATCAGATTTTAGTTCCGGATAAGCTCAATACCGGAGGTCTAAAACCTCTTACATAAACCCAACTTGATCTCCTATGATCGATAAAATCCTCTGCACAAATAATTATGACATTATTCGCTCCTTGCCATGATCTACAATGAGATCTTACATATATTTATACCAACTTGGGACCTAACCAATTAGGTCAACAACCCAAATGATAATTCAATAGATCCATTACATAATCCTAAAATAAAATAATAAAGAATGTTGGCCTAAGGCCAAAAAAACATCATCCCATCAATAAAACATCCCAGAAATGCATCCGAGGATCCACCAACATGTTACATGAAAACCGCTCCATAATCTAGATAGCATCAGCCCTAAATTAGATCCACACATGACAAAGCAATGACATCAATCAGTCGAGGCACGAACACAATCACCATCAACATCTTGAATCTCTTCTAGAAGCTGTACCAACACCACTTATGCATTACATCAAAGATCTTCAATAAAGCTCTGCCGGTGAAACCCTTACCGGACCTGCAAAGCAGGCTTACTAGAACATGAGCTAGCATTGGATCATCAAGTCAATACAAACTGACTAAAACATACTTTAAAAGCATATGAACCATCCATACAAACTTATTCCATCATCTAGATCATACCGGTGACAATCAACTGATAATCTTCCCAATCCAATCCTTCTACCGGAAGTCGGTAAACAACTATAATAGCTAGTGTTGACATCAATGATAAAACATCAATGCAACACATAATCAATTCCATCTTATGGTCAAAACCACCAACACCTCACACCAAATACTAAAAGAACCCTCCATGGCTGCAAGATGTTACATATCCTCAAATAGTGTACATGCAAAAGATGAAATAACCCTTCTGCAACAACATGATCTAAGAGTCCCTCCAAACCATCTTCATCACTAAAGAAGATCATCCATCGCCAAGTGATGAATACACAACCACTCCTAAAGCTCCCATTGAAACATGGTACCGATCTCTCCAACCACATGATGCACCATCTCCCAAATTTTAAAATCATCCAGGTCTACACACATACAAGTGTACTAATAATCACACCAAGTGAAACCAAGATCTCCAAACCAAGGAAATACACCATGCTACATGACCCCATAGCCGACTATCCAGGTGCTCACTTATCTTCCATCCTCTCAACTCAAAGCAACTACACCAATGCACAAGTAGCCACAGACAAGGCTAGTTAACAAGTCTACATTAACACTGAATCAAACCTCATGGATATAGACAGTCCACATCTGGGTTCTCCCACTGCAAAACATGTAGGTAAAGACAACCCACAATATTGCACAACTCATAGATCCAACCATTGAAACATGCAAACTCACTATCACATCAGCAACATGCAAATTGAGATCTTAAAGAGAACAATCATGTAGACAACATGACTCAAGCACCAGATCAAGCACAAATCTGATTTGCCAATCATGTCCACATTGAGCACCATAATCTAGGAATCTACCAAGTATCACCACATAAATGCTGAGTGACTAATCACATACCAACATCCCCATGTAGAGAAAGCATCTCACCTCCTCTCACCATGCACAGAGAATGCATAGAGAACTGCAACTATCTCATCCAGTAACACCTCAAAAGAAATAAGGTCTAGAAAATAGCTCCTCTGTAGCTCCACAAAACCACAATTTTTTTTTCTTGAGCATGTAAAATTTGCAAAACCACTATGTTTGAGAACACCTATGCACATCCATACCCACTTCACATCCGAAAGACTCAAAAGTTTGAAAAAGCACCAAACAACTTAACCCAGAACAATGGACTATCATAGATGAGTATCACCATAATTTTTTAAGGAAAATCTATAAACCCCTCAGATCCAAGGAATATGAATCCAAGCCATGCAAGTACAATCATCCATAAGGAAAAAATAGATCAGGAACTCCAGACCCATTTGTAGGCCAACTCCTTAACCACCATCAGCACATGTATCTTAGGGAGACATGCTATCCAAAAGCTTGTAGACCATCCAATGATCAACTCCATAGCCTCCATGCATTACAAGAGAAACATTTCAAAGGTAACTTTCCATCATAATTACTAGCTCCCTTAGGTAATCTCCGAGCAATAAGTGCTTCAAGCTCATCCAATTCTTTTTCCTGTTCTTCCTATTGGTATTTTGGTATGGTTTTGTCATTGATGTCAACACCTACTAAAACACTAGCACTTTGGAGATCCAGCAACATTCACCGGCAAGCAAGTAACTATTGCATAGTTAGTGGTATATGGTACACCGACAGGATATATTGATCACCGACACTTGGAATGGCATGGAAGACACTTGGTAATATCAAAGACATCGTGTGGACATCTTGTCTTAATGAATTGATCATTGGTATATTCATATTTGCATATTTGCCTTTACTAGCAAATAGGTCCAAGGTTATCCAGGGTTACACCAACAGGTTTATCTTTTCCAGATTAGCATGGCACGCTATGGAGATGATTAATTATTGTTGTAAATGCATTAAGCCGACATGTTCAATTGGTTATTGCATCAGATATAGTATTATTTGTAAAATTTTTTTATTTTAATATCTTGTAGAGCCGACCTACTAAAATTGGTCTTAGGTTATGGTATAAATGTAAGATCTTAGATGTAAGATCAAGTGTGGAATGTGAAGAAGGTTTTTGTGAAGGTATATGCGAGATTAAGCAGAGCTATACATGCAGACATCATTTGAATGTGAAGCTAGGTTTTTGTGAAAGCATATCAGCATTACACCAATACTGAATCAAGCATATAAAGATGTTATTTTGAGTAGTACATTCTTATTGGATTTAACCATCCAATTGTAGTCAGTGTGACTCCCATTTGTGTTTGAGCAGTGAGCTCTAGGCGCTTGGCCTTTCTGCATGTGCAGACCCCATTTATGTACACTTACTATCTGCAGTAGTATCATCTGATTGTGGGTAAGGTTTCCCACCATGGTTTTTCCCCTTACAGGGTTTCCACGTACAAACATTGGTGTTATGTGTTGTGGATGACTTTGTCTTTTATTTTCATGCATTAATCTTTACCGGTATTGCATTTATCTGTTAATTTGTCCACCGGTATAACAGATTGTCTCAACAGTACTAAGCAGTAATTTGTTTAAGTTGTTTTTGGTTTGTAATTATTAGACAACTGATTCACCCCCCCTCTCAGTTGTCCTCGGGACCTAAAAATTGGTATCAGAGCTAAGTCCTCTTTTTGCAGAAGTTTAACAACTTGAGGAGATCCAATGTCTACTAACTATTTTAGGAAGGACAGTACTAAACTTGATGGAACCAACTATGGGATATGGAAGATCAGAATGGAGACACATTTGAATTGCATTGGAAAAGACATTTGGGATGTTACAAATAATGGCTATACTGTTGCCACTACCACTCAGCCTAATCCACCTAACTTGACTAAAGATGAAGAGAATGATTGCAAAGCAAGAGAAGCACTTTTGAGTGCATTGACAGATCAACAAATCATGGGATTATTAGATACATCAACTACTAAAGCTATTTGGGATCATTTGGAAACACTGAATGAAGGAGATTCCACAGTCAAAATTGCAAACTCGAAAGCTTTCGGGTCAGGTATGAAAATCTGAAAATGGAAGAAGATGAAAGAATTTATGCTTTTATGGAAAGAGTAAATGAAATTGTTTTGGGTATTAAATGTTGTGGAGGAACCTTAAGTGAAGATGAAATTGTTTCAAAAGTTTTAAGAGGATTGCCACCGGCATATAAAATGAAGGTTACTGCTATAAATGAGTTAAGAACAATGCCTAATACATCAGTAACTAGGGATACATTGATTGGAAAACTTTCAGCTTTTGAAATTGAAGAATTTGGTCCTGTTGCTACTATTAAGACAAATTTGGCCTTTAAAGCATCAACATCATCTGCTCCATCATTTGACAAATCTGATTGGAAATCCTTTTATGCAAGAGAACTTGAAGAAAGTAGGAAAGAACTTGAAGAACTTGAAGCACTATTTGCAAGGAAAATGCCTAAAGGTCCAATTGGAAGTAAGTATGAAGGTAAAGCACCTTTTAAATGTTTTAACTACAATAAAATTGGTCATATGGCTTTAAGATGCCCTGATAGACATGCTAGACTAAGAGAAGAAGCTAGAAGGACATACAAGCCTAATCCTGAATATCAGAGATACAGATTTAAGAAGAATAAGGACAAATCTTGTTATGTTGCTGATGAAGGAGTGACTGATGATTCTGATGAAGATCCGACAGACAATGGATGGGTTTTTGTTGCTATAACTGAAGATCAACCAACACCTGTAGTGCAACTAGTAGAACAAGCCCTAGCAACTAAAATTAAAGTAAAGGATGAATGGATCATTGATTCTGGATGCTCACATCATATGACATGAGATAAAGGTAAATTCTTGAACTTTCAAGAATATAATGGTGGTTTAGTAAGATTTGGAGATGACAAATCTTGTCAGATCAAAGGTAAGGGTTCAATATCTCTTGATGGTAAGCATAACACTGACAATGTCTACTATGTTGAAGGTTTAAAGCATAATCTTTTAAGTGTTGGTCAACTAGTTGAGAAAGGATTTCAGTTAAAATTTAAGAATGGAAAATGCAATATCATGAACAGAACTGGTTTAGAAATTGCAACCGGTAATTAGACTAGAGGTAAAAATCAGTACTACTAAGGCAGTTAGAGATCTACCTGAAATTGTCAAACCTCACAATACAGTATGTAAGGAATGTCAATTTGGAAAACAGGTTAGAGATAGTTTCAAAAGTATTCCAGAGAAATCTAATAATGCTCTTGATTTAATTCATACTGATTTATGTGGTCTAGCTAGAACTAAAAGCTTACAAGGTGATAGATATTTCATGCTAATCATTGATGTCTATTCCAGAATGTGTTGGGTTACTTTTCTTAGAGAAAAATCAGAAGCACTTGGAAAGTTTAAACTGTTCAAAGCAATGGTTGAAAATGAAACCGGTAAGAAAATCAATTGTTTAAGATCAGATCAAGGAGGAGAATTCACATATAAGGAATATAATACATTCTATGAAGTGAATGGAATCAAAAGACAACTATCAGCACCTCGGACACCACAACAGAATGGAGTTGTTGAAAGAAAAAATAGAAGTATCTTGGATGTCGCTTGAAGTATGTTATCAGAAGCAAATTTATCACGTGTATTGGAGAGAAGCAGTAAGTACAACGGTCTATACATTCAACAAAGTTCACATCAAAGGTGAAACCAGTAAGACCCCTCATGAACTATGGTTTGGTAATACTCCTACTCTTAAGTATTTCAAAGTATTTGGAAGCAAATGTTACATTAGAAGAGATGAGTATATAGGAAAATTTGATCCTAGAAGTGATGAAGGAATATTTCTTGGTTATTCATTTAAGAGCAAAGCCTATAGATGTTTTAACAAGAGATTGCAGAAAATTGTTGAGAGTACAAATGTAAAGATTGATGAACAATTCAGGGGAACTTCAAGGTATATAGACTCAGAACCGATAACAAAAATTCTAAAAAATGAACCTACACTGAATACACTGGTACAGAGTGAAGATCCAGTTACATCGATATCATCTAACAATTCCACTGTGACTGAAAAACAACAACAAACAAAGACACCCCAATATGTAGGATTGAATCATTCTGAAGATCAGATAATTGGAAACAAGTACAAAGGAGTTATGACAAGAGAAAGATTGGCAAATGAAGAGGTATGTCTTATTTCTCAAATTGAACCATCATCAATTAATGAGGCATGTGAAGATAAGTATTTGACTAAAGCTATGGAAGAAGAATTAGAGCAAATTGAGAAAAATAACACTTGGACATTAGTTCCCCGGCCTAAAGATAAAAATGTAATTGGAACAAAATGGGTATTCAGAAGCAAACTTAATGAAGATGGTAAAGTTATAAGAAACAAAACAAGACTAGTGTGTAAGGGATATTCTCAAAAAGGAGTTGACTATAATGAAACCTTTGCACCGGTAGCTAGAATTGAGTCAGTTAGATTGTTTTTGGCCTTTTCAGCACATAAGAACTACAAAGTATATCAAATGGATATTAAATGTGCATTTTTGAATGGAGATCTTGAGGAGGAAGTTTGCATTGAACAACCTGATGGATTTTCTTGAACAGATGACAAAGATATGGTTTGCAAGTTAAAGAAAGCTTTGTATGGATTGAAGCAAGCTCCAAGAGCTTGGTATGACAGATTGGATAAGTATCTTTTGAAAATTGGTTTTTCTAAAGGTAATGCTGATAGTAACTTATACTATAAAGTGACTAATGATGACATCTTGGCTATAGAAGTTTTTGTTGATGATATAATATTTGGAGGAGAAGATGGATTGTGTAAAGACTTTTCTATCAAAATGCAACAAGAATTTGAAATGTCTATGATTGGTGAAATAAGATTCTTTTTAGGATTGCAGATTTCAAAGACTGACAAAGGTATATTCTTGAGTCAATCAAAATACTTAAAAGAGTTACTTAATAAATTTGGGATGGAGAACTCTAAACCGGTAAGGACACCTATGACTACAAATGACAAACTATCTTTAAGAGATGAATCTACTCCTGTTAATCCAACAAGGTACAAATCTATGATAGGAGGTTTACTGTATTTAACACAAACAAGACCTGATATTATGAATGCAATATGTATTGTTTCAAGATTTCAGAGTAATCCTAGAGAAAATCATGAATCAGCAATAAAAAGGATTTTTCGGTACTTACAAGGCACTACAAATCTTGGATTATGGTATCCTAGAGATGAAAATTTTGATCTATGTGCATACACAGATGCAAATAGGGCAAGAGATGTGGATGACAGAAAAAGCACCACTGACAGAGCATTATTTTCTTGGAAACAGATTAGTTTCTTGGTTGAGCAAGAAACAGAGTTGTACATCTTTATCAACAGTAGAATCAAAATATGTTGCAACAACAACTACCGATACATAGGTACTTTGGCTTAAACAAATGTTGAAAGACTTAAAGGTAAAATGCAAGGAACCTATAACTATCTATTGTGATAACACAACAACAATTGATATATCTAAGAATCAGGTACTACATTCTAAAACAAAACATGTTTCCATGAAACTAAATTTTCTAAGGAAAAAAGTTGAAGCAAAAGAAATAAATCTGGTTTATGTGAATACTAAAGAACAATTTGCAAATATTTTTACAAAACCTTTGCCTAAGGAGACTTTTGAATATCTTAGAGAACAGATTGGGGTCATACCCCCACCGGTAGATACTTAGAGAGTTGATGTCTGTCATCAACCGACAGAATTAACAGAGATATATTCTTACTCCAGCTTTGATGAGGAAGCTACTTCTCAGGGGGAGTAGTTGGTATATTCAATTGATTCGTATTTTGTATATGAACTTGGTTTTGTTGTAACTTTGACATTTGATGTCAAAGGGGGAGAGATTGGTATGGAAAAACTTTGAAAAAAACATATGTTGCTCCCAGGGGGAGAGATTGTTGTTTGGGAGATATTATTACTCTCTATATCTGTATTTTGATTTTTGGTTATGATCTTTTTGGAAATTGTTGGTTTTTGGTACTTGGCATTTTTGTTTTGGCACTTTGATGGTTTTTCCATCTTGTGTTGCCATCAATGCCAAAGGGGGAGATTGTTGGTATTTTGGTATGGTTTTGTCATTGATGTCAACACCTACTAAAACACTAGCACTTTGGAGATCCAGCAACATTCACCAGCAAGCAAGTAACTATTGCATAGTTAGTGGTATATGGTACATTGACAGAATATAATGATCATCGACACTTGGAATGGCATGGAAGACACTTGGTAATATTGAAGACATCATGTGGACATCTTGTCTTAATGAATTTATCATTGGTATATTCATATTTGCATATTTGCCTTTACCGACAAATAGGTCTAGGGTAATCCAGGTTTACACGGACAAGTTTATCTTTTCCAGATTAGCATGGCACGCTATTGAGATGATTAATTATTGTTGTAAATGCATTAAACCGACATGTTCAATCAGTTATTGCATCAGATATTGTATTATTTGTAAAATCTTTTTATTGTAATATCTTGTAGAGTCGACCTACTAAAATTGGTCTTAGGTTATGGTATAAATGTAAGATCTTAGATGTAAGATCAAGTGTGGAATGCGAAGAAGGTTTTTGTGAAGGTATATGCGAGATTAAGCAGAGCTATACACACAAACATCATTTGAAGTTGAAGCTAGGTTTTTATGAAAACATATCAGCATTACACCGGTACTGAATCCAACATATAAAGATGCTATTTTGAGCAGTACATTCTTATTGGATTTAACCATCCAATTGTAGTCAGTGTGACTCCCATTTGTGTTTGAGCAGTGATCTCTAGGCGCTTGGCCTTTCTGCATGTGTAGACCCCATTTATGTACACTTACTATCTGTAGTAGTATCATCTGATTGTGGGTAAGGTTTCCCACCATGGTTTTTCCCCTTACAGGGTTTCCACGTACAAAAATTGGTGTTATGTGTACTGGATGACTTTGTCTTTTATTTTCATGCATTAATCTTTACCGGTATTGCATTTATCTGTTAATCTGTTCACTGGTATAACAGAATGTCTCATCGGTACTAAGCAGTAATTTATTTAAGTTGTTTTTGGTTTGTAATTATCAGACAACTGATTCACCCCCCCTCTCAGTTGTCCCCGGGAGCTAACACTTCCATCTCTTTCATTTCTCTCTCATACCTTGAAACCCTAGATGAACTCTCAAACCCGTTGAACCTCAAGAGATCAAACATAACATATGCATCATAAATTTACATGGATGTAAGCGTCTCAAAGAAGATAAAACTACTCCATTTCCCATTTTAGGAAATCAACCCACTACCATCCCCTATGATCATTATAAAAGAAAACACATTCTAAGGAGATAACCATGCTAACAATCTCTCATAATGAATCCTCCAGAACTATCCAAGTTTAGCTCAAGATCCATGTGATGCTCTGCAAAAAGGATTAGAAAATCTATTTGATGGCAACACACACAGGAGCACAAGAAACAAACGTTAGTGTTAGCAACAAAAGATTATCCTAAACGGGCATATCAAGAGAGATATTAAGCATGAAATAGAAAGCATATAAACATAGAATAAAATAGCTAATCAAGATGCTCATAGTTGCTCCTCCCTTGTTCCTCTCCTCTCCAAGTCCCAAATGAGTGTAGCTCTCAGCAGTTTTTTGCACTATGGATGCTTATGGAAGATTGAGATTTAATATTAAGCTTCAAATATGAAATGAAAAGCTAAATACTATGCTATTGATGCTAAAATGATTGATTTTACCAAAAAGACAAGATTTTAGTTATGCTATGCTAAATGCTCTCTAAAAATGTCTATATCCTAAATGCATACAAGTTTTCAGGATCTGGATTATGAAGGAATGGGCTCTATTTATAAGAAAAATGGAGCAATGGATGGCCAGGATTGAAAGGTTTAATCAAGGGTCAAGCTTGAAAGTTGGGGATCCATGTGCACAATTTGCACCAATGAAATGGTGACAAGTGTCAACATAAGATTGGGTTGAGAGAAGAGGTTGGAGGCATTAAATGCCTGAGGAGACCTCATGGTTATCTAGAAGGTAAGGGTCAAGCCTAAATTAGGATTACCCACTGGATCAGGAGTTAATGCAAGGATAAACCTTTGTGCAAATGATTAAGAGATAATCATGGCCAAAGCATTAAAGGCTTGATGAGACCCTTGGGTTGGGTAGAGGTTGAGTCAAAACAAATGTTTTAACCATGTAGGAGGGTTTGGGTTAACCATTAATGGTTTTTGAAGACTTTGTGGATTAAGTGGTTGAAGGTTGGAAGCTTTCAAAGGTTATCCAAGACTTTGAGACATTTAGTGATTGAAGGTTGGAAGCTTTCAAAGGTTATCCAAGACTTTGAGACATTTAGTGGTTGAAGGTTGGAAGCCTTTAATGGTTATCAAAGACTTTTAGGCTTTGAGAAGTGACTCCATTTTGCTTAGGAATGTGACAATAATTAGGGGATGGATTAGGCTAATTAGGAAGGGGTTAGAAGAATCTAGAAGGGGATTAGATTTTGCAAGTGGATTTGGTGGGTGAGGGAAAATAGGATTTTATTTAAAATAAAAATTCATTTATTTCAATAAATGTGTGCAAGTTGTATTTGGATAAATATTCAAATAAATATTAATTTATTTAAATGAAAAAAAAAGGAAGATAAAGCATTAAAATGCTTGAAGACTTTGAGGGGAACCATTAAAGGCTTGAAGACTTTAAGGGAAGACATTAAGTTTGAAGACTTCAAAGCCATCAAGTTTGAAGACTTTAAGGGAAACCATTAAAGGCTTAAGAAGACTATAGAAGGAAGCCATCAAGTTTGAAGACTTTAAAGCCATCAAGTTTGAAGACTTTAAGGGAAACCATTAAAGGTTTCAAGTGGGCGAGGATAAATAGGATTTTAAATAAATAATTTATTTAAAATAGTTGTGCAACTTGCATTTGTAGGAAAATGCAAGTGGGTGGAGGATAAAGGTGATTTAAATAAATGATTTATTTAAAATAGTTGTGCAACTTGCTTTTGTAGGAAAATACAAGTGGGTGGAGGATAAAGGTGATTTAAATAAATGATTTATTTATTTAAATGTGAGAGGTGGGATTTTGGGGGATTTAAATAAATATTAATTTATTTAAATGTGAGAGAAGATTTAATTAAACAAATATGATTTATTTATTTAATTAATGGTATGAATTTGGTTAAGTGAATTAAATCAAATAAATTGAATAATTTATTTAATTAATAGGAGAAGAGGGTTAAGATGAATTAATTAAATATTACTTTAATTAATTATTAATTGATGGTTAAATAATCAAATAAATACTAAGTATTCATTTAATTAAGTGGACAGATTTATGTGACTACACCATGTATATGAAAGAAAACCATAAACCACTTGAGAGAAACAATGGGCAATACCTCTCAAGTAATAAATTGCCAAGTAGACCGAGAGTGGGGAATGAGAAGTCTACTCCAAAATATCCAAGTCATCATGACTCATCCAAGAGTAATCTCCTCATAGGTCTTTATTGAACTCACATCCAATCCAGGTGTAGGCTTCTTAGACTTCCAATTGAAATCTCATCAAGAGTAACCATCTCAACACATTTCTCTCATCTCAAGATAACTACAGCCTCACTAAGTCTCCATGTATCCATGAGTACCAACAAATGATCAATCCATGCCAAACTCCTAATGCTTCTTTGCACTTCCATGAAGTTCTTAGGCATATGACCAATGCACCCAATACAAAGAGTACTCACCAGACCACTGTCAAAGCTCCAATCAGCTAAATCAAGAACCCATCATGACATCGTGATCTTACCATCCCCTCCTAGGAGATCACATGCTCTAAGTGAGCATACCATGGTCTCAAGAGCAATGCATCATGCCAAATTCTAAATGCACAATCAAGAGTATACCATGACATAACACCAACATCACCTATCAATAACCATATTAGGATAACTGGTGAACAATTGAGAGGGAGGGGGGTGAATCAGTTGTTAATAGATTATGTGAATTAAACTACTTAAAACTTTATACCAAAATAACTGATTAAGCATTAAAGCATAATTGAAAACCAAAGAATTAATACCATGTAATCATAACGCATAACACCATGATTTGTATGTGGAAAACTCGGAAAGGGAAAAACCACGATGGGAAACCCTAGTCACAGTCAGATGATACTTCTGCAGCAAGTATATGATTATAATAGGGGCCTGCACATGTAGGAAGACACAATGTCTAGAGTGCACTGCTCATCACAATGGAGTCTCATTGACTACATAGATGTCAACGATTTCAAAATATTTGGACAACAATCCAGAGAGAAGAACTATCGGTGATAGCATCAAACATATCAGATTTTAGTTTCGGATAAGCTCAATATAGGAGGTCTAAAACCTCTTACATAAATGCAACTCGATCTCCTATGATCGACAAAATCCTTTACACAAATGATTATTACATTGTTCGCTCCTTGCCATGATCTACAATGAGATCTTACATATATTTATACCAACTTGGGACCTAACCAATTAGGTCGACCACCCAAATGATAATTCAATAGATCCATTACATAATCCTAAAATAAAATAATAAAGCATGTCGGCCTAAGGCCAAAAAAACATCCCAGAAATGCATCCGAGGATCCACCAACATGTTACATGAAAACCGGTCCATAACCTAGATAGCATCGGGCCTAAATTAGATCCACACATGACAAAGCAATGACATCAATCAGTCGAGGCACGAACACAATCACCATCAACATCTTGAATCTCTTCTAGAAGCTGTACCAACACCACTTATGCATTACATCAAAGATCTTCAATAAAGCTCTGCCGATGAAACCTTTACCGGACTTGCAAAGCAGGCTTACTAGAACATGAGATAGCATTGGATCATCAAGTTAATACCAACTGACTAAAACATACTTTAAAAGCATATGAACCATCCATACAAACTTATTCCATCATCTAGATCATACCGGTGACAATCAACTGATAATCTTCCCAATCGAATCCTTCTACCGAAAGTCGGTAAACAACCATAACAGCTAGTGTTGACATCAATGACAAAACATCAATGAAACACATAATCAATTGCATCATATGGTCAACACCACCAACACCTCACGCCAAAGACTAAAAGAGCCCTCCATGGATGCAAGATGTTACACATCCTCAAATAGTGTACATGCAAAAGATGAAAGAACCCTTCTGCAACAACATGATCTAAGAGCCCCTCCAAACCATCTTCATCACTAAATAAGATCATCCATCGCCAAGTGATGAATACACAGTCACTCCTAAAGCTCCCATTGAAACATGGTATTGATCTCTCCAACCACATGATGCACCATCTCCCAAATTTTAAAATCATCCAGGTCTACACATATACAAGTGTACTAATAATCACACCAAGTGAAACCAAGATCTCCAAACCAAGGAAATACACCATGCTACATGACCCCATAGCCAACTATCCAAGTGCTCACTTATCTTTCATCCTCTCATCTCAAAGCAACCACACCAATGCACAAGTGACCACAGACAAGGCTAGCTAACAAGTCTACATTAACATTGAATCAAACCTCATGGATATAGACAGTCCACATCCGAGTTCTCCCACTGCAAACATGTAGGTAAAGACAACCCACAATATTGCACAACTTGTAGATCCAACCATTGAAACATGCAAACTCACTATCACATCAGCAACATGCAAATTGAGATCTTAAAGAGAACAATCATGTAGACATCATGACTCAAGCACCAGATCAAACACAAATCTGATTTGCCAATCATGTCCACATTGAGCACCATAAGCTAGGAATCCACCAAGTATCACCACATAAATGCTGAGTGACTAATCACATACCAACATCCCCATGTAGAGAAAGCATCTCACCTCCTCTCACCATGCACAAAGAATGCATGGAGAACTGCAACTATCTCATCCAGTAACACCCCAAAGGAAATAAGGTCTAGAAAATAGCTCCTCTATAGCTCCACAAAACCACAAGTTTTTTTCCTTGAGCATGTAAAACTTGCAAAACCACTATGTTTGAGAACACCTATGCACATCCATACCCACTTCACATCCGAAAGACTCAAAAGTCTGAAAAAGTACCAAACAACTTAACCTAGAACAATGGACTATCATAGATGAGTATCACCATAATTTTTTAAGGAAAACCTATAAACCCCTCAGATCCAAGGAACATGAATCTGAGCCATGCAAGTACAATCATCCATAAGGAAAAAGTAGATCAGGAATTCCAGACCCATTTGTAGGCCAACTCTTTAACCACCATCAGTACATGTATTTGAGGGAGACAGGTTATCTAGAAGCTTCTAGATCATCGAATGATCAACTCCATAGCCTCCATGCATTCGGGGTAACAAAAGCAACACCTTCCAATACTAGGAAAATCAAGCACGCTACATAAGAACCTCACTCCATAGTTGAAACAACCCAATCTTCTCCTTATTACCAGGGAGCCACTCACAGACACCCAATATGATAACTTTGTTGCATGCAACCACAAAGTGTAAAAAGCACACCCCATGCTTTAGGAATTATTTTGCTATCAAACAAGATCTTCAGATCAACATCATTTCAACGTGACCAACTCTATTTTATCCGTCTTAACCATCCTTCAAAATGTGTGCTGTCACCTGAGACTGAAACAAGTACAAAACTTCCACTCACCAAAGGATCAATATTTAGTCAATTCTTTCAGATTCCCTCAAGCTTGGCAGGCCAAGAAATCTTCACAGAAGGAATACAAAGAACCCAAAACACCAATAATCTACACATGCATTGACATGCAAGCAACATGTAAGTCCATGCAAGTACATGCATCTCACAAAATGCACATGCAAGCAACTTGCAAATCTTGGAACATTGCTCTGATACCAAATGAAAGGAAATTGGGCATCCTAGAACATCCATCTAAGATCAATATGTGCATCCAACATCAAATACAAACACACACTAATATGCCATAAAGAAAAACCAGACACATTTTATTTCCCACATTAACCCTTAAAGGAAAGCGATTGCAATTTTAGATCTTGTGAGATTGAAGAGCAGTTTCAACAACATGCATACATTTAGATTCAACAACATAGAATCATAAAACAGAAGAAAAAGATAGAATCTAATAGAACATAGATTTATTGTCAGGAAAATACTTCCAGGTCAAAATCCCCCCACTCCAAAATCAAAGAGCCATTGTATTATTCAACAAGAAATATACAGTTACAATAAAAATTTTCAGGCTTTAGGTCTCTACATGGAGATTTACATCCTTCTCCATCCTAGAGAAAATCTAGCAGCATAACCCCTGTAAAATAAACTCCTCTCTCTTCTCAACTCATCTAGCATTTCTTACATTTATAGAGTTTACAATGCAAAAAAAATAGCTTCCCACAAGCGTCCACATTCAATGTATCCACGAATGTTATTAGAAACTTCCTTTTGCATAACTCTTGCATAAATAATATTTAATACAAATATTATATATTCCATAAACATAAATCATCTAAGATGAGATAAACAAGCCTTTTGCTAATTTCGAATGTTCCATTTTACTCCAAGCCTATCCAAGTAGAAGATTTAGTCCCGCTGAAAATCTTTCCAAAAATGTGCTAAAGAATGCAATTGCCACATGTGACTTGGAAGGGGGTTTGAGAATCTCCTAAGAATTGTACTTCTCCAAAGTTCCCTCCTTGTGCCAAGTGTCACAATTTCCTTTCACCTCAAAGCTTGTTGCGTCCAACTTGCCATCCGATCCCACAATTAAGCTTTGTGTTGGTCTAAAATTCTGATTTCCCTATCTCCTTTGTAAGAAAATTAGAGCCTCTATTGCATATGGAGAGAACGATAAGAAAATCAAAATCCAGAATAAAATATAACAAGGTTTATACAAAACCTTCTACACTTTAAGCTTATCCTAAGCTTAGGTGGGTATACCTCTTGTGAATACTTTCGCAATTATAATATAAGTTCCATAGTAAACCAGTGTTAGAAATCTGTAAACCTTATCACCTCAACAATACTGAAACATAAAAGAAAACTTGTGTTCATTTTCACTCTTGACCCCAAGGAAGATAAAAAAACTCCACAAATGATATCAGTGCCTTTTTCAGGCTACAGAGTCACCCAAACTAAACAAGAATTCCAAATTTGGACATTCACATACATCTCATCACTTCGGTTTTATCAACCTAACATATGCCTGACATATATATAAGTCTTTTCTTTATGCTAGACCCAGTCATCAAATTCAAGCATAAAACTATTGATTTACTAACAGAAAGATTTCACGTATATTTAATTCCCCCCCTTGAGAGAAAAACCTAAAACATGTCTGTAAGATTGCCTTGCAAACCCTATTCAATCAAATAACCCTAGATTATTTAAAAGAAACCAATAAATCAATGAATGCACACAAAAAGATAGCAGAGATCTAGTCTCAAAATGCTTTGATCTGTATATTAATATTCATTTTCAAAATTGTACATAACTCAAGGTGATTTCTGAAAGGACCAAAAAAGCTTAGATATATTTTGGCAGTGCTTCTTTACAAATTCTTGTGATGATTCTTTCTGAAGTCCTGGTATCCATTTATAATGATATGGATGTGAACAAGCTTTAGACTTTCCTATGAATAGTTTTATTACAACCGTAATTTCCTCTTTAAAAGAGGTTACAACCATTTTCATTCCTAACTTCTTGAGGGTTGTTGCAAATTGGCCACATCAATTAGCTATTCTTGAGCCTCTGCTTCTTACATCATATATTTGTCTTTCCATTCTTGAAACTCATCATCACTAGGCCAAGAATAACTAACAATTTTCTTCTTTAGCTTATTTAATCTTTTCCAAGTGCTTCTTAACTGCTTGACTTCTACCTCCAAAAAACCATAATGTGACTTCATCTTTTCAATTTCTTCAATTTTTCGAATAAATAAAGATGTGTCATCTGAATTGACAACATTATTTATCCGTTGTGACAATTTATGGCCTATTTCACCAAGCCATACCTGTTCATCCTTTATCTTGCTAGTACTAACAAAACCTCCAGGAAATAATTCAAATTTTTGATTAGTGTACTCTTTCCTGTATAGGTTTGCTTTTCTTTCTAAACCAGCTCTTCCTTCTTCTAACCTAGACATACCTTTTACTAACTCACGGGTGGACTTAATGGTGGCATTAGCATCCGCCCCTTCATTGAATGAGCACATAAGTTCCAAATCCGCTTCCCTAGCCATCCATTTATTTAGAATTGGCTCTAAAACAACTTTATCCTCATTTAAAGAGGTCAACATATTCAAAATTCTCTTCATGTATATATATACAATAGGAGCCCCTACTATGTCAACAAACTTAAAAATTGTGTCTCTAACCTTCTCTTCATGCTTGCTTGCAAAAACAGTTTGAGCTTGTTTCAACTTGTCTATTTCATCCTGAAGAGTCTTAAATGATTGAAAACCGGATGTCCTAGGGGAAGGGGGAAACTCAACAAATTGGAAAGTGGGTGAAGATGTTGCTGGAGTGGAAGCAATCATCAAAGTGGATTAGTCACCTTTCTGCTGTGGCCTTTCAATCTGACCTTTTAACTTTGCAATTATTTTATCCTTGTGGGCTAATTCCACCTTAGCCTCATTGTATTCTTTTAAAATTACTTCCATCTTCACATGGATGTCAGCCTTCTTTTCTTTTTCTCTCTCAGCTACTACGATGTTGAACTTTGCAGACTCCAAAGTTGTACTAGGAGCCTCCACCAACCCTCGGTCTTTCACTCTTTTTACAATCATTCCCCCTGAGTAGTTGGACTCTGAGGGGCCTTTTCTTTTCTCGATTTCTTCCCTTCTTAGTGACCACATGACCAATGCAGCATGATCCTTGCTAAAGGTCACCCCTTCTAAGGGCTTTGTCTCCTTTCTGACAGTATCAAGGATTAATGCGTCAGCTATATCCCACTTAGGTAGAATTAACACTCCAACCTTTTGTATCATTTCTCTCCCTTGCTTAGGGGTAATGGCTTCAAATTCAATCATCATTTATTTCTTAACCTCTTCTTCAACTATAGATGTGTCCTTATCTAGATACTCCATTTTCCTTTTCTCACATCTTTTCTTGAAGTTTTGCATGTTTGTTTTCCAAACAAACTGCATGAAAGATCCCATTTTGACAAAATTGTTATCGGCCAAAAAATCCTCACTGGCTTGCTTGATAACAGGGTCCAGTTCTTTGCCTATAAACTCCCTTGCAGTTAAGTCCATTTGGGCACTTACTGGCTCCTCGGGCATTCCTTCTTGCAACTCCTCATAAGTGAGGGCAATTTCCCCAAGACTTCCTAATTGCAACAGTTGCTCTGTTGCTACATGGTCATCTCCCACATGAATTGGGGATTCAGATGGAGATTATAAATCTTCACCTGTTTGTATCTGCATTTCTACTCTTTGCCTCTTGGGTGAATCTTGGATTTCTACCACATCTATTACAAGCCTTTTTCCTTTTTATGAGGAGGGCTCATCTCTTGCCGACATCAACACATTTTATGTTGATCTCTTTTGTATTACATAATCTCCTGAGGGCACTGCCTTTGCAAATGTAGGCTTAACTAAGACAATTTTAACCTTCTCAGGGTCATTTTTCAAAATAATTTCCCTCTTCTCCTTTAAAACCTACATTAAATCCTCAAAATGGAGTATAAAAAAATTGACCTTCTCCTCAAAAGGGTTAAAACTGGCCAAAGGATCATAACTACTGTCAAACTGGTGGATGAAGTCAATGGCCTTGTTGTATGCAATCCACTTTTCTTTTCTTAATTCCTGTTCATCTAAGTTGAATTCATTCTTGATCAAATCTTCAGGAAAGTGGAATTGGTGGGCCTTCCCTCCACATCTGACTCTTTTTCTGAACATATCATTGAAAAACCCTTCTGGGTCAACAAATCTTACCATCGCAATGGACAACCTGTAAGGTTGAAGGAACTTGTCAAAATGTACCCATCCTCCCTTGGTAATTACAAATTGGTGAGCCATGGCTACAGTTGGGAAAATAGATCCCTTGCCTTTGTTTGTCAACTCTGCTTCTTGCAGACTTCTTAATTGTCTCAACACCTCTGCGATTCCAATCTTCAAGGGGATCTGGTAAGGGAGCAGATATGGAGCTCCTCTGAACCCATAAACTCTGAAAAATAGTAGAAATAGGGTATAAGTAAATATCAACCCAGTTATGCACAATTTTTATGTCCTCAACAAATTCTTTTGGCCTGAGGAAATCGAGAAGGGCTTTGGGAATCCTAGGGTTTTCAGAACACATCAGGATCCTAATCCTGGTTGCAAAACATCTATCAAATTTTAGGTAGCTAGCCTCCTCTCTATCCCAAGATAGGATAGTGCTCCATAATTGTACTGGCATTTCTTCTCCATCCTTCTCTATTAAGAAATCCATTTCACTGGCAAAGTAGTTTGCACCCTTGAATAAGAACATGTGCATAAGGAGGGAATACCATCCAAAAGGCCTAACCACTTTGGCATTTTTAATTCCTATCAAACCCTCATGAATAGCATCAGTGAGGTAGTGAGAAAAGTCAAATGTTATGGCCAAGGATGGGTTAAGGATTTGTGCCATCATAAGCATGTAATGTGTGGGCATGGCTGTTTCTGCATCTTCTCCAAAAATCTGACAAAGAGACCAGTACATTCCCTTAGCCCTCAAAGTAAAAAGATTTAGGGAGAAGGGTTCCATGGTTCTTGGGCCTACCACTATTAATCCTCCTATCTTTATAAAAAACTCCTTCAATGGACCACTTCGGAGATGATCCCTCTGTGTCTCATAAACCTTAGCCAATGTCTCAAAATTGATAGGCTCTAAGTAATTGGAGACTTCATTGAGTTTGAAAACCTTTTTAAACTCATCATTATTTATTTCAATCAGAACCCTTCCATTCACATTTCTAATTACTTTGGCCACAGGGTCATAATTGGCTACAATCTGGGTCAAGAGGTCCACATCCATAAAAACCCTAGGCACTATCAATTTTCTTATATCTAGCTCCCACAAATTGTTGTTCGGTGCAAGAGAATGCCTTTGACCAAAAGAAGCCCTGAAGAGTCCTAACCGTGTCATTCCTATCTGTGCATCCCTTAACCAATTTCCTTTGTTGTACAGACCATTAGTAACCCTTAGGTGGGGAGATTTGGGCACGAGTTCTTTAATCTTTGCTGCACTATTGGTTGACAGAGTCAATTGCTCCAGGAAGT
The DNA here is from genome assembly GCF_030272615.1 of Cryptomeria japonica. NCBI lineage: Eukaryota > Viridiplantae > Streptophyta > Pinopsida > Cupressales > Cupressaceae > Cryptomeria > Cryptomeria japonica. The sequence goes on from NC_081413.1 coordinate 663,886,741, forward strand.
CATCGCAGATGGCTCTTTCCTGATAATCAACCTTCCCTCTGAATTCTCTCTGTGGAGCCATCTTAAGGAAATTTACTTTCTTTAACTAATTAACCCTTTATCCCTCTCGAAAAATCAGAAACCTAGCACACCAAGCAGTCGACAATTACAAAGCAGGATTTCAAGAAACTTACTTGTGATTAGAGAAAATTCGCCTTACGCTCTAGTTCTTGTTCGAGAATTTTAAATGCAGATAGGAAAAAATTGGCCTTACGAGAAATTTTTTGTAGTAACTGAGGACTTGACTAGGGCTAATTAAGAGGCACGCTTCAACAATCAATTTCATAAATTCAAATTTTGGAACCAACGGATAACCAATCACTTTTAAAAAAAACTGCTTTTCCTTTGTCGTTGACCCGCGGACCTTAAACTTCATGCACCTTCAACCAACGGGTTAGTGATGACCCTTAGATCTTGGGGAACTAAATCGACCTTTATCTCATTGTAACTGTTTTCCCCTTAACACTCAGTCTTAACTATCATCTGGGCCTGCCTGTAATGGCTTGTTGCTGGGTCGCAAACCTTAAACCTCGCACAACTTCACCATGTGCCTTAGCGACCGCTGTAGACCTCTTCCAAACTTGTTTGACCTTTACCTTCCTTGGGAAACTTTAACTTAACCGCTGAGCACTAACCGCCTTTTGCTAACTATTTTCCTGGCCGACCACTGGTGGTTTGTCGCTAAAGTGCTGACTTTAAACATTGCACATCTCCGTCTCACGGTGTAGTGACAATCATTGGATCTTCACTTAACCACTCGATCTTTATCGTTCGCTGTAACCGCCTATCCTTTAAATTTTATCTCACCGTGACTGCGAATGGTTTGTCGCTAGGTCGCAGGCCTTAAACTTCACACGACTTCAACTAGCGGGTCAGTGATGCCAGTAGATCTCAATGAAACTCATCCAGATTTAAATTCCTTTAACTATCAAAGTTGGCCTTATACCTTCGATTTACTTAGCCCACACTTATGCCAGGTGTATCCACCTTTCATCCATTTATTTGCTCACAAGTATAGCGGTTTCCACCTTCTGACAACCATGTGTATTTCAGGCAACTGGATCATTTTCCCTTTTGGCAGAACTGCCTCGCAAACACTTCCACCTGTTATGCCATGTGTTTTACCACCTCATTAGGACCCGCCAGCTTAGTGCCACCTGGATTGCCAGCTCATCAGTCGCTATTCCGCGAAGGGTAAACTTCAGATTCCTTCGCATTGCAGAGTAGCGACAACCCTTGATCATCATCAAACATGCAGTCACTTTAACACCCGTAGCAACATCCTCAAAAAGGTAGGTCCCACCGTTAGTCATTGTTTCGTAAAGAGTAATCTTTGCGCATCTTCTCTTTGTGGTATAGAAATATCCACAGGATCAACAGGAACTTGCACGGTGATTAAGAGACCTGACAAGGGACGCAAAAGACTTAGGAAAAAGGCGGAAAATTAAGAGAAATCATAACCCACCTAGGATAAAATCTAAAAAGGGCCCCTCTTTGCATGACAGACTAACCCTTCCACTTAAGTGGAAAAAGCAACAAGGAAAAAGAACGCAAGGCCTACAAGATGAAAAGGTGAAATTCCAAAACCCTAAACCCCTAGAAAGATAACCTTCAGAGGCAGAAAGAAATACTAAACCCTTGCAGATTTTAGCGGATTGAAAGAAGAAAAATTCCAATACTCAAAATACAAACAACAGTGGCCCTGATTGGGGGTAGTTGGATGTGAGACCAACACAAGATCATAGAAAAAACTCTGGAAAGTAGACCAGAAAACAAGCCCAAAAAACCAACAGAAGCAAACCTAAATATGTATAGACTACAACCTACTGTGCATGGACTTTTAAAACTAAAGAGAAGTAATACTTTGGAAATTGTCCATGCACTAGAAATTCCTGTACCTCACCATTCATTTTCTGCAAGAAGTATGAGTCTTTTCCATTAATATCATAGACAATAGAAGGGCCTATCCACAGTGACTCAAATTTTTTATGTTTGTCCTTATCTTGTCCTCTTGCATTCCATTGAAGAACCATGTCACCAATTTGAAACTTCCTTGATGTGGTTCTTTTGTCAAAAAGATACTTGGACTACAACTGAATCTTCAAGTTTCTTTTATGAGCCAGACTCCTGATTTCTTCCACTTCCACCATCTAAACCATTCTGTCTTCCATGGATTCTGACAACTCCAACTCCTCAGCTTGTAGGAACTTATATATAGGGAGAAGTTTATTGATTGGCACCCTAGTTTGTGTGCCATAAACCAATTAAAATGTGATACACTGATTTCTTTCTTAACAGTAATCTTGTTTGCCCATAAGGCCAATTTTAGTTTCTAATCCCAAGACCTTTTGTTCTCCTCAAGAATTTTCTTGATCATATTCAAAAGACTTTTATTGTTGGATTCTACTTGGTTGTTTCCTTGTGGATGGTATGGGGAAGAGTAAGACATGATTATCCCATGGCTAGTACAACATTCTGTGAATTCTTCTGATCTAAAACTCATGGCATTATCCATTATCAGTTTCACAGGAACACCAAATCGTGTTATGACATTATCCATCAGAAATTCAATGACAACTTTACTAGTAGCTCTTTTAGTAGGTATAGCCTCAATCCACTTAGTAAAGTAATCAGTGGCCACTATGATCCATTTGTGACCTCTTCCTGACTTCTCAGCTATTTCCCCAATAAAATCAATGCCCCACTGAACAAAAGGGGCTTCCACTGTAACCGGGTTAAGGGGCAAAGCTCCTTCATACTTTAACTTGGAAGAAATTTTTTGGCATGGGTCACACCTCTGAACATGCTCATGGGCATCTTTGAACAAAGTGGGCCAATAGTATCTAGCCCAGACTATTTTACCAACTATGGTTTTGGTCGAGTAATGACCTCCACATACTCCATTATGCATTTTAGTTAGCATCCTTCTAGCTTGGGATTTATCTAAGCACATCAACAATGCTCCATCTCTATTTCGTCAATATAGATCAGCCTGTATAAGTACATAATTTTGAGACTTTAGTTTCAATGTCCTTCTCTAATTAGGAGTCATTCCCTCTGAGTATGTTGCATCCCTCAGAAAATGTACTACTTCTGAGTACCAGGGTTGTGTCTCAATACTTGTGACCAGGACATTCTCAATTTCAACATTGTTAACTTCAACATCAAGGAAATTTGATTCAACCATCAACTTAGTAAGACCTAACCCTCTTACCAATTTGGTAATCTTGATTTCTAGATCAAACCCTTGAATCCGAGTTATCCATTTGCACCTTTTGCCAGTGATCTCGGATTGAGATAAGATGTCCTTAACAGCCGCATGTGGGACATAAGCAACTATTTGTGCATTTACAAGATATGGCCTAAATGCTTTTACAACTTTAACTAGAGCATACGCTTGCTTTTCCATGATTTCATATTTCAGCTCTGCAACTTGTAGAGATTTGCTATAAAAAGCAATAGGGTGTTCATATCCTTCAACATCCTTTTGAAGCAAGACTGCTGCCACTGTGTGATAGGAAGCAAAAGAGAATAATGAAAAGGGCTTATTGTAATCAATGGACTTCAACACTGGTGCCTCCTGAATAGCCTTTTTAACTTTATCAAAAGCTTTTGCAACTTCTTCATCCCAAGAAAACTTTGCATCTTTCTTAAGCAACTTAACAATAGGTTTAACTATTTCAGCAAAGTTAGCAATGAATTGTCTGACAAAATTTACCTTGCCCAAGAAAGACTAAATACCTTTGACATTATTTGGCTCAGATACATTGTTTATTGCTTTGATCCTTTCAGGGTTTATTCTAACCCCTTCCTTGGAGACAATATGCCCAAGCAACTTCCCTTCAGTGATATCAAAATGACACTTTTTTGGGTTTAGGGAATCACCAAACTCCAGAGCTTTGCTGAAATTTTTTTCCAAATGACCGCAGTGCTCATCTACCCTTTTAGAGAAACATGTTAAATCATCCTGGTACACAACCATGATGATGTTGATAAATTCCTTGAAAGCTACATCCATTTCTCTCTGAAAAGTAGCTCCAGCATTTTTTTAGACCAAACAACATTCTCATGTATACATATGTCCCCCAAGGGGTGGTAAAAGCAGTCTTAAATTGTTCAGGCTCCTTTAACAAAACCTGATTATATCCTGAGAATCCATCCATCATGGACAATAGATCACATCTAGTTACTCTTTGTAACATTGCCTCCATATTGGGGGAAGAATAGTTGTCTTTCAAAGAAGCAACATTTAAGTTTCTAAAATCAACACAAAGCCTTATGTCCCCATTCTTTTTTCTAATAGGGACTAAATTGGACACCCATGAAGAATGTCTTATAGGTTTAATAATCCCCCCCCTCTCAACTTGATTAGTTCTTGTTGCATCTTAGTCTCTAAAAGGGGGTTGATAGGTCTTTACTTCTATCGAAAAGGCTTAGCATCTGAATGCAGAGGAATTTCATGTTGAAATAGGTCCTGTCTATACGCCTTTAGGTCCTCATAAGACTAGGCAAAAACATGTTTGTATTTTATTAATAAATTAATAAGTTTGGTCTTAATATGAGGAGAAAGGCTCTTCCCAATATATACCAACTTAGGGAGTGATTGAGTCCCCAAATTCACCTCCTCCAATTCTTCCAACTTGGTGGTTGATTGTTGATGCAAATGACTATCACTGTGACTGAACATACCTTCCAATTCTACCAATCCTTTAAGGATTTCATTGGTATCCAACTGGACCATGTCACTTCCAAACACCGTTTCTCTATCATCCACCACTTCTACTAATGCATTGCAATCATTTTTTTGTCCATTATAATCATCAATGCACTGTATGAATCTAAGAATATCTTCATCATCTACAAATACTTGCCAGTTATATACATTATTAGGAATAGCAGGCCTAGCTTTTATCTCAACTGTAGACACACCGATTAATGTTACATCATCATTCTTTAATGCAACATTAGCTAAAAAATCAGCCATGATATTTTTTGATCTTTCTATCCAGTTAATAGAAAATGCAAAAAAATGCTCAATCACATCCCAAACAACATATTTATATCTTTTCAAATGATCATTTTTGGATGCATATTTAGACCTTATCTGAGAGACCACCAACTTTGAATCCCCAAATAATTTGAACAACTGAATGCCATGTTTCTTAGCAATCTCTAGTCCCAATAAATAAGGCCTCATATTCGGATGTGTTGTTTGTACATTGGAAAGCCAATAGAAAAAAATACTTGAAAGTTATACCTGATGGAGACACAAAAAGAACTCCTGCTCCAGACCCTTCCTTCGAGCAAGATCCATCAATATACATATGCCACAAGCCTTCTTGTTGAGATTTCAATTCATTGACAATGGGATCAGTATTTCTCAATTGAGGTTGAATTGGCTGTACTCTGAAATTGTCAAGATCCACATCAATCATACAATTCAACATATCAGGGTCTATCTTCTCAATTACCCTAGGAGCATGTGGTTCTCTATATAACTTAACCTGGCTTCCATTCATTGGGATTGTTGCATATGAAAGATCTAATTGCACGTTTCCTCCAACTGTTGCAACCCATTGTCTGGATAATAGCATGCCATAATGGGGTTTTGTGTCAGTTACTATGACATCCATCTTATAAGTTGCTTCAGGAAATGCTGCTATCTTTACCTCCACATCCTTCATTGTACCTACCACAGGTACTTCTCTATTGTCCATAGCATAACATTTCCCATACACAGTACTTACTGATAATCCCAATTCTTCCATGACACCATATGGCATCACATTTGCAGCTACACCAGAGTCTATCATACAATTTTTAATTAGCCTATTATTGACTAATAAGGTCACATAAAATGGATCCACCTGGGAAGGTTCTTGAGTAATTGTTGTTCCGACATATATTTTTGGAGTCTAAAGTTCATGATCCTTTTCATCCTTCATGGTGTCTACAGGTAAAGCTGCACTATTATCTAATATATTAGAAAATAAAGAGAGATCAACTTCTCTGTGTTCCTTTATTTTCAATAGTTCTACCAATGGGATTGTAACCTTCATTTGGGTCAAAGTATGAGTCATATCAAAAGTGGAACTGATAATTGACTCAGTATTAATTTTATCCTTTTCTATTTTTGGTTGGTTTGCCCTTTTAGCTATAGAAGTCCCTTGTAAATTTCTTGTAGTATTGTTATCTGCACTCTTGGCCACATCTTTGGATTGGTCACCTTTTGCATGACCATCTTGAGGTAGAGCATTATTGCTTGCTGTCATTTTCTAAGATACTTCTTTCATGAACAAGGAGCCAGGTTCACCCTGATCTCCATCCCTTTTATTACTTCTCAGATTGTAATTGTGCTTGGCTTTGGCTATGGCAGCTTGAGTAAGATTTTTTACCTCTTCATCACTAGGTCTTCTGAGATGAAATTCTTCATCTTCAATGGTTACCACATTTAAAGTGGGATGACAATCAATTTTTAGCTGCCCTTGATAACATTCATTATAACTTAGTGCATCATACCCGCTATATTCACTTTTTGAAGACTCATTATCATTTTCAACAATAGTGTCAAACATGTTAATATTAGGCTCACCCTCCTTTCTCATGGATTCATCTAGAGCTTGAGCCACAACACACTGATGGGGAGAATGTGGCCCATCATAGGCCATGCACCAAGGAGTATTTTCCATGTTGTGTACATTTCCTCCCTTTAATGGATCTGGAGTGTCCTGGTTCTGTGTGTTTTTTAACTTATCATGCTGAGGTTTGCCATCCTTCCAAGTGGTGTTTTATGGCATATCATGTAATTTGGGAGGCCTATCTTGCCAATTGTAATGAGGTTTGTCATTCTTATTTACTTTAGCAGTAAGATCTTTCAGAACAGTCATTAACTTTTCCATTTTGTCTTCTTCCTTGGCAACTTTATTAGGCTGTTGTTTTGATTCTTGCCACAGCCTACCATTAGTCCTCCTTCCCACCTTTCCAGATGCTTTCCTATTACTTTCTACATTTATGGTAATTCTGAAAGCATCTCTTAGACTATGTGGGTTTTTATCCCTCAGGATGTAAGCCATTTTAGAATCAAAAGAATTATAGTAAGTGTTCAGACACATATTATCATCTAATCTCATCACTTGGTAGAGCCTATGCATTGCTTTCTGAAACCTCGCATTGAAGTCCATGACAATTTCATTATCAGACTTCCTGATATTGTTGAAATCATTGAGCATAAAGCTCACATTCATTTTATCACCATATTGCTCTTGGAAGCAATTCTTAAACTCCTCCCAAGAACCAATGCTATTTATGGACAGACCTCTGTACCAATCCCTTGCATCATCCACCAAAGACTGTACAAATAATTTCATGATGACATCTTCATCTACAATCTCATAGTCATTTACCAGGTCATCAAAAGATTTTAAGTGCTCTTCTGCACTTATAGCATTATTGCCAGCAATTTGTGAAGCCTATCCCTCAATTCGGTAGGAACATGGTTAGGGTACCCTGGGATTCCCTCAAAGAAAAGTTGTCTGTACAACTCCAAATTAATGGATCTTCTTTGTAATTGGTTACCAGTAGGATTACTACCCATGTTCATTCTCATATTAAGACCATGAGTTAGAGGTAATTGGTTACTTTGATTGGTAATAGGGACTCAACTAACTGGAACAATACTCACAGGTAGGGTTGACAGAATTTTGACTAGAGGGTGTAAGGCATGCTGAGGTAAAATCTTATTTGGGTCTGTTGAAGGAAAGATTATGGGAGGAGCCTTTAGATAATTAATTTTTCTTTTAACCTCTTGATTGGCTGCTTCTAACTTAGCTCTCTCCAATTCCCTTTGCAGATCTTCCTTTTCTTTCCTCATCCTTTTTATCTCTATCTCGTGTGCAGACAACCGATGAGATATTTCTTTTGTAGTCTTAGATCTAGACCCAGTTTCCATGCACTTTTGTTTTCCTTTGTCAATATTAGTTCTAATAGGTTGTGGATCACTAAGAACCTCCCTACTAGGTTGCACAACAAATTTGTGTGTAGGGTTGGTCTTGATAGTCAGATTTTCTCTGATAACTGGACCTTTCCCCTCACTCTTGGTTTTCTCTTGGGTGAACAATTCAAGATCAACAATCTGCCTTAAAAGCCTATCTCTCTCAATCAATTTAGCCTTAACTTTGTTTTCTTTATTTATTTCTTTTTGTGTCCTTAGAGAGATCAATTGATGAACTCTTCTATTAAGAGCCTTAATTTCTTGGGATACTTCATCTTCATTAGGAAAAATCTCTTTTGAATTTGACATATTGACCTGATCAATATCAATCAGACTAATATTCCCATCTATAGTTCTTGGTACAAAATCAATCTTAACATTAGAAGTATTTCTATCCTTCCCAGATAAACTAGCATGAGAAATCTTCGGATTCAAAACTTGGACATCTTCATTATTACCAAACAAACCAATTTGAAAACCCAAAATGTCTTACTCAGATTCACGGGTCTTTCAGATGACTTACCCATATGACTACTTTTTTGTATCCAAGCAACATTAGATGGTTCATGTGCAACTGATCTTTTCTGGCCTTTTCGGGCCTACTCAAGCAATCCCCCTTGCAATGTGCCTTGAGGATTTCTCCTCATGTATGATCTGGTGTTTTTTCCTCTCTGCATTATACTTGTTTCCTTAAAATGAATTATGCTTATTCAAGAGCACTGGTTATTTTATGTCAGAGTCACCACCTAAAACTATGAGAAAATAAGGAATTAAGCTTGGCAAATCATTCACACGAGACAGTAGAACAAGAAAATCTTCAGAGAGAAAATAACAAAGATCAGGGATAAAACTACCTGCAACAAGGACCAAATACACACAATTTTGAACAAATTTTTAGTTAATATAAGCACTAATCTGTAGCATAGATTCACACTATGACTCTCCCCAACAAAGTCGCCACTTTTGTTGGTCTCAAATTCTGATTTCCCTATCTCCTCTGTAAGAAAATTAGAGCCTCTATTGCATATGGAGAGAATGATAAGAAAATCAAAATCTAGAATAACATATAACAAGGTTTATACAAAACCTTCTACACTTTTAAGCTTATCCTAAGCTTAGGTGGGTATACCTCTTGTGAATACTTTCACAATTATAATATAAGATCCATAGTAAACCAGTGTTAGAAATCTGTAAACCTTATCACCTCAACAATATTGAAACATAAAAGAAAACTTGTGTTCATTTTCAGTCTTGACACCAAGGAAGATAGAAAAACTCCACAAATGATATTAGTGCCTTTTTCGGGCTACAGAATCACCCAAACTAAACAAGAATTCCAAATCTGGACATTCACATACATCTCATCACTTCGGCTTTATCAACCTAATATATGTTTGACATATATATAAGTCTTTTCTTTATGCTAGACCCAGTCATCAAATTCAAGCAGAAAACTATTAATTTACTAACAAAAAGATTTCACGTATATTTAATTCCCCTCCTTGAGAGAAAAACCTAAAACATGTCTGTAAGATTGCCTTGCAAACCCTATTCAATCAAATAACCTTAGATTATTTAAAAGAAACCAGTAAATCAATGAATGCACACAAAAAGACAGCAGAGATCTAGGCTCAAAATGCTTTGATCTGTATATTAATATTCATTTTCAAAATCGTACAGAACTCAAGGTGATTTCTGAAAGGACCAGAAAAGCTTAGATATATTTCGACAGAGTTTCTTTACAAATTCTTGTGATGATTATTTTTGATGTCCTTGTATCCATTTATAATGATATGGATGCGAACAAGCTTCAGACTTTCCTAGGAATAGTTTTGTTACAACCGTAATTTCCTCTTTAAAAGAGGTTACAACCATTTTCATTCCTAACTTCCTGAGGGTTGTTGCAAAGCTGCCACATCAATTAGCTATTCTTGAGCCTCCGCTTCTTGCATCATATATTTGTCTTTCCATTCTTGAAACTCGTCATCACTAGGCTAAGAATAACTAACAATTTTCTTCTTTAGCTTATTTAATCTTTTCCAAGCGCTTCTTAACTGCTTGACTTCTGCTTCCAAAAAACCATAACGTGACTTCATCTTTTCAATTTCTTCAATTGTTCGAATAAATAAAGACGTGTCATCGGAATTGATAACATTATTTATCCGTTGTGACAATTTATGGCCTAACTCACCAAGCCATACCTCTTCATCCTTTATCTTTCTATTACTAACAAAACCTCTAGGAAATAATTCAAATTTTTGATCAGCGTACTCTTTCCTGTACAGGTTTTCTTTTCTTTCTAGACCAACTCTTCTTTCTGCTAACCTAGACATACCTTTTACTAACTCACAGGTGGACTTAATGGTGGCATTAGCATCTGCCCCTTCATTGGATGAGCACATAAGTTCCAAATCCACTTCCGTAGCCATCCATTTATTTAGAATTGGCTCCAAAACAACTTTATCCTCATTTAAAGAGGTCAACATATTCAAAATTCTCTTCATGTATATATACAATAGGAGCGCCTACTATGTCAGCAAACTTCAAAATTGTGCCTCTAACCTTCTCTTCATACTTGCTTGCAAAAACAGCCTGAGCTTGTTTCAACTTTTCTATTTCATCCTGAAGAGTCTTAGATGATTGAAAACTAGATATCCCAGGGGAAGGGGGAAGCTCAACGATTGGGACAGTGGGTGAAGATGTTGCTGGAGTGGAAGCAATCATCAAAGTGGATGACTCACCTTTTTGCTACAACCCTTCAATCTGACCTTTAACTTTGCAATTATTTTATCCTTGTGGGCTAATTCCACCTTAGCCTCATTGTATGCTTTTAAAATTACTTCCATCTTCACATGGATGTCAACCTTCTCTTTTGCTTCTCTCTTAGCTACTGACATGTTGAACTTTGTAGACTCCAAAGTTGTACCGGCAGCCTCCACCAGCCCTCTGTCTTTCACTCTTTTTACAATCATTCCCCCTGAGTAGCTGGACTCTGAGGGGCCTTTTCTTTTCCTGATTTCTTCCCTTCTTAATGACCACATGACCAATGCAACATGATCCTCGCTAAAGGTCACCCCTTCTAAGGGCTTTGTCTCCTTTCTGACAACATCAAGGATTAATGCGTCAACAAAGGTATCCTCATGTACAACAAAACATTTCAATTCTGGTTTTAAGATGTTATGTGGAGCAACAAAACAACAATCTTCTTCATCTATTTCATAACCTTGGTTAATATCAACAAACTCCACACTCTCATATTCAATTTCAGCACTCATAAGATCAAAGAGGAAATCACCCTCGCATTCATTAGTCATAAAAATTTCCAGATCAAATTTATAAAAATCCCCAAGAGTATCAGGACAACAAGTTCTAGCATAATCTTTTTCATCTTCTTCAATCTCCCACTCTTCATGTGAAGTAAACTCCTTGCATAAAGACAATTCACTATAAGGTTGATCCCTAAACTGCTCTAATATGATCTCCTCATTGTTTGTTGATTTTTGAGTTCCTTCATACACAATTGTTTGTAATGGAACAATTGGTTTGCAACTACTCAAAACATTATTTTCAAGGACACATATCTCAATTAGCCTTTTATGCACCTTACTCTGGGTGGATTCCTATGGCTCAGATACAAATTGCAATCTATTCTCATTATTTAAACACACCATATAGCTGTCTATCTCACAAATCTTATCAACAAATGTTGATGGCATCTCATCATCTGAGTTTTCGTTATCATATACAACTACTTCCTAAGAGACTGCATTTATATCATTAAAATCTTGCATGCTTGCATCTAATTGAGACATAACACTTTCCAACCCTTCATACTCACTGTTGGATCTATCTAAAACACAAGACTGCAGATGAACCTCTTGTGGAATTCATTCTTGGAACAACCACTATTATTGTCACTTGGTAAAGTGATTGACAATATTTCCATCTCTATATCCAATAAGTCAAATAATACCTCATTAGCCTTTTGTTCATCAATATGAGGAATAACCACTATCTGGGATGAGTTCTCCTCACTCATATTTTTGTTCAAATTATAATCAATAACAGGGCTAATGTGATCAGTAGGGATGTAAACGCCTTGATATGGATCTTTATCTTCTGACTCATACCTCTCTTTAACCTCTAATACTGTGGGATAGCATACTCTTGCATATAGATAACCTCAAGGGATCCCATACTTCAAGTTGTTCTCAATATCCATTGATATCCTATAAACCTGATACAAGGTTTTAGGATCTTTATCTCTTAGCAAATATCTTTCTTCCTCTTCAAATGCAGCCAAATAAACAACTAAGCATACTGCATCATTTGGTCTATAACAACTAGGAATATTATTGAATGCCCTAGAAAACCTAAGGTTAAAAGTAGGTACTAACTGGTCTTCTTCCTTCTAGATACCCATGAATATTTTCATAACTGAGTTTGGATTAATTTTTTCTCCAAATTATTCCATGAATGCTACCTTTAGCTCATCCCATGACAAGATAGAACATACAGGTATGAAAGAAAACTAGCCTTTGACATTTTTCTTCAAAGACTGAACAAACAATGTCATGAAAACATCTACTTGATTTATCTCAAAATCCTCCATTAATTCAGAAAACTCCTGCAAATATTGTCATGCTGATTCTGACCTTTTCCCATTGAATTCTAGCAATTGTTCCCTAACCCTTACAAGAATAGGATTTGGAAAAGCTTGGATACCACTAAAATTCAATGGCTTATATCTTTCCATAAAGTAATCTGTATGGTGATTCTGTAGAGGTTGCACATTTATAGTTGACATTTCATAGGGAAGCACAAGAACATAATACAAATTTTCATTCATTTCCCTATTTCTTTCCTTTTTTGCTATGAATCTTAAATTATTGCATTGCATAGCTCAAAAAATACTACATCTAACCTCATACAAAATGTAAAACATTGTATCATAGGAGTATATAAAATAATCACTACCATTCCCTTCCTTAGTGCTTCTCTTACTCTTTAGGGAACTTTTTTACACATAATTTTCATGAAAATACATTTGACTCTTGAAAATAAAAATACCTTGAAATGTTGAAGTTGTTGCTGCCTTCTTTAACTTGGGACTTGCAAAATCACCTTCGATCCTTGAAATATTTAACACCGATCTTTGGCAGAGTCGCCACCTCCTTGCAGAGGACAAATACTCAAACAACTGGAATTCCTTCACAGGTTAGATTTCTTTCAACACAACACTGCAACACTTCCCTATCATCAAATGACCTTATATGGATTCTGTCCTCAGCTTGTCAGGGTACTTCATCATAAGAACTCAAATCTGCTTCATCTCTTCTGCAAATTCATTGGTTCTTCAAACAAACACACACTGGTGCATAGATCTCAGAGTTTCAAAGTCGCCACTTACAACTTGTGAGGTATTACAAATAATCTTGAAATACGGACAGATCTGGATAAAACTCTTTATAAAAATATGAACTACAACAGATTCTCTAGCAAAATTTATGAGAATTGACTCAAACCGACAAGGGACATGTTAAGAAACTTTTCACTCTTTGGAGAAAAAATTTAGTCATGTGACGCGAGCAACGCTCAACCATGAAACCACAAAAGAACCAGACAAATTTATGCAACATGCCTAGTAGAGTCGCCATTTTTGTTGGTGACTCGGATGGGATAATCTCAACTACATAATAGAAAATCTTCTTACCAGAGATTCTTTACAATTCATATTCTCCCAAGAAGAGTCACCATTTTTGTTGGTTCCCAAAATAAATGGGCTTACACAGCCATAGGGCATAGACCAAGCTGATTCCTCCAAATACCTATGGAAAGCCACCTCCAACTATCAATATTCGTTAGGCTTGGACCAACTTCAACAAGGATTCAAGATCCTTGTACACTTTGGGCTCTGCAGGACCCGAGAGGGTGATCCCTTCAGTGAACTTCCTGCTCTCTACAATGATACTCAGGAGTTTACTAAAAACAAAGCAGATTATCTCATAAAAGGACTCAATAGAAAGGGAGAATGCTCAAGGATGGAAAGCCCTTCAGTGGTCCTCGACCTTAGGCTGGAGCATAAGATGGGTGAGACAACTGTCAAAAAAACATTAAAACTCAACAGATAATATTCTGATATTTTAAAAGATTTGTTCTGAGAAATCACAAAGAACATAGACCAGAAACCGAAAACCTAATGACATTTGCTAGCAAATACCAGTGCCTTGTTCATTTGGGTAACTGAGTCTCTGAAAAAGTGATGAATCTAATAGAACTTGTCTAATAGCTAGTATAACCTTGAACAATATTGCCTTACAATATTATTCTGCCTACAATCACTTACCTAAACTTCTTATCAAATCTTGTTACAAGTCTTATTTCTCTGTAATCTCATTCAAGCATTTTAATTAACCCTTGGACTAAACCATTGAATGGAAAATTACATACATCATAACAATGCAACAAAAAAATGAAACCCTTGATCCCATTTGCTCAAAAGAAGATAAAATCACACTCAGGAGAGTAAAGATTAGAAAATATATTTGCATTAAAATCATAAGCTATCTTCTATCAGATAATAGTCAACAATTTCAATTAATAACCCACTTGAAAAGGAAACTTGCAACTGCTTTATTACTTCTGCTCTGCAAAATGACATTACTGTCCCTGGTATTTTCCATGACTCTCTCGAACTATACAGAACCTACCCCTACAGAATGGACCTATTTTCACAAAGATCCTTCTCAGAAAATTTGGAACCCTAACTAATGGCCTTGATTTTTCTTTTATAGAAAACAAGGGAGCGACAAGCTTCAGGCCAAAAGACACTTGTCACCAAAACCAAGCCCTAGAGGTTGTACACCATTCTGTTACAAAATATTCCTTACTCACAAGTTGGTGCCCGTGATAAGGTGGAACCAAAATCTTTAACTTATTATCGGTAGAAACAAAAAGACTTGAGCCATGCCGATATCACCCAAACACTCCTAGATGGACCCTTAGATGCTTAGGCTACTCCATATAATTTCCCTTCCTGAAAAAGGAAAATAGATCTCGACATGAAACAAGATCCCACTGAAATAGAGGAAAATCTCTAGCCTTTATGCCCCAAATTAGAGAAAATGGAAAGAGGAGCTTGGGGGTAAATAGAATTTGTTGAGAAGGCATTGCAGCTTCCATGTCATTGCAAAGACGATTGGCTACCAATCCTCACTCGAACACATCCTTCTTTCAGTTCCCTGCGAGCTCCCTCTTAGAATACTTTGCCAACGAAATGCAGAGTAAGAACAAAGGAGATGTCCTGGGTGGCTTTTCCTGATAAGAAAAGGCTTTCACACCCCCTTTGATAATCCTCTAATCTTTCACAACCCCTCTGACAATGAGCAACCTCCTACCAGAGAAAAAAGATCCATCCAGTGTCACAAAATATGCAATGAATCTATACATATTTTTGTTTGAACACCATCTTCTCACTGATGAAAAACTATTCTCAGAAAAATGAAGAATTTTGTATTTGTTTCTACCTATTCTATCATCGGTCTAGTGAATTTATAATCAAAATTCCCTTCAAAGTGGTGGTGCCAATCCATGTGAAGAATCATCATCTTGATTGCTTTTGCTCATTTTGTCAGCTATAGATTCCAACAATCATGCCTACAACTTAGGTCACAGTCATTTTCTAGGCCATCATTCCATTGCCACCTGCATATGTTCACCTTGCATGAATGATTTTGTTCTGATCTTATTCCTTTTTCAGTGTATAGTTTTCTACTTCAGGATTCCTATCAATAAACAAATCTTTGAATTTATCAGAGAACTCGTGATCCATCATATCAAAACCTGAAGCTCATCCTAATCCTTTGACATCTCTGAGATATCATCTTTGACTGTCCAATCAATCCTGAGTCGACAAGTCTGTATTCCTGTTCATCTTACCTCTCCCATGCGGGCTACGACTAATGCCTTCAATGATCCCTCCTAATTTCACATTTGAAACTCAACCGTAGATCTTACCCAGCTTGTCAAATCTAATGATCATTACTTGTTGATGTGGAATTTGACCTTCCATCTGTATCTATGGACCCACGAAGCCATGACTAATCAGCGTCATATCATCTTTCGAATAGACTCTGTCAACGGCCCCACCATAAGTCTTCCTGGCCAACCCGGGACAGGTGGCATCATCTTGTGATGGCGCGGTTTATAACTTCCTTGCAACTTCCATCGCGGGGATATGGGGGTTGTCAGATCTGTTCACTCTTTACTACTTTGCAAAGTGCATGTTAACTCCTCCAGATTTAAAAATCGAGCACCTTTTACCTTTAGGACATAACATCGCCATTCATTTTGAACACGTGCCAATTGATAAGATTGTTAGTAAACCGGTTTTTACCACCTGAGAACCGGTAACACAATGCCTTTAGCAGATTACATCACCAGCTTGTCGGTTTCCATTGAAGACATGTGGCATCATCCCGCGATGTTGTGACCTTTATCATCCTTGCACGTTTGACCACGGGGAAGTGCGAACCGTCGGATTCAATTTGTCTTTAGCAACTAACCAAAATATTTAGGACTTTTAGACTTAGGAAATATAAGTGTGGTCACAAATATTTAAAGGGAGACCGACCATAGGGAAGTTTTTGCACATGACTTAGGAAAAATTATTTCATAAATGGGTCTAACACAACTTAATACTTAGGGAATAAAATGGCCCCACCAATGGATTACAACCCTTGGCTTAAGTGGGAAAATGTAATCATGCGATATATCATTTGTAGGGTTTTCTTCACAAAACATAATAAATTTTGATAAACCGTAAACCCTAGACCTTTGACCTTGATAAAGGATGCAAATAAAACTAGAACAATCAATGTTTAAGCTCAAAATTGATAATTATCATGTAATCATTTTTCAGAGCTATCACACCCTAGTCCTTGAAATGAAGACTCCAACATGAGGGGGAGATAGTGAAGGTGATGAAAATGTGACGTTGATAGGCAGTGTGAGCAGAATTAGGATAAAAATTGGGGATTAGACACCAAAGCACCAAAGTGACGTCTAGGTGAGGATGAAATTATATGTCGATACAATTTACGATACTACATTTAGCCCCAACTTTAGCAAGAGTATGAGACTAAGAATACTCATAGTAAAGTAAAAAAATTACCTTGAAAAATAAGCATACTCAGGGTAAAGTACAAAGTTGCATCGAAAAACTTTCACCTAGATACCCATGAGACAAGATACACCAAGCCCCTAGGAACTTTAGGATCTTACTACTCAAATATAAAGATAAAAGGGACAACACATGAGAGAGAGAGAGAGAGAGAGAGAGAGAGAGAGAGAGAGAGAGAGAGAGAGAGCATGATTGCACTTGCCTAGTAAGATTTACTTACTATGAGTCATGAAAAGAAAAATACCAAATTACAATAAAAAGCCTTAGTTTTGAAAGTAACTTGAGTATCAAAAACATGTCATGGTGTGTGCATAAAGTGTAACATTGAGTGGAGTGTATAACCCCACGTTAAAGTAATTACAAACACCTTATCGGGAGTAACTGCTTTAAGGTAGAATGGATCCAAAAAGACAAACGTGTTACCACAATGAGATGCCCCAAAGAAAGGACAAAACAAAGGATAATGATCACAAAACATATAAAAAAATCACATAAGGGATCCACTAACTATGGGATCAATATGCTCTTATGATAAATAATGTATATTAAGAACGTATACACATAAAAATGGCTATGAGCAATTAAATAAACATTTTATTTTTATTTAATAATTATTCTTCTATTAAATAGTTAATTTGAAAACATTACTTTATTTAATTTATTTCATTTCTTTCTATTAATTAATAATTTATTAATTAATTCATCTATCATATTCTTCTAATTAATTAAATATCTCCTCTAATCGATTAAATATCTAATATTTAATGGTTATTCTCCTATCCTATAGTCTCATTAAATGATTTCCTAAATTATTTAATCCCTCTTTTCCAACTCACCTTCCATCTCCACTTCATCTTCCCTTTGCCAACTCATCTATCATGTGGCTAAGGAAATTAATATTTCCTAAATATTAATTCATCATTTATCGTCAACCACCAAACTTAATGAATATTGTGTACGTACACATTTCATAACCTGCTTCTATATTCTCTCCAAACATCCCTACATCTTAGGAAGGACTTGAGTCCACTTGTCCTCTCATGCTTAAATCTTCTCCAACCATCCCTAGATTCCCTCAGTCAGCAACCTAGTCAAGGTGAGATGAGTGACATTTGTCTTCTCCTTCCCCCTTTCTCTCAACCTTCACCTTTTCTCACAACCATTCAAATCTACAGATCTGATCATGACCATTGATCTAAGCCACATCATCTCATCCTCTCAAGGTCTATGATATCAAGAGATTCAATTGAGAGAGAGTTAGACTTCAAGTGCATTTTCAAGCAAATCATTTGTAAAACTTATGCAACCGTGAGTTTTAATCTTGAAGCAATTTAGCATAAGCATTTTAGCATAATCATGTAGTATTGCATATCATAGCATTTGTGAACTATCAGTTATCAGTCCATCCTTCATATGCCATCTTGGAAGCTATCAGTGCATTGTTTGAGAGCACACCATCTGCAACTAGAAACAGTGGAGTTAGGACACAATGAGACATAAAACATGAAGGTAATATTAGTATTTTTATTTCATATGTATTTCATGTAGTTTCATTGGTTGAGTTTGGATTTCCTGTAGCATTTCCATTGGTATTTTGTGAAACTAACTTGTTGCAGGTAGCATTCTGAGGATGAAATTCAAGTCAACACAAAGAGTATTTGTATTGAATTGACCTCATGCCCCAAAGGTAGTGGAACTACAAACACAAAGGAAGAAGAGCACACGTGTCATTTTGAGTCAACATGGAAGAGACCAATAATAGATCTCAATACTTTGCATCACCCTCAAGTAGACACACAAGAGCACAACATATAGATGTTGGCAATTGACACTTATTTGATTGGTTTCAATATGTTATCATTGATGGCAACATGTTGTCTTTCATATTTTGGTTTGGTTGTTTACTGGCAGACACTTCACCAACACTGGCACCAACACCAATAGGTATCTTCACCGGTATAAAACAATTCTTTGGTTACCGACATTGCAGACCGACATGATTCACATTCAGGATATCAATATAGGAGGCTGACATCATTTGGGAGATCCAACAATCGACAATTGATTTTGATATTTATGTAAATATATAATTGAGCCAACATGTATATTCATTTTGTAATTATCTATGTAAGCTGACATATGGCATGAAGGATTATAAGGGTATATAGGTCAGTTGATTAGATTGTTTTATGATATGATGAAATGTAATGTGAGTGAGAGAGATATAATTGTAATGGGAGGAATGTTGATTATGTGAGAGGTTATTCCGGTAAGGGTTTAGGGTTTCAGAACCAGAATAGTCAAAGCTTAATCAGGACAGTGTAATACCCTAAAAATGGTCATCTAAACCACGGGCCCCTAATCTCGACAACATCACCAAGGTCCTAACCAAAGACAATTAAATAAATCTTGAGCACACAATTAATTCTTTAATCATCAAATGTCACATGACAAAATTAATCAACCAATATTAATTAAATATTTATTTCATTAATTAAAACATTCCAAGTAAATCATTTTAAACAATTATCTTATTTATTTTATTAAATATCCCAACATATTTAATTAAATAAATCAATTTGCCATTAAAACATCAAAAAGAAGAATTAATTTCAAAAATAAATCAATTTGTCACAAATCTTCAAAAAAGGAAACAAATCAAGAAAGAGGAATTGGAAATTATGAGTCGAAATCTTCAAAAAAGGAAATAAATCAAAAAAGGAATTAATTGACAAAAAAGAATTAAAAATTGAAAAAGAAATCAATTGGAGATAATCTTGAAAAAACAAATTAAAAATTGATGAATAATCTCAAAGAAAGCAATTAAAACAATTAAATATTAAAATTGAATGAAATAGAGAATAAATCAGTTTTTCTTGATTTTATCTTAATTTTAGTACAATTTCCTTTAAAACTGAGAAAAACATCCAATCACGTCAACTCACCTGGATTGTGCTTCCTCTTGGAAAATCTTGACCGCTCATCATCATTTGATCTCAGCCATTGGTTTCTTTCTGAATTTTCTATAAATTCAGGCTCTCATCTCTCATTCAAAAATCCTGGAGAATATATTGTTATTATACTGTTTTTGCTCTAGGTTCATTGATATATTGCATATTAATTATTTCATATTGATTAAATCATTTAGCTTAATATTTCTTAAATCTTGTTAGATCAATATTGCATCCATCTAGCATTCATCATGCTCATATAGATAAAATCCTTCGTCTTGATGTTGTCTAGTCATTGGTATTGCTAAATAATCTGAGAGAAATCTTATACTCGCATCTTTTAGAAGGCAATGGGTCGATTTGTTATGGTTTATTATTCATTGATTATATCTGATTAACCATGCATGTAATGACTTGATTGAAGTGTTGTGCATACAGATACAGGTCCACTTTTCACACACACAGACAGTATTTAGGCATAGGAGATGTTATCATTGCAGTTCACTTATTCTTCCAGATTGTAGTCTGAATTTGTATGTAGTCAGTGAGACTCCTTTTTGTGATGAGCAGTGTGATCTAGGCTGTAAGCTTTCCTGCATGTGCAGACCCCCATATTGTGTAATATCTTTTCATATGGCTAGTGGATTGATATTGTGGGTCAAAAATCCCATCGTAGTTTTTCCTCTTTGAGGTTTTCCATGTATAATTATTTATGTTATACTATTGATTTTTGTGATTGGCTTATTGGTTGCTTTACTTCTTTCAATCTTATAGTTACCGATATACCGATTGGTGAATTCATGTTTTAATAAGGTTAAAATTGATCATTTTGGTAGAACAGTGATTCACCCCCCTCTCTTTCAGTGTTCTTGGATTCCAACAATTGGTATCAGAGCCTTGTGCCCCAGAGGAAGTTTAACAACTTGAGGGAGATCCTGAATCTAGAATCCATGGATATGAGTATGGAGAGACAACTTAAGGTAGCACTTGAAGTTACAAGATGAATTGAATTTTGCTCAGGAATTCATTCTTATCCTACAGGAGAGGCTGTCATCTGTTCAAGCTAGGAGAAAGGAGCTTCTACAAAATTAGGATAATGAAGAGAAAGATACCCTTAATTAAAGATGTCAGAAGGTGAGTTGGGAGAATATGGTCGTAAGGAATTAAATGCGAAACCCTAACTATGAGGATGTCAAAGGAGATTGAGGACCGAATTATGAATGAATAAAATATTGGGAGATACCTGAAAGATAGATCTAAAGAATGCATCCGGTTGGTTTATGAAAATGATATGTTGAGAACTGATTTAGTGCAATCCAGAGCAATGAACAAGAACTTGAAAGACAAATGATAATTCTGAGAGATGATCTGGCTATTGCAAGTGAGTATAAAGAAAAATTCAAGGTTAGCTCACAGATACAGGTCCACTTTTCACACACACATTTCTGGCGCCCACCGTGGGGCAGAAAACTACTTTTTCGGCCTCAAAATCATTTTTTTTATCTTGCAGGTTTTGTTTGCACAGCCTCTGCGAAATATCGTATGAGCAGTTTCACTGCATTGTATGACATTATATTGACACCTACAGTTTCCATCTTACGAAATAAGATCATATCCTTTAAATTGTCATACGAATCAGAATATGGATTCGTACGACATACTAATTTTCTTATAGTTTGTCGTTCTATGCTGATTTCTAACTCGTACGACATACTTCTTATGCTATCTTTTTGTCATTCTATGCTGGTTTCTAACTCGTACGATAAAACTATTCTATCGTTCTGTTTTATGAATATTGTCGTACGATTCTGTTTTCTGATAGATTAAAAATAGACTACCTTTCAGGATTTTTGCTTAAATTTTGATGATGCTAACCTTGACCCTAGATTGTCTTTTGTCTGCCTGAGATTTTTACAGCCTGACCAATTTCTTGCAGGACGCTTGTCAAAGAATCTATCAAATCAAACATACGTCTGTCAAAGAATAAAAACAACATGACTACTGATATGTTGTTTTTGCAGGTTTCCTAAAGAGTCAACCAAACATCGTGTATTCTTTAAATTCATTTTTTTAGGCACTTAAATTGCTATCTGGTTAAAGAACAAAACTGTCTTTTGTATTTTCAAAAAAATCTGAGAGGTAGGAGAGTATGCTCTTGTCTTTTATAGACAATCAGAAATCTAGACCCTCGAAGCTTTTTTCTAAGTTTTGAGATTTGTGTACCTTTAGCGGCCCTGTCACAGTGGGAAAAAGTAATCACCTTGTGAGAACGACCCAAGTGAGTACAGCTAGACCTGAGCATTCCAACTCACTATAATAAATAGGCTTCTGATGATTAAAGTTTCAGAGGATGGGATTATTTGAGTTTTCTCTTTGAGATCTCTCATATCGAGCATTTTGTAGGGCCTCACGGTCTCAATCATGTTTATGTGACTACAGCTTGTTTCGGTACCTTGTCGGGCTATAGGCCTCAATCATGCTTGCATATGATTTCAAGGGGTAATTTCAAATGAAATTCCTAACTAAGAACTATAAAATTAGAAGCTACCCGATTCACCTCCGAAAGGTTGATAATGTTTGTGCAAGAGAGATAGTAACTCTCCCAAGACACTTTCCATATCATGCCCCCATTAGTGTTTGGAGTCGGATAATACGGCATTGAGAATCCATTGCGTGAGACTCAACGTTCATATTCTGATTAGCTATTGGGTGTGTACCTAAGTTAGCAAGCAAAGGTTTTCTTCTCTAAGCCAACTTCCATAGGGTTTGCATGCTGTGATTGGAGTTACTATTTATACTGCGTGTTTTCTGTGTTTTCATCCCTCAAACTAAAACTGGAATACTAAAACTGAAGCAAACAAATCAACAAACTCAGTGATCAAAACTCTATCTGTGTCAAAACTGGCCTATCTCTGTAAAAAATTAGTCCATCTCAGAAATTGGTTGTACTCAGTTATCATGCTCAATCATTGAAAAACTCAAAATTTTAGTCTTTGCTCTGTGAACAGTCATACGAGTCTGCTGAATTGTCATCCTTTACCAAATCTCGTGTCATACAAGTATACTAAATTGTCATCCTATGTCCAATCTTGTGTCATACGAAACCAAACAGTCTGTCATTTAAGCTAAATCCTGTGTTGTACGAAACAAAACCAAACAGAATCAATTGTCGTCCTGGACTTACCCATTTGTCGTACGGTACTAGGTAGGAACTTGTACGAAATAAAATTGTTGTCGTCCTGAACTTGTTGAACTGTCGTACGGTCTAAGAAATTATGTCATACAAGTCTTTGATTTTGCCAATGCAGAACAGTCAAACCTGTCCAAAATAGTCTATAGCGAGCCTAAAACTGGTTATCGTCCTCATAAGCATAAACAACCTTGATAGTGTACCTTTGTAGTTGCGTTGCACAATTTTGTCGATCATTTCTCAGCTAGTTCAAAAAAATATTTTATCAAACCTAAGTCAACTTGGATAATGTCTTACACAGGATAGATCGTTCCTGAAACTAGACCAGATCTTAAGTTACTTCTCTTAATTACTATGTTAAACGAACTACTAGCTACAATTTGATCTTGACTTCTGCAACACATCTCGCTCTTGGTCCCGTCGGTTAGAAATGCCTGTTCAAACCAGAAGCTCTCGCAACAAAATAGACAAAGTAAAAGAGACACCCTTTTCAACCAACGACAATCCATTTTAGAAAGAAAATCCTTTTCACAATAAACCGTCCTCGTCACAAATACCAGTTTACGATTTACCAATCTTTGGTCAGCCCTTATCTCCCACCATGTCTGGAGAAAGGCAAGAAAGAGAAGCTAGTAAACGAAACACTCACAAAGATTTCAGCAATCATGCCACTGATAGCGATTCATCAACTAAATCTGAGCTTCCTGAACCTCCTACAGATGAAGTACATAGATGTTAGAATGATAAAGAATTCCGGAAAATGATGAAGGTCATCATGGCTAGGGAAAAAGAAGACTATTTCCTAGAATTATCAAAACAAGGTACCAATCTCCCTAGTGTTATAATGTGGAGGCCCTTGTTGCCAAAGAGGAAGAGACACCATGGGGAAAAATGAGCAAACAAATGCAAGCATTACAAACTACAGTCACAAGAATAGAAAACAAAGATAAAACGCCAAAACAATATTCTCTGGACACAATATGCCCATTCCCATTTGACAAAAACCTTTACATGTCTCCATTTCCTTCACGAGTTGAGATCCCAAAATTTGATAAATACGATGGTACCTCAAATCCTCAAGATCATGTCAGAGAGTTTTGTGCCGCTTGTATGGAATTCGTGCACGATCAAACGTACCTCATGCACCTTTTCCCAAGAAGTTTAGGAGGACAAACAATGGAATGGTTCGCAAGCCTACCCAAAGGAATAAAAATGTTTGAAGAACTAATCCAACTATTTTTACAACAATATTCATACAACATTCATCACCCAGTCACTATGATAGAGCTTTGCAATACCAGACAAAGGACAGGAGAACCCTCTCTCACTTTCCTCCAACAATAGAGAAAGATGTTCTTTAGATATTCACAGACTATCCCAGATCTTGAGAAAATGGATATCTTTGTCAACAACTTAGTCCCTAAATTGAAATATAGTGCCCAGATGCAAGTACACCCTTCATTCAACAAAATGGTAGATAACGCCCTCAGAATGGAAGACGTGCTTATCAAAAAGGGAGATATATCACTTTGGAAAGAAACATCACAAGGTTCTAGCTCTAAAGAAAAGAGAAAATACTAGAAATATGGCAAAGACAACAACAAGAACATCGTTAGTGATGGAGTGGTAGATACTATCCAAGAAAAAACAAAATCCACAATATTTAACTTGGCCAGTGGCACACAAGCACTCAAGGTAGCTGAAACTACAACGGAAAATCCTCCAAAGAAAACAAGAGAGTGGTTTAAAGACAAGCCTTGGGTCTCAAAACCTAAGCGTGATTTTACTCCTCTAGATGAATCATATGAATCAACTTTTAAAACTTTATTGGCAAATAATTTGATAACATTGCCAGACAATTCCAGACCATATGACCCATAAATTAGACCCAGATGGTGGAGAGAAAATCAATACTATGACTATCATCGGAACAAGGGACACAACATAAACAACTGCATGAAACTCTAGCATGAAATCCAAGATCTCATTGACGCAGGCAAGATCATTGTTGGAAGTCACATGACTAATGCTGATCATAAGGTTTTTAAAGATCCCTTACCCAATTATGAACAAGGAGAATCCTCAAAATCCAAGGGAGGAGCTAGAGTCAATTATACTTACACTAATCATGATAATGTGATCAACATGATTGAATCTGTTCAACTTGAATATTGCAATGTGATCATAGTCCAGGATCATCCAAGTCAAGCACAAACTGCTAATGTCGTGACTCACGCTCAAAAGAAGATTTCTCTCCCAGGAGCTAGTCCCCCAACTTTTGATCAAATGACATCAAAACTGCCAAATAGACAAATAGACACAATCATGGCTAAATTGAAACAACCAGCTTCATCGTCTTCTCTTGGTTATAGTATTGTCGAATAATTGAAGAGAACCAATGCTCAAATCTTCATTTTAGAACTGCTTAAGATCTCTTCTACTCATAAAGAGGTCCTAGACAAGGCTCTACTTACTACCAATGTCCCTAAAGATTTAGACATAGATCGGTTTCAATCTATGGTGGGTCATCTGACCTCACCCCATTATCTCGCATTCTCTGAAGAAGATGATAATTCACCGAGTCACCCACATAACTAGCCATTACACATTGAAGCCATGATCCATAAACACCGCGTTAAACGTGTTTTGATAGATGGAGGCGTTGGGTTGAATATTTGTACTTACAGTCTATTAACACAGCTGGGATTCTCTGAAAAATGTTATTGATCCAACAAAGAAGATAACAATCAAGGCTTATGATGAAGAGGAAAGAACTTCTAAGGGACTGGTATCATTACCAATCAGAGTAGGACCTGTGGAGAGAGATGTCATTTTTCAAGTCCTGAATCTTCATCTTTCATACAACATCTTACTAGGTAGGCCATGGATTCATGAAATGGAAGCAGTACAATCTACGTATCATTAATGCCTGAAATTTCCCTATAATGGAGTTGAAGTCAGTATTCTTGCCGATACAAGCTATACCTACAATTTATTAACACAGGGTGCTGATGATTTTGTTCCTAATAATAGAGCAACTTTTGCAGCTAAAAGTTTGGAATCTTTGCTGAAAGATTTGGAAAAGAAACTGAAAATCACAAACACTGGCATGGATGGCTACAAGATAGAACCTATACTCTCATTAGTGTCACTTCCTCCATCACCAAGACAGTTGGGAAAACTGTCATAGGGTATGAGGCCACAAACTTTAACTCCAAAAGTCATTTATGATGGCACCTTTATATAGTCCTCTACTTCTCTTGTAGGTGAAATATAAGGGGATGATGTCCTTAAATTGCTCTTCAAAGAAGATAGTGCAGATAAAGAAATGCGACATTGTGAGATTTCTCCAACACAATATGGTCTAAGCTATAAGATGCTTCAATGCATGGGATATTTAGGTACTGGTCCTCTTGGAAAACATCAAAAGGGTATTGTTGAACCTATTTAGTTACAAAATAAATCTGTCAATGATAAAGCTGGACTGGGATATGATCCAAGAAAGCAATCGGATCAGAAGCACATATCTCACCATCAACGTAAGTGGAAATAGAAGGCACTACCTTTAACAACACAAGAAATTGATACTCAACAAACTTAGGAGGAATGTGATGGTGAACAAAAAGAATTGCCCACCCGAAAAGAGGAAACATATGGTAGTCAAGTTCTAGTTATATCAGCTATAATACCACAGGAAGTAGAAGCCCCAGAGGATATGAGAGATGAAATATACAAAATCAGAGAATTGTTTGCACCGCTGAACATTCTGGTCACATATACTGGCAGACAACAAGTAGATGATTCAGAAACTGATTCAAATGAGTATGAATGGGGTCATGACCATCTCTAAGATACATCTACTATAGAAACCCCTAAAGAATCTAGAGTTATTATAGATGACGCACAAGAACTGATACGCCTAAGAATGCAAAAGGAAATCATACTAAAAAGACAAGAAGACTATGAATGACAGCTGAAGAAAGAAAAGACACAAGCAATTCCTTCACCTACCAACCCTCCTAATGAGATAGGACAAATCAAGTATGGAACTACACAAGAAGAACTAGAAGCTATAGAAAAAGAGCCAGTCATCAGTCCAGAAGAAGCTGAATGGAACAGATGACAGGGATTAACAGAACCGTCAAAGTCATGTCCACAAGTGTGTCAAATGCAAGCAATCAATGAACCAAATCATGAAGGAACTCGCAACATGAAGGATGTGGGTGTTGATACTATATATGCCTTCACTAAACCACTTGAAGATGAGTCAACAACTCCATCCTATGACTCTGATGACTCAGACAGGAGCTCTATCTATGATAACTATTTAACAATGCATTATGACTACTCTGTCATGAATGATGAGATACTGTCTACTATTATACCACGATATGTAGCCCAGTTTGAAGTAGATGACGACGCTAGAAGTAGGTTAGTTGAATTAGGTCCAATAAATACTAACATGAATGATGATAATCGTGTCGTAACTCTTCCTGGTCTCAAGACACATATGCAAGGTAGTCTTCTGGAACTCGACTAGTCGGTCTAAAACAATGATGATAGTACCATGAACTCCCTTGAGCCTGTTCCAACCTTATCCTTAATGCATCCAGAACTGATTGATAATACTCTTTATAACCCACCCTTGAATGTACCTACCTTTGTCAATGACTATACACTAGCTTACTATCTCAATGCAGTTGAACCCATGTACTCTTCCACCAGTGAACATAATGAAAACATGACTAAATTAGATATCAGGTATCTTAGTTGCAAAAACAAAAAAAATAAGAATAAAAGATCTAATGGCGAAAACCACATTGTGGTGGTGTTAGACTCTAACAAAGAGAAAATAAAGGACGTACCTAAAGGTGAAAACCTCTCTGAGGCACCTGAAGGTGAGATACTTGATATACTCCTGACTCACTTCCAGGAGAGATCTTCCATATTGATCGAGCCAACTCAGCCAGTGAACATTGGGAGTCAAGAGATACTGCATATCATTCATCTAGCTCAATAACTGTCAGCAGAAGAGTTAAAAGATTTCAGCAATCTATTTTTAGAAAAGAAGATCAACTTTGCATGGACATACTCAGATATGCCAGGACTAGATCCTGATCTCATCATGTATCATCTCTCTATTATGCCACGAGTTAAATCAATCAAACAAAAACTCTGAAAGATGCATCCTCATGTGGCACTACTAGTTAAGGCTGAACTAGAGAAAATGCTAAAAGTTGGATTTATCAGAGCTATAGACTACGCAGAATGGATATCCAAAATAGTACCTGTATCAAAAGCAGACAAATCTATTAGAGTTTGCATAGATTTCAGGGATCTCAACAAGGCATGTCCAAAATATGATTTTCCATTGCCCAACATTGACATGATAGTAGATGTGACTACTGGATATGAGATGTATTCATTAACGAATGGATTCTCTGGTTACAGTCAGATCAAGATAGCACCTGAAGATCAAGAGAAGATAGCTTTCATATGTGCATGGGGAACCTTCTGCTAGAATGTTATGTCATTTAGTCTAAAGAACACAGGAGCAACTTATCAAAGAGCAATAACCACTATCTTCCACGATATGATGCATAAAAATGTGGAAGATTATGTTGATGACACCCTGGTAAAAACTATGAAGAGATCTATGAATATATAAGAGCTAGGCCTCATACTAGATAGAATGGAAAGATTCAAGCTCCGCTTAAATCAAAAAAATGTGCATTTGGAGTAACATCAAGAAAATTGCTTGGGTATATAATATCAAGAAAAGGAATTGAGGTTGACCCTGAAAAGGTCCAAGCTATAATGGAAATGCCTCCACCCAAGAATATTAGTCAGATGAAAAGTTTACAAGGTCGTCTTCAGTCAATAAGGCATTTCATATCTCAACTAGCAAACAAAGCTCAACCCTTCACGAAGGTATTAAGGAAAGGGATTCAATACAACTGGGATAAAGATTGTGAACGACATTTACAACAAATAAAAGAATATCTTTCTAATCCACCCATATTAATGCCACCGATTAAAGGTAAGCCACTGATCCTGTACATATCAGCTATGGATACTTCACTGGGGGCACTTCTGGCACAACAAGATGACAATAAAAAGGAACGAGCTATCTATTACATCAGCAGAACTTTGGTGTCGTATGAAATGAATTATACTATAATAGAGAAAGCATGCTTAGCTTTAGTCTTTGCATCACAAAAATTAAGGCACTATATGTTGGCACATTCTATTAAGCTGATAGCCAAGATTGATCCACTCAAGTATCTTCTTAGTAAAGCAACGCTTACAGGAAGAGTGGCCAAATAGGTCATGGTCCTTACAGAATTTGACATTGAATATGTGGAACGTACAACCATCAAAGGACAGATTATTGCAGGCCAACTTGCTGAAGCTCCACTTGAAGATGATCAACCTCTGCATATAGAATTCCCAGATGAA
Source organism: Cryptomeria japonica (assembly GCF_030272615.1). NCBI lineage: Eukaryota > Viridiplantae > Streptophyta > Pinopsida > Cupressales > Cupressaceae > Cryptomeria > Cryptomeria japonica. The sequence continues at coordinate 663,916,551 of NC_081413.1, forward strand.
TCAATCATGCACCTTATTGAACAATCATGGAAGATGTTCTTTGATGGGTCTTTCACTCAACATGGTTCTGGTGCCGGGATACTATTTATTACTCCCCAGAAATACTCAATTCCAAAAGCTTACAAGATTCTCTTCCCTTGCACAAACAACATTGCAGAATATGAAGCTTTGGTAAATGGGATCAAGCTGGCCATCAAATGGAAGATTGTGGAATTATACATCTATGGAGATTCTCAACTCATTATCAACCAAATCAATGATTTATATCAGACAAGAGATGAGAAACTGATGCCTTACAAGAGAATGGTGGATGATCTCAAGAAATACTTTACCTTCGTATCATTTTAGCAGATCCCTAGAACAACAAATAGAACAGCAAATGCAATGGCCACTTTGGCATCTATACCGCAGCTACATGAGTCTAATTTTTGCTTTGAATTCCTAGTGGAAGAGTTATATTACCTTGCTTATGATTCTCCCGAGTCCCAGATGGTAAGTTCTATTGTTAGGCATGACTCATCTCATTATAGCCACATTTTCTCTTACCCGTGTGACCAAGTCGCCCCTGCTAATCTTTCCCGAAATGAAAAAAGGAACCTAATCAGAAATGCGTCAAGGTACGTCATCATTGCTAATGACCTATTCAGGTGAGGTTTAGATAATACTTTGCTTAGATGTCTAGAAACTGAGGAGTCCCAACATGCATTATCTGAGGTTCATGAAGGTGTTTGTGGATCCCATTCGAATGGTCTAACTTTAGCACGAAAACTACTAAGGGCTAGCTACTACTGGCCAGACATGGAGAAAGAAGCTATAAAATTTGCTAAAACCTATGAAAAGTGTCAGCTGCATGGACACCTTATACATGCTCCAGCAAGGGATCTTATACCATTTGTGACACACTGGCCCTTCCAACAGTGGGTGTTTGATTTGATAGGCCAAATATATCTTGCGTCATCTAATGGACATAAATTTATTATCACTGCCACTGAGTACTTCACTAAGTGGGTAGAAGTGGTTCCGCTCATCAAGGCAACCGGAAAACAAGCAGCTCTATTTATTCTTAATTATATCATCTGCAGGTATGGTATACCTTCATCAATTATAATAGACAATGGAGGACAATTTAAGAAAAAAGATCTAGATGAACTTTGTGAGAAGTTTAAAATCAAACAACACTGATCCTCAGTATATTACCCTCAAGGTAATGGACAAGCAGAGGCATCTAACAAAAACCTACCGACTATCTTGCACAGAATAGTGAACAAATCCGGGAAGGATTGGCATTTGCAGCTCAATCCTACACTGTGGGATTATAGAACAAGTATCAGAACACCTACTAGGGCTACACCTTTTTCTTTGGTGTATGGGTCCGAAGCAGTATTACCTATTGAAGTAGAAATACCATCTCTAAGAGTTTCCTTGCAAGGTCTTGTTATTGATGAAGACTATAGAATATCTAGATTGCAAGAGCTCAAATTGCTGGATGAACATCGACAAGTGGCGTTTGATCATCTCAGAGTGTATCAAAAGAGAATGTCCAGAGGATATAACAAGAAAGTTCGACACCAAGAATTTTAGGTTGGTGACTTAGTTCTAAGAGAGAATCCTAAAAATCAACAGTTTCGAGATAACAAAGGGAAGTTTGAACCCAACTAGCTGGGTCCTTATATCGTTACTGCAACTTTTGGCTTTGGTTTTATCAACTTTCAACATCGGAAGGAGAATAGCTCCGTGAACCAATTAACACCATCCATCTGAATAAATTCTTCACCTAAATATTCTCTTCTCTAGTAGCTTTTACAACAAATAAAAGCCCTGAAAAAATCATAAAAATAAGAAAATGTCCTGAAAAAATCATTAAAATCAGAAAATGTCCTAAAAAAAATCATAAAAATAAGAAAATGTCTTGAAGAAATCATAAAAAATCAGAAAATGTCCTGAAGAAATCATAAAAATCAGAAAATGTCCTGAAGAAATCACAAAGATCGAAAAAAGTCCTTAAAAAATCATAAAAATCAGAAAAAGTCTTGAAGAAATTCAAAAAAAAAAAAAAAAGGAGAGAAAATGCCTTGGTGAAAACCTGGTAAACAGGCACCTTGGTAAAAAAAAAATGAATCTCTGCCAAGCAGGTGAAAACGTAGCAAACAGGCGCCTCTTGTACTCAAGTGCTCCATCTATCAACGCAACGTTGGTATTCCCGCTTTCCTGCATCTTTGCTTTCGCTTGTACATATTTTGGTCACTTTTGTAACCAGTTGGTTTGTTGGACCCCTCATGGCTTGAAACTGATCAATGTCCTAGTCTTAGGTAATCGACAAGAGCACATTACATGTCCTAAGTAGTATCAACCAAGTCAACCTTACGTTAGTGAAACCTGGTCATCCACTCCGAGTCAGTTACCTGTCTCTTGACTACTGAAGAGTTTTATCACTGAGTTAACAAGCAAAACAACATAACGAAAAACAATCACTAACCAGTTTGAGCTATGAATGATAATTTTCTTTGTGTGCTGTCTTTTATATTGGTTTTTTTATTTTTATCCCTCTAAGTAACTCGAGGAAGTCTATCTTGACTAAGAGGAGCAAGGATTGGGGGCAGAATATTTTCTTTGTTTTCTGCTTGAAGGAATGATTCCAATGATCTGGAAACATCTAAATGAGTTGGGTGTCTGTGATAAGAGCCTTCACATCAAGGTGAAATCACCTCACATACCTCGACTCTGCTTATTTGAATGCTACAGGGAGGTTTCCATCATTTCTTTGTCTATTTTGAGGGAATTTCTTTATGATGCAATTCGGGTCCCTGCAAAATTTGTCCAAGGATATGAACGAAAAAAGGGTCATTACAGACAAGATAATTAATATTGCACAGAAAAAGAAATGAGCTCTATTCTGCCTGCTATAATTGTAAAACGCTCAATGATGACAATTAAACTTTTCAAAGTCCAGTGACTAGGTTTAGGTTGCATTTTGCATATCATTTTGCATTTCATTCTGCTTCTTGTGAATTTAGAGTGATTTCGGCATAATAACAATAATCTCTTTATCTTCTAAATGAGAGTCAGGAGCATCATCATTTCTTTGCTAAGTGGTCTCTTTTTCATCATTGTTTCTCCGATCGAATACTTGTGTTTTGAGATGTTAACTACATACATATAGATTCATACATTCACAATCACTCATTTACATCCATCTTATTGCATAGAAAAATGAAGAAAAATTGCATTACTCATTCTAGTTACTCATTTACATCCATCTTATTGCATAGAAAAATGAAGAAAAATTGCATTACTCATTCTAGTTACTCATTTACATCCATTTTATTGCATAGAAAAATGAAAACATTTCATACATTCACTATCATTCATTTGCATTCATCTTATTGCATAGAAATATGAAGAAAAATTGCATTGCTTATTCTAGTTACTCATTTATAACATCATTTATTTGCATATGAAAAGACACAAAAATAGACATCCATATCCCATTTGCATTCATACATTCATGTTGAAAAGAAATGCATACATATAGAATAAAGCATATAAAAGACATCTCATAAGCAAATCAACACAAGTATGATGAAGTCAAATCGGATCTCGTATATATATCATGTCAAGTCTCAAGGTACAAACTGATGTCAAAAGACATATACAAACTCCCATCGGAGCAAGAATCACATAGGCTATAAAAATGGGTGTGTCTACAAAAATATATATCCGAGCTACAAAAAAAGAAATCATCTAGCTCACTCCCTCTCCCTCATTGCCTGGTGGTGGAGGAGGAGCCTAATGTCTGGGATCCTGACGAGGCGCCCACACTCCCTCTGACCATGCCATGTACTGTGAGTAGGGTATCACCTGTTGAGCAACAGAAACTACGACACTATATGCAGCCACATAGTAAGATGCTCTACTAGACTAGTGAAGGACCTCTTGTCACAGGGGCTCTATCTCTTCTCTCATCTCCGCTCTTAGTGAGGCAATATGACGATCACGCTTAGTCCTCACCTCGACGATCTGGCCATCACACTCAGTCCTCATCTCAGCTAGCTGTCGGTCTCGCTCCGCCAGCTGAGTCTGAGCCACTAGCAACTGTAACTGCAGCTCTACAAGACGTGCCCTCATCGATCTGTCCCCTGCTCTCTCGCAGGCTCTCCACCCCCATCTCCACCTCCACCTCCAGCTCCACCCTGCTCCTCTCTCCACTGCCAAACCTTCCTAGGTGCTGCTCGCACCTCCTCCATCCCACCCAATCTCACACCCACTCCTCCTAGGGATCCACCCTCACCCCTCTGCTATCCTCCCTCAGCTGGCACCCTGCTACTGCTAGCACTTGGATCACCACTACCCCATTGTGGAGCCTCAGCTCTCTGTGCCTGACCCTGCCTCTGGCCCTGTCTCTGGCCCTGTCCCTGTGCTGGTGCGGGGGCATCATCCTCAACATCCTCAGTCTGAGGAGCTTGCTCACCTAGATCTATAAACCGTGGGAATGGATGCTGCTGAAAATGATCTCTATATTGGGGCAATACCCCCGCTTCCGCTACTTCGTCCAAGTAATCCCACCTCAGGCTGTGTAACCCTGTCAATTCATGCATCACCAAAGCATATGATAACCATAGAGACCATCCCTGTCTCTCCTCATCAGCATACTGAGCATAATTTGTATACTCCTGTGAGATCCCCTGAGGCCAACCATACTGCCTCATCACCTGAGAAATGACGAATCGCTCCACAATGGTTTGTGACCTCCTGATCAGTGGGCGTGTAACAAACAAGTCCCTGGGAACTAGCCGCTAGTCATCCCATGGATCCAAACCTCTATAAGGTCTCCATACGACGACTATCAGGTCATCGAGCTGCCATCTCCAGAAATTTGTTTTGCCCAGATGGGGTTGTGTAATATATCGGGCATACCTATAAATGATCGGTTGCCCAAGCTCTCTGCTATCAGCTACTATCGGCTGACACACAGGAAGGTGCTCCCAAGCCCACACCTATAGAATATACACATCAACGACCATGCTACGTCCATCTTTGTATATGATCTCATGCATCTCTCGATACATGTGGGCCAATAAACAAGAGCCCTAGCCAACTCTCTGAGGGGTCTCTATCAACCTCTCTAACATCTGGCCCCATCCACACTGGAAGCCCTGCTGCCCTCTGTCTGACATCAAAAAATAGCCTATCAATCTTGCTAGGATGCATGCCAAAGGATACTCCTCAGTGTACTTGCTCATAAGTACGTCCCAACTCATGGAACGAGTCAAAATATCAGGATCTCCAAAGACATGCCTGACTGCCTGCAATCCTGGAAGGTGCCATGAATCATAATCCACCTTATCCCCATCAAAAGGGATACAAAGGATCCTATATACATCCTCAGGAGTAATAGTCAACTCCCCCACCGATAGATGAAACGTGTTATGCTCTGAATGAAAATGCTCTACCAATGTCGTGAGCATTCCTCGATTCACACGAATATCAGGTAATCCCAACAGATGAGTCAAGCCACACAAGTCAATATGAGCCTACTCAACCTCAGATAAATGTCACACTAATACCATGGTAGGAGGATACACACATCTAAACAACACAGGAGGTAATCAAACCTGCAAAAACCCAACAACGAAGCATCAAAAAACATTCCAAATGAGCCTACAAGAGAACCAAAACATCACACAAATCCAACTAAGTCAAATGCAAATTCAAAATTTCATGTTTACACCTTAAAAAATGCTCACTGTCTCTCAAACGACAAAACACAGATAAGCAGCATTTCGTACGAGCCAGGATTAGCTCTAGCATGACAAAACAACCTCAAACGACAAACTTTTGGACTCTGCACGACAAAATGGTCTTTTTACAGACCTGTCGTACGACACACGGGTGGCCCTAGGATGACAAATCTAATGGTCTGAAATGACAAAACAAATTTTGCCAGTTTCTCGTACGAGACAGGATCCTATTTCGCACGATAAAACGTGACGCCCGACTTCAAACATGCAAAATGAACAAAAAAATTCAAAATTGGAAACACAAGCAGGCTTAAGATCGATCACTTATCGCTGACTCATAGTTTCGGGGTCGATTATGTCTCCTCTGGCACTCGAATTGATGCTGACGAGTAGGGACCACCATTTTCTTCGCAAAAGGTTTTTTGAATTTTCAAACTTGGAGGGTTAAAATGAATTGAAAATGACACTTTTGTCCCATATATAGCCAAAAACCTAATTTTTCAAACTTGCTCCGATGGACATGAAAATTGTACCCTTAGCTAATTTCACCATCCTAAGTCCATTTTCGGGATCAAAATCGAAATTCGAGATCATTTTGCTTGTCAATTTCAGAATTTGGACCACTTAGCGCTCTTTTTATCAAATGCTCATTCTTTCTTTAGCTTTGCACTCAATTTCTCGTTACTCAATGCTAAATTTTCAAAAATTTCTTTGAATCAATTTGTGCTCAAAACAACTTATCAACGCTAAAGAAATTGCCTATCATCATGTCCCCTCACTATCTTTCGATTTCTCTCCCGAGGGGGCATACTTGTGACCTTATGACCTCACATTCTTCAAACGTCGAGAAAATTTTCAAATCTTCATAGAAAGTCGAGCAAAAAAAAATCTTTTTCAACTAAAGAAAATCAAACAAGACCTCATTGCTAGGGGCATATCAGTTTCATCGCTTTTTATCAAGCTGATATTTGTCTTTTATTTAAATCAATCTCTTAACGTTAATCGGTTTCATCGCTTTTCATCAAGCTGATTATTCGTTTAAACTCAATCAAGGGTTTAAAAAGTTTCTTTAATCACACTCAATCTAAGCAGGTGTTCAGTATTCGTTTCTTGATCAAGCTGAACAGTTTATCTTTATTGTATCTTGATCAATCAAGTTCAAGATCGATTTTTTATCATCGCTCGATGTGTCTAGATAAATCAAGTTCTAGATCAGTAAGATCCGCTTCTTGATCAATCAAGTTCAAGTTCTGTATCTTTTGTTTTCTATCGTTCCTAGTTCAATCAAGTTCAGGATCGGTATCGCTTTAATCAGACTTCATTCAGCTTCATCGCTTTGAATCAAGCTAAACACCTCGCTTTTCATCTAGTTCGTGATCAATCAAGTTCAGAACTGGTATCTCCTAGACATCAACTATTCTTTGAACCAACGCGCTACTCGCACATTAATTCAAAGAGGGGCAAATGTAATACCCTAAAAATGGTCATCTAAACCATGGGCCCCTAATCTCGACAACATCACCAAGGTCCTAACCAAAGGCAATTAAATAAATCTTGAGCACACAATTAATTCTTTAATCATCAAATGTCACATGGAAAAATTAATCAGCCAATATTAATTAAATATTTATTTAATTAATTAAAAAATTCCAAGTAAATCATTTTAAACAATTATCTTATTTATTTTATTAAATATCCTAGTATATTTAATTAAATAAATCAATTTGTCACAAATCTTCAAAAAAGGAAACAAATCAAGAAAGAGGAATTGGAAATTATGAGCACAAATCTTCAAAAAAGGAATTAATTGACAAAAAAAGAATTAAAATTTGAGAAAAGAAATCAATTGGAGATGATCTTGAAAAAACAAATTAAAAATTGATGAATAATCTAAAAAGAAAGCAATTAAAACAATTAAATATTAAAATTGAATGAAATAGAGAATAAATCATTTTTTCTTGATTTTATCTTAATTTTAGTTCAATTTCCTTTAAAACTGAGAAAAGCATCCAATCACATCAACTCACCTAGATTGTGCTTCCTCTTGGAAAATCTTGACCGCTCATCATCATTTGATATCAGCCGTTGTTTTCTTTCTGAATTTTCTATAAATTCAGGCTTTCATCTCTCATTCAAAAATCCTGGAGAATATATTGTTATTATACCGTTTTTGCTCTAGGTTCATTGATATATTGCATATTAATTTTTTCATGGGTATATGCACGAAGTTGTGGTACCAAAAAGGTGCCACACTTTAAAAAAAAATTAAAAAGCGCATAAGGCGCACACCTTATAAGGTGCACGCACTATAGGGCGTGCACCCTATAGTGTGCACACCTTATAAGGCGTGCACCTTATGTGCATTGTAAACAACAAAAAAACCTTTCTCCGCATTTCTGCATTCCAAACCTTCGTTTTGGCATTTTTGGGTGCTATTTTCTTGCTCTCGCCCTTTGTAAAAGCTTGAAATTGGGCACTAAGTTGTCCATCTCTCATCAAAATGCCGCCACGCCATCGAAGAGCTCGAAGAGGTATGTATTTTTATTTTCTTATTGTCATTTTTTTTATTAATTTGAAGATTAAACTAGGTTTATTGATTTACATTTATTTTCATTATCAGGAAATGAGATTAGACAAGAAAATGTTGAAAACACTCAATCACCTCCTCATGAAGACCATATTGAAGAAGAAGCACATCAATCAGCTCCTCATGAAGACCATAGTGAAGAAGAAGAACATCAAGAACCTCTTATAATCCCTAGACACCCCATAGGTACACAAGAAAACCTATTAGGTCAAATAGAAAATAGCCAAAAAGAGCTTGAAGGTTTAATCACAAGGCTAAAAGATCCCACTGGAACAAACTCCCATAGGACAAACTTTGCTAGTTCTTTTCAATCTATTATATCTCACATACAATTTGTGAGTGGGCAAATGAATTTTTGGTCCCGTAAGAAGGAAGAACAAAAGAAATTTTATGTTGACAAATTATCATATGCAGCAACGAAGAAAAAGAAAATTAATAAATTTGACTTGTATGCTCTTTTTATGGACCCCCGAACGAATCAACCTTTACACCTTGGATGTAGGAGATTCCCTATTCATTGGTGTCATCATGAAGGGATTAAGAACAATTTTTGGGATAGGTGGTGGATGGTATTTGATCAGCCCCCATGCAATAATCATGAGGTACCCCAATACTTTTTGAGAAAACTGTACTGTGAGTTTGTCCTTAATGAGATCCCAAACTATTTTGATTTTCTAGATTTCCAAGGTAGAGGTGGGGGTTCCTCGCATGATAGAGAGGGTGCATAGCATGATCCAAATCTCCCACCAAGACCCTTGGCCATACCTATGGTGGAGCATGTTATTATTCCTTCCATTGTGAAGGAGATTATTGAGGTCGAAACTCTAGACTCGATTAGCTCACTCACTCAGACCCTTATACAATATGCTAGTCCTCTAGTAGAGGGTGATGCGAGTGATGATGTTGATTCTCCTAGGCATCGAGTTCCAGCTCATTTTTGTCGATCTTGTGGTTCTCTTTGCACTTATGATCCTAATAGTTCTGAGAATGCACGTGCACGAGCAGAGTTTGCTACAGAGAACATTGTCATGACATAATCCTTGCTGAACGAAACATTTGGCATTGATACCCAGGTGAATTTCATTACAAGTTCATTTCATTATTTTTATTAAATCTTATATGTAAATTTGAGAATATATCTAAATTAGTAAATTATTATGATAAAAAATCAGGGTCAAAGTGTTCACAATACTAGCAACATTCTTGCAGCACCCTTTTTCACTACTTCGTCGACTCCACAGGTATACAACGAGTGAAAAAATATAATTATTATATGTAGATAGTTGAACCTTATGTGAATGATTTTCTAATTACTCATTTTGGATGTCAAATAGTTTGATGCTAGAGCTTCAACATCAACACCTCGTAGTGTATTTCATCGACAATCTTTCACCAAGGTAAACAATTTATCTTTAATGTTGTTATTAAATAATATAGATAGTTTTGGCGATTAATCAATATACTTTGTTTAATTTTCAGATGTTGAATTCCGAGACTCCTCCTGTTGTTCGTGTGTTAATGGAGCGTGGTGTTGCTGCAGCAGTAGCAAGTTCAACTGCTTAAACAAAAGTATGAGACATATTTGTAAATTTAGTAAATTTAGCATTACATTTGTTATCTTAATAATATGTTATTGAAAATTTTAACGATACTTGTATTTAGTTTAATTTATATTGTGATGCTTACAGGAGGGGCTTGTCACTCTAGATCATGAACGTGCACCTGTTGTGGATGAACATCATGATTATTTGTATGCGGTAAGTCACTATTCTATTATATGTCATTCTAAAATTCAATTTTTGTATATGCTAACATCATTCTTTTCATTGTATCAGGTGGAGTTACAAAAAAGTCTGGAGAAGAGGTCAAGTGGACATACTCGAAAGACACCTGCATCATATACATCTCCATCCCCTCGACAGGCAAAGATATCTCATGATCTGTTTCCTTCCCCTAGAGGGAAATGAATAGAATACGGTCCTATGTTGTATGCCTATATGGCAATTTTGAACATATGTTTTGTATTACGAATATGTGACATTCTATCACCATATGGCTTTTGGCAAGCTCCTATTTGACTTTATTGGATACCATGTTGTATGCCTATATGGAAAATTTGAACATATGTTTTGTATTACGAATATGTGACATTCTATGTCCATATGGCTTTTGGCAAGCCCCTATTTGACTTTATTGGATATCATGTTGTATGCCTTTATAGCAATTTTAAACATATGTTTTATTTTATGAATATGTGAAATTCTAAGTCCATATGGCGTTTGGCAAGCCTATTTGTTTGTATTGGATATATTTGATAGTTTTAACGGTATACAATGTTGCATGGATTTGTAGCTTTTTGGTTAATGCAAATCATTTATCATGGTTATCCATAACTGCAGTACAAATGATTAGATGAATAATTGCACAAAGTTTATTATTACTTAAGCTTTGGACCTAAATATGTGTTTGTAATCCAAGAAACAAGCCACCTCGACATGTACGAGCTGACGGTTTGGTGCCGCAGCATGACCCCACAGGATCAGACAGATCGTTCTTATGATTAACAGGTACGGAGAAACGCGATGCCGAATATTAACAACTTTGAGCAATTTGAGCACTTGGGCGATTTGGCTGCTAGGGTGTGGCCCGCAACGATCAGGTGAGTTGGAGAGAAAAAAGAAGGCATTCCTAGTGTAAACTCGACCACCCCGACGTGTACGAGCTGATGGTTCGGTGCCATGACGAGCGGATTGAAAGATGGGGCATTGTGCAACTTTTCATTGAACTCATATGACACTTTTTGTCGCAACCGAGAAAGAGTCACCACGAGCAACTAGATCCAAGTCTACCCAAACCGAGAGAGAATTTTTTAGAGTGCCATAACATGACCTCGTAGGATTAGATGGATCATTCTTATGATTAACAGGCACAGAGAAACGTGATGCCGAATATTGACAACTTTGAGCAATTTGAGCACTTGGGTGATTTGGCTGCTAGGGTGTGGCCCGCAACAATTGAGCGAGTTGGAGAGAAAAAAGAAGGCATTCCTAGTGTAAACCCGGCCACCCCGATGCGTACGAGCTGACGGTTCGGTGCCACGATGAGCGGATTGAAAGATGGGGCATTGTGCAACTTTTCATTGAACTCATGTGACGCTTTTTGTCGCAACCGAGAAAGAGTCGCCATGAACAACTGGATCCGAGTCTACCCAAACCGCGAGAGGATTTTTTAGAGTGCCATAACACAACCCCGTAGGATCAGATGGATCATTCTTATGATTAACGGGCAGAGAGAAATGTGATGCCGAATATTGACAACTTTGAGCAATTTGAGCACTTGGGCGATTTGGCTGCTAGGGTGTGGCCCGCAATGATCGAGCGAGTTGGAGAGAAAAAAGAAGGCATTCCTAGCGTAAACTCGGCCACCCCATTGCGTACGAGTTGACGGTTTGGTGCCGCGACGAGCAGATTGAAAGATGGGGCATTGTGCAACTTTTCATTGAACTCATCTAACGTTTTTTGTCGCAACCAAGAAAGAGTCGCCACGAGAAATTGGATCCGAGTCTACCCAAACTGAGAGAGGATTTTTTAGAGTGCCATAACACGACCTCGCAGGATCATACAGATCATTCTTACATGTCACTAACATTGAGAAAAACCATGCCGAATTTTGACAATTTTTCACACTTTGAGTGATTGACAACAAATGAGCATTTTTTACATCTTTTACCATATTAGCAGGGTATACTTCACAAAATGATCCCATGTGATCTCTAATGGTCCAAAATGACATTATTTACATAAAACGCACAAAACAAGACAAAAACATAATTTTTTATATTACAATGCCTCGAGTAGTAAAAAATACAAGTCATGTACATATATCCAAATAAGATTGATATTACAATTTTTTACATTTACATTTAATCCAATGAACCATCTGGATCTTCTCTACTCTTTATCGTGTCTAGTATGGCCTCATGGTCAGACTCATGAACCTTCCATAGGTTCTTGTTTAGTGGTCTACCCCCATATCTGATCAAATGAACATTTGAAGCTACAACAAGGTTAGAATAATGAAGAATCTTCCTATGTGTCTCGAAGTCCTCGAACAACCACAAGTTAGACTTCTTCACTGGGTACCTTCTAAGCCATGTACCAGTAACAACTACTGATCTTGTGGGGTACTCAATATTTTCTCCATCTACCACAGGGCGATCCAATTTCTTTTTTGCATCCACACAACGACACAGGTAATAACCTGTTCCTTCTTCATTGTCTTCAGCTGCAATTACTGCATAAACATGCCCTGTAATGATAAAGTGAGAAGAATTTAGCAAACAACTAAGGTAAAATATTAAAGTACAAAAAATTGCATGTGGATAATTTACCTGGTTGGACTAAATCTGACACATGGTCAAAGTCAATTGATGCTTCCATCTGTGTGAGTTTTAGTGCACTTGGAGGTCGGTATGTCTCAAGTGGGATTAGAGGTCTCATACACCATTCGTCCACCCACTCCTTTGACTCACAGTCATTATAGGCACCATCTCTACATGAAGAACAATAACATGCCATCCGACATGTATGGATAGTCCATGAGCCTGCATTAGAGCTTTTGAAAGAGTGTAGCTCACTCAATCCTATTAATGTACAACAATCTTCTAATTTTGCAATGTTAGTATCATCTACCAACCAAAAAAATCTGCGAACTAAAGACTTACCTTGATTACTTGGACCAATTGTACCATTGCACCATTGAACAATTGATTTTGCATCTTTCAAGTTTGCATTCCCTTTGTACTTTAACTCTTCTCGTGCTAAAGATCTTTTAATACATGCTCCTGCACCATCATGCTCCCCTTTTCCATGCCCAGCATCAGAAAAATTCCACATATGTTGAATAGCAGTCAACTTATGCATCCTACTCAACCAATAAAACATCCGAGAGTTCTTAAATTGCGATGCACAATTATCTAACCATATGATATGTTGACGAAATGATATGCCTCGGCTAGCCAAATCATCATAGAATATCTGGAAACAACCTTGCACAAACTCTGTAGAGTGTGAGCGATCATCACTGATGTAAAAATGATACTCCCTCAATATCTTCTTATCCTCTTCCATACTATCATGTGCATGAATGAATGCTATATGCACAAATATGGCAACTTGTGTGGAGTTGTAATATTGTGATTGCACCTCGTTCTACGGTTGTAGTGTGTAGTTCTCTACAAAGTCAAAAATTGAAATGATTGTATGAAGTGGAAATGTGTCCTTGCATAGCTTAAATTGTGAGTCCAACCAACGAGCTCAATGGTTATGCCTTGCATACTCATACACTATATTCTCATGAAAGATGCCCATAAACTGATACACTGGAATCTTCTCACTAACCAATTCACACCTTTTTGCTTCTTTTCCATCTTTTAGCATGTAGGCCAATGTCTTATATTTTTCAAATTCTACTAATTCATTACTAGTTTCTTGTCCAATATCCATATGTTGACAAATTTGTAAATGTCGCAATCCACCACAATCAACACATGTGCCATCCAAGCAACACTTATTGTAATATACTTGACCATCTACTCTTTCACATAAGATGCTAGATATGAATTCCCTTGAAGATGTCGGTGGACCATTTATGTTGCATTCTTGCAAAACATTGTTAGCATGCAAATCTATACATATGCGTTGATAAACATCATAATGGTTAGAAAATTCATTATGTACTCTAAAACAACAAGTTATGCGTGTGTGATTTATTTTGACATAAAAAGGCTTTACCATTTCAAAGAACCTTTGACTAATTTTTATTTGAGGATACATATGTTGAAACTTGGCAAAAAATTGTGTTTGAGTCATATCCAAAAAATGTTTTGGATGTGGATCACATATTTTACTACCAATCCTCCTTCTTACAACATCTCTTTGATTTGGAGAGACCCTTGTGTTATTATTCCAAAAATCTTCAATTAGGGATCTCAAGGCTTCAACAATTGCTTTATCTTTCCACGGTAATCTACCGGAAAATGCCCATAACTCATTGTTATATGGATCCTCCGCTCTTTGTCACCTTCCCAAAGCTCTCATTATAGTTTGTCTACTTATCTTCAATTGTTTACTTGTCTTTCTAAGGAGGCGAGCTTTCTTAGTTTGAGTGCTTACAATTATTGATGTAATGACACGTCGTGTGGCATTTATATCTTTTGTGCATGAGTTAGAACCAACAGTATCATATGCATTCATCAGATTCTTCACAATAGATTTGTCGCTTGATTCAATTGATGTTCTTAGCCCAAAAATCTTCATTATAGGCCAAAATTTCAGATTTCTCATCATTTCAACAAATAGTTGACATCTTCCTATCTCATTTAAAGGCTCAAAAAATATTTTCCATATCCGGTTAGCATGTCTTTGACAAGTACGCTTCGGAAACTTGTCAACCATTGGTTTCAAAACATTAGCATGAATATCAATCAAATACTTAGGCTTTCTATGCAAAACTCTAGGAGGTGTTCTCAAACTTTGAGTTATCTCAAGATTAGGAATGTCAACAACATTAGGGATAGGTGGCATACCTTCAACCGTAGACGAAAATGATGACATACCTTGATATTGAGGTGTACAAGATGGTGTAGCTCCAATACTTGATGTCAGTCGTGAAGTACTTGCAACATAAAATGTCATAGAGAGAGTGCATTAATTATGAGATGTTGTAGACACCAACGGTATGCCAATAAGAGATGGTGTGCCTTCAACTTGAGATGTAAGAGATGGGGTGCCTTCAACTTGAATTATGGTAGACATGGTCTCAACCTCAGGATTCAATTGTCTCATTGCATGAAGGTTTTGCATCTGTTGCCTTTGTGTGGCCAATTTTGTCCCTCTATTAGATTGGATGGATATTTCATGTTCCTCTTCAATTGGCACCTCTTCAATTGACACCTCTTCTTCTATGGTATTCATTTTCCTTTGTTCACAAAGTTGCTTCATTCTTTCTCTTTTTTTTGCATTCTTAGCTTCATGCTCTTCCGGTGTTACATTTTTTGGTCGTTTCCTCGGCATGATGATGATTATGCATATGTTAAAATGGATATATGAAATTGAAATTGTTTCATGTATTCCTTTTCTAAATTATTTCATAAGATCTTAAAAAGGATGTATGAAATTGCAAATTTTGTTTTAAACCACTAAACAAATAATTTTCTTATGCAACTTCCTTCAAATGCATTGTTAAATCTAATGTAAATCTAATAGGATTATAATCAATTTTGACTCACACTTTTATTCTAACATTTAAACAAAATAACACTTAATAAGTATTTGAATTCTAAAAACAAGAAAATATTACCTCAATTATTCAAATATGATAAAAAAAACTATGTTCTTCCTCTTTGATGTTGCCAAATGAAAAAAAAGGTGGTGGAGAGCTAATGGAATGTATAAAATAATAATGCATAAAATGTCAACACCATGCAAAAAGAATTTTTTTGTCTGATCATGCACAGAAAGAAGACAAAATGAGAGAATGTGGGCTTGGATCATGGGTCAAGGGTCCCATATAACCGTTTTTTAGTTCAGCTCATTTAGCTAGCACCAAATGACTTCCATTGAAATTTTTTACCTTAAACTAAACACTAACTCTATACCCTATAACCTTTTTTTTGTGCAGCTCATTTGGCTAGCGCCAAATATGGCGCTAGCCAAATGACTTCCATTGAATTTTTTTACCTTTGATAAATTTCTACTCTATACCCTATAACCTTTTTTTTGTGCAGCTCATTTGGCTAGAGCCAAATATGGCGCTAGCCAAATGACTTCCATTGAAATTTTTTAACTTGTGATAAATTTCTACTCTATACCCTATAGTTTGATATCCACAACCATAAAAATTAAACCATGACTCTTTAGGACATAATATGGTGTCTTAGGACACCATATGACCCCTTAGGTGTCGTTATGGGTCATATAGTGTCCTAAGGGGTCATATGGTGTCTTATGACCCCTTAGGACACCATATGACCCCCTAGGACACAATAGGGTGTCATTATGGGTCGTATGGTGTCCTAAGGGGTCATATGGTGTCTTATGACCCCTTACGACACCATATGACCCCTTAGGACACAATACGGTGTCATTATGGGTCGTAGGGTGTCCTAAGGGGTCATATGGTGTCCTATGACCCCTTAGGACACCATATGACCCCTTAGGACATAATATGGTGTTTTTATGGGTCGTATGGACACCTAAGGGGTCATATAGTGTCCTATGGGGCCATAGGACACCATATGACCCCTTAGGTGTCGTTATGGGTGGTATGGTGTCGTAAGGGGTCATATGGTATCATATGCCCCTTAGGACACCATATGACCTCCTAGGACACATTAGGGCATCGTTATGGGTCGTATGGTGTCCTAAGGGGTCATTTGGTGTCTTATGGGGCCATAGGACACCATATGACCCCTTAGGTGTCGTTATGGGTCGTATGGTATTGTAAGGGGTCATATGGTGTCCTATGACCCCTTAGGACACCATATGACCCTTTAGGTGTTGTTATGGGTTGTATCATGTCGTAAGGGGTCATATGGTGTCTTATGACCCCTTAGGACACCATATGACCCTCTAGGACACAATAGGGTGTCGTTATGTGTCATATGGTGTCCTAAGGGGTCATATGGTGTCTTATGACCCCTTAGGACACCATATGACCCCTTAGGACACAATACGGTATCGTTATGGGTCGTATGGTTTCCTAAGGGGTCATATGGTGTCCTATGACCCCTTAGGACACCATATGACCTGTTAGGACACAATATGGTGTCGTTATGGGTCGTATGGACACCTAAGGGGTCATATGGTGTCCTATGGGGCCATAGGACACCATATGACCCCTTAGGTGTCGTTATAGGTCGTATGGTGTCGTAAGGGGTCATATGGTGTCCTATGACCCCTTAGGACACCATATGACCCCCCAGGACACAATAGGGTGTTGTTATGGGTCGTATGGTGTCCTAAGGGGTCATATGGTGTCTTATGACCCCTTAGGACATAATATGGTGTCGTTATGGGTCGTATGGACACCTAAGGGGTCATATGGTGTCCTATGGGGCCATAGGACACCATATGACCCCTTAGGTGTCGTTATGGGTTGTATGGTGTCATAAGGGGTCATATGGTTTCCTATGACCCCTTAGGACACCATATGACCCCCTAGGACAGGGGCCATAGGACACCATATGACCCCTTAGGTGTCGTTATGGGTTGTATGGTGTCATAAGGGGTCATATGGTTTCCTATGACCCCTTAGGACACTATATGACCCCCTAGGACACAATAGGGTGTTGTTATGGGTCGTATGGTGTCCTAAGGGGTCATATGGTGTCTTATGGCCCCTTAGAACACCATATGACCCCTTAGGACATAATATGGTGTCGTTATAGGTTATATGGACACCTAATAGGTCATATGGTGTCCTATGGGGCCGTAGGACACCATATGACCCCTTAGATGTCGTTATGGGTAATATGGTGTTCTAAGGGGTCATCACATTTGGTGCACGCCAAATGTGGAATATGGACCACATTTGGCACATGCCAAATGGAATATCCATTCATCACATTTGGTGCATGCCAAATAGGGCACTCGCCATATTTGGCAAGCGCCAAATGGCCTGCTTTGGGAAACACCAAACCTATGGTTTGGATATGCCTTGGGCATCCAACCCAAAGGTTTGGATGACCATTTCAGGCTAGAGATGTGTTTTTGTCAGAACATTGAAAATTTTGACATATTTTTGGTCGTGCTCTCCGTCGGGTTTGCACGTGTTTCAATGAAGTTAAAAAAAAATACCATGGTAAACTTGATCTCCCTCTTAGCTATCCAAAAATGTAATTTCTTTCAAATTTTGATTTCGTTAAGTCTTTCATTTAGAATTTCTTTTGTTAGTGTGTTCATTTTTTGTGAAAAACCAACATGCACTATTTTGGGTGTAGATTTTTATATGTTCATCGGATTTTGAAAAAAATTACATTTTTAGAAACTAGACTCCATTCTACACAATTTAAAAATAAAAAAGTTTTGATTTTTGATTTTAATTCAATGATTTTAGGGGGGAGCATGCTCAAATTTCTGTTTTTTAGGATGTGTCCACTTCGAAAATTAGTAAAAAATCATATACTCATTAAAAAATTAGCTGAAAATTCTGGCATTAACTACAAGGTGTTAGCTAATTTCTCACTGAAGCGATTTTAAAAATTCAAAAAAAAAGTTAACGTTTTAGGGGGGCCACAACAAATCCTATGTTATGTTTTTTGGATAAAAACAAGACCACTTTTTGTGGCCCCCCTTTTTGAAGCCCTTAATCTCCACCATTTTCAAAAAAATTTAGTAGTTTAGAAAGTAGACTTGAAGCACTCTGACTCTTGTTCTTGTTGCATCTTCAAATTTGGAGTGTAACTATCTTCAATTTGTTGTTGAAGTTTAGACTTTGCTGATTTCAGAAAAAAAAATGGCATCTTAAGACCCCCTTTTGGTGCCACAACTTGGTGCACATACCCTCATATTGATTAAATCATTTAGCTTAATATTGCTTAAATCTTGTTAGATCAATATTGCATCCATCTAGCATTCATCATGCTCATATAGATAAAATCCTTCGTCTTGATGTTGTCTAGTCACTGGTATTGCTAAATAATCTGAGAGCAATCTTATACTCGCATCTTTTAGAAGGCAATGGGTCGATTTGTTATGGTTTATTATTCATTGATTATATCTGATTAACCATGCATGTAATGACTTAATTGAAGTGTTGTGCATACAGATACAGGTCCACTTTTCACACACACAGATAGTATTTAGGCATAGGAGATGTTATCATTGCAGTTCACTTATTCTTCCAGATTGTAGTTTGGATTTGTATGTAGTCAGTGAGACTCCTTTTGTGATGAGCAATGTGATCTAGGCTATAAGCCTTCCTGCATGTTTAGACCCCCATATTGTGTAATATCTTTTCATATGGCCAGTGGATTGATATTGTGGGTCATAAATCCCACTGTGGTTTTTCCTCTTTCAGGTTTTCCACGTATAATTCTTTATGTTATACTATTCATTTGTGTGATTGGCTTATTGGTTTCTTTACTTCTTTCAATCTTATAGTTACTCATATACCGATTGGTGAATTCATGTTTTAATAAGGTTAAAATTGATCATTTTGGTAGAACACTGATTCACTCCCCTCTCTCTCAGTGTTCTTGGAATCCAACAATTGGTATCAGATCCTTGTGCCCCGGAGGAAGTTTAACAACTTGAGGGAGATCCTGAATCCAGAATCCATGGATATGAGTTTGGAGAGACAACTTAAGATAGCACTTGAAGCTACAAGATGAATTGAATTCTACTCAGGAATTCATTCTTATCCTACAGGAGAGGTTGTCATCTGTTCAAGCTAGGACAAAGGAACTTATGAAAAATTAGGATAATGAAGAGAAAGATACCCTTAATGAAAGATGTTAGAAGGTGAGTTGGGAGAATATGGTCCTAAGGAATGAAATACCAAGCCCTGACTATGAGGATGTCAAAGGAGATTGAGGACCGAATTATGAATGAATAAAATCTTGGGAGATACCTGAAAGATAGATCTGAAGAATGCATCCGGTTGGTTCATGAAAATGATATGTTGAGAATTGATTTAGTGCAATCCAGAGCAATGAAAAAGAACTTGAAAGACAAATGATAGTTCTGAAAGATGATCTAGCTATTGCAAGTGAGTATAAAGAAAAATTCAAGGTTAGCTCAGCACAACTTGATGAATTATAGAAAAGTCAAATACATAATGGAGATTCCAGTGGACTTGGATTTGAACAAGGTTAGAGCTCTGATACTGCAAATGAAGATCAAAACTAGAAGACACTGGTAAGGCAGCTTAATGCTTACAAATTTATGGTAGATTCTTTGTTTGTAATAAATTTAGTCACATGGCTAGGTAATGTAGAAATAGAGAAAATCAGAACTATAATTCTAGTCTCGGTCAATGTTCTAAATGTAGTAAGTATGGTCATCAGACGAAATATTGCATAATGAATATAAAATGTTATGCATGTGGAAAATTTGGACATATGGCTAATCAATGCAGGTCAAGCAATTATACCAGTTTTAGCAAAGCAATTCAAAAGAACAATGTTACATCCTATGCATGCAACAAGATTGGACACATTGCTAAGTTTTGTAGAAGAAAACATCCACCGATTGGCAATGACGGATCAAATGATAAAGGGAAAGAGAAGGTCAATAAAATCTGACAAGATCATAACAAGAAATGGGTCAAGAAGTCAGATGATCAATCAAAAAATGGGAGTGCTTCGCTTACTCAACCAGTAGAGGAGGTTGCTCCTACATCGAAAAGAATATCATCCAGCAATTGAGGCATATGCCTTAGGGGTAGGCAAAATTCATGATAATACTGCCTAAGCCTCGGGAAGAGGTTCTGGAAAATGTTCCAGACATTGGAAATGCTTATCCGGCATGGAGATGTTCGACCGAGATTTGGTATCTTTCATCGGCAGTCATTCATATCAATGACAGATTAGGATTTTTCTTGGAGGTTAAAAGGTTGAATCCACTTCATTTCCAATCACCTTGCATTCAAAGAGATTAAGAGTGATTCAGAGTGATTTTAAGGCAATTCAGTGTGATCCGATATCTTCTTCAGCGATTTCACCAGTTATTGGAAGAGTTCTTTAGGGTTTCATCGACAACTATTTCTCTGGTATTTCTCTTTCATCATGGAAGAGAGATCATCCTCTACACCTAATTTTATTGAAAATCCTACTATTTTTTAGGTTAAGGACCATCCTAGGTTGACTTTCAATCAATGCCCACATATTGCCACTTTGGATGATTCGGCTGGCACATTTTCCCATGTCCCGGAAGGAGTTATATATGTGGAAGACGTCAAAGTATACATTCACTGCCACATTGAGGATCTGGGTACTAGTGATATCAAGAGCATGTATATGAGAGAGTTGATGGGAGACTCTAAAAAGATCAAGCCCAAGTATCAGCACATTGAGGATCTAGGGTTTGCTAGCATTTTGGATATCCTAGAATTTGAAAATCAGATCATCAGATATGTATTGAGCAGAGTGCATGGAAAATTCATTTGGTTGGACAAACCTTACAAGATCTCAAAGGAGGCCACTAGGTCCATCGCCGGTTTGCCGCAGATTGGTCAGCTTCTGAAGAAGAATATTTCTAATTATTAGGTCAACAAACTCACTGGTGCAACTTTAGACCAACAATCGATTAGGGTTAGCACTATCACCGATAGAGATATCAGATTCAGAAGCATGGTTATTGGATACAAGGTAACTCAATCAAACCGTCTGAATTCTATTTCTTGCTCTTGCATTTATGCAACACATAATATCATGAGGGAGAATGAGAAGTTAGATCTCTGTGGATGGATGTTAGATGAGTTGTTAATTAACCTAGGGAAGATTAAAGGAGAGAAGAAAGGGACATTTTGGTATGGGAATCTTATTGTCTATTTGGTGTTTTTTTTCATGAATGAAACTCTCAGTTTTGGGAAGAGATATTGGGCATTTGATATCCCGGTAGGAAGACAACTGAAACAATTTATTGCTAGTTTGGGTAGTCTACGAGATGAGAAAGTATGGGGTTACTTCAAGGGATTCTAGAAGGCTATGAAATATAGAGAGGGGGTTCCAAAGCTAATTGTTGAGAAATACTCAACTGAGATCTACTTTATGGTTAAGAAAGATGAAACCTTAATGAAAGCAGTCAAACCCCGGAAGATATGGATAGAAGAGATGGGTTATGAAGTTGATGCACAAATTTTGGATGCTTATGCACAATTGTTAATTGATGCACTTATTGATGTAGCTAAGAAATCCTTTGGTACTGAAAAATAGAAGAAGCAAGAGATTCAAACCGAGTTTAACCGCAAGAAGAGGGAGAAGCAGCAAGGCAAGGCAAGCAAATTTGTGGAACAAGTATCTTAGGATATCAAATCATTAATGGATGTTGTTCTGGAAAAAGGAAGGAATAGGAAAGAGCCTGAAGTTTTCATTGAGCCTATTCCATCAGACTTTGGAACTGAAGATGACACACCTTTAGCATTTAAGAGTGTATTGAGGAAGAAAGGTGAAGAGACTAAGGAGGGAGCAAGGAAGCAACTTGTATGGAAGGTTATAATCAAGGTACCGGTAAAGACAAGAGCTCCGAAAGAAACACCTTCTATTCCATCCAGTATTGGAAGAAGAAAGAAGATGGATAACACAAATCTTGCATTTGTATCTGGTAATGTAACTATTATTCCACCCAAGACTTGTGCAGAATTGGTAGATGAAATCACTAATGTTGGTATGTTGAAAAATATACAATTCTATTATGAACATTTAGATGATGATGAATAGAGAGAAGTTGAGGAAGTAGTTTTATTATATCTGGATATATATACAAAAGCTTTGTTGGAAATTGAGAATTAAATCCCGACACAACTATATGACAACGTAGATGCTAGAAGATTATCAACTATGGAGGAGGACAAGCATATAAATATTCAAGAGCTATTGACCACTTGTGCATCCATTACTCTAGAAGAGTTGGATATGACCCTTGAGGTTGCAGATAGAACAATCTTTCACAACAAGCATAGGATAGCTAGTCTTTTGTTAGGTAGGGTTAACGAGATAGTCAATGAGACTCACAAGGCATGGGTTCAATTCTTTGCTGCAAACCCTAGTTCTACACTTCACTGAAAGCTAAAAATGATATGGGTACCTCATTTACAATTTTGAAGGATATTAAGATATTGGATATAGAGCCCCTGGTAGAATCTAATGTACAGGACACAGAGGTGATACCGGAAAATGTAAAGATACTGACAGATTCAAAGTGTATAGGTTGAGGAAACAGTTCATAAGGAGGAACCGACAGTTATTGATACTGCACCAAGTGGAAAAGCCACTGGTGCAAAAGAGGATTTATAAAAGTTAAAAAACAATCAGAGGAGAAGGGAGAGGAATTTGATAGGGAACTGGTAGTGTGCACATAATTATTGGTCAATTGACACCTCACTGGTAGAGAAAAGAAGCATAACGGAGATGAGTTCTACTGAGCTCATGATGATGGTTGCTGGTGCAGGAGCACCAACTTTAAAAACTTGATTATTCTACCTTTTTATGACTCCTAAGGGGTCTTGGAATGTTTATTTCATGCTAGGAGTCATTAGTCTTGTTTTTGATCCTTTTGTAAGGCCAAGTCCTAGGTTTGGCAATTTATGAGCCACTTGGTCAACTATGGTCAAAGGGTCATAAAACTTTAGTTTTGAGTTATTTTATTGTTTTTGGAAATAAATTGGTCCTTCATGACCATTGGTAGGATTTAAAAAGTTAGTTTGCACTTTTAAGTTCTTTTGAGCAAAAATTATCAAAAAGTGTCAAAGTTGTCATCACAACACTTGACAACTTTTTGTTTGTAAGAAAATATCCTTCCCCATTAGCTAATTAGTTAAAAAATTGGTTTTAACCGATGGGGGAGGCCTTCATAATCCCTTTCAGGTGGGTGATGAAGGAGTTGATGTAAATTTTCATTTGACAATCAATAAAAAAACCTTGTTTTCCTGCAAACAGTCACGTTTTTGCTCTTTTACGGATTATTTTCAGACTACTAATGATGCAGAGCATCCTGGAAAACCAATCACAAATCTAGGATAATTTTGATCCATACATATTTTAATCATGATAAAAATTCATTAGAGGCATATTTTATCATTCTTCAACAATCAATCAATCTAGAAAACATAAACTTAATCTAGGTATCAAACTTGCCAACTTGCTGTCCCTTTGGATATACCTGTACACAGATGTCTATAATTTTCTAACAAGATTTAAAAAACTCAATCCCTTTGGTCAGACCTTGAATAAATTAATTACAAACAACATATCCAAAAATTAGCCACATCCAACGGTTAGATTAAACGTTATGGCTGTTTCATTGAGACCTATTTCTGTTGTCCCAAACCAATCATGTGCATGCCCAGTCCACCTAGGGCATCAAATATCTTTCAAACAAAAAACCAAAATGATCCCAAACCAATTTCACATGAACCCTTTATAGATTTAATTTCATAATATGCAATCCATTAAATTTTACAATGGTTTAATCATTATATAAAGATAAACCATTGCCTGCAACTCCATTGAAGATGGTTTAAAACCAGTTTTTACCAAAATATTCATAACTTCTACAGATATAAACAAAAACAACTCAGACCAAAGGGAAAAGAAAGAATATTCACATATACTTCCAATAAATCTATTCATAGGTCTTAATAATCCCATATGAGTTCATACCATACGCTGCAACATGACTGTTCTCAGGAAATATCAAATCTGCAATTAACAACTTTCACCAAAAATTTCATAACTTCTTCATTTCTAAACATAATCACTCCAAAACAAAAGGAAAAGAAAGGTAATTCACGTATCTAAATATCCATTATACATATACAAAGATTTACAGGCCATACATGGTCGTACAAGTCCTGAAACCAACATAAAAACTGGAAAGCCAATCAAAATAGCAATAGTATAATGCACCAAAATGTATCAAAATGTTCTTTCTCCCCTTTCTTCCTTTTTTTTTTTGGAATGACCATACAATGCCTTTTTATAGACTCTTGGTCATTTTGGAACTTATAACTACCTCCAAGACCTTTCAACTTCCCATTTGCAACTTTTAATGCAATTTTGCATTATTGCATTTTTGCCACTTTTCATCTTTTTGACAACTTTTTGTGACATTTTCACAAATGACCCCAAAACTTGACAAAAACCTTATAAACATATCAAATAACCCTTAAATGACCTTTTACAAGAATTTATGCCCTTTCATGGCATGTTTACATCATTTTGACTCTTTGACCCACTAGGTCCTAAATGGACAACTATGCAACTTTTACACAAATGGCTCAAGTAGCCTTACATTATGACTCCATTGGATAAAAATGAACTCAAATACATACATATATTATTTACAAGTCATAAATGACACAAATATAATTAGATAGTGACCTTGGACATCTTGATTGTGCTTCCGCAATGGGGTGCTCCTACACCAACTAGGAGGTTCTAACTTATGGATTCAGATTGAGGGGCCTCTTACCTTTCTTTTGCTTTTGATTCGAGGTCTCTATGTTCTCTGGTTCGAAAGTTATTGCATTTTTACTAAAAATAGTTTTGAAACCCTCCTAAACCTAGGGTTTTGACCTATTTTTGCATTTCCTCTCATGGCCACCGTACAAAAATTCTAAGACATGGTGGAATGAGAGGTTTGTATATGTACTCAATGATTATGGAAGAAATTTGTAGGTTGGCAGATGTCTTTGGCCTTTGCTTTGATTTTTAGGTTGGCATCCTCATGTGACAACCTAGTTTCAAAATTCAAAATTGGTGATAAAATAAAATAGGGGTTGAACCAATGCACAAACTCCTGGATTTGGTCAATTGGGGTGTGGACATCACTTTTTAAATTGGTGAAACTTTCTGATCAATCACATTTCATACACTTCCTTCACAAACCCACCTACTTAAGCCTAATTAGGCCTACTTGCATTTGTGAAGGGCAACAAGTCTCCTTTGTTTTCCAAACCACCTCCTTTTGGATTTAGACCTTTTTCAATAAAGGGTATTTGGATATCCATTTTGTTTTGTTGGTCATTTGCAAGTTTGCAAAGTTGTTTTGATAAGTCCCCTTGAGTATACAAGGATTTTGGGGTTTTACAAAGGAACCTTGTTAAAATTGATCAGTTTGCTATGTAACCACACCTTGAGCATGTTTTTATGGGCATTTTAATCCACCTTGACCATTTGGTTTGATCCCTACTCACTGTTTTGTCAAAATTCCAACTTGAAGCTAAGTTTGGTGTCTAGCCGGTTTGAGTAAGCTTGAGCAATTTTTCAAGTTTTGATCCTAAGATCTTGTCAATGTTATTCTTGGGGTCCAAAATATTGTTTATAATCAATTTAAGAGTGTCTTGAAGGTGTAAGTATGGTTGGTATGGTGTTTTGGGTTTCCTGTGTGGCCTATTGTGACAGTTTGTCCTGAATTACACTCACCTAACCTAGCACTTACATCAAGTGGTATCAGAGCTTAGGTTTTGAACCTAAGGAGTGAAAGATGTCAGAGAATAATGCAGATGGAGATAATAACAATGAAAGGCTCATACACCACATGAAAAATGTGGAATTGGTAAAGAGGGTGCAATCCGTAATGAATCAAGTAAACAGTCTTAACCAAAAGCTTAATGAGAGGAGACAAGGAGAAGACCTTGGAGAGAGGGGTGAAGAAGAGGAAGAACCCTTGTGGTAGGATGATTCTGATGACGTACCTATAGACCAAAGGTACCTTGTTAATTCCCTCAAGATAGTGGCAAGGAGAACCACTGATAGTAAGCTTGACTTGCCTACCTTCAATGGCAAGATGGACCCTGATGTGGTCACTGAATGGGTTGATGCCCTAGATTGTTTCTTTGATTGTGAAGAGATCCCTGAAAGTCAGAGGGTCAAGATAGCGAAGTCCAAGATGAAAGGTGAAGCTTTGACATGGTGGAATTTTCTTCAAGGAGAAAGGGTGAAAGAGGACAAGAGTTTGATTACCTCTTGGAAAACCATGAAGGCCAAGATACATGAGGCCTATATCCCTACAGATTATGAAGTTCAACTTCATAGAAGGAGGCAAAATCTCAGGCAAAAGGACATGGACATCAACACATACATCGAGGAGTTCCAAAAGTTGTGTTTGAAGTCCAAGACCGTGGAAAGGGAAAGTGAAAGGTTAGCCAGGTACTTGAATGGCTTGAAAACGAATATCCAAGATGAGTTGAATTTGTGTACCCCCACCACAGTACAACAATGCTACCAATTGGAACTTGAAGTGGAAGATAAGTTGAAGAGAAGGAAAGACCAAGGCAACAAGGGTAAAGGCAGCAATTTCAACAAGAACTCCAAAGGCAAGAGCAATTATTGGAGTAAAGGGCAGTCAAGTAATGACAACAAATCTTGGGAGCAACCCCAAGGAAACAAAGAACAAGGTGACTATGGTGGTAGAGGAAACTCTAGAGGGAGAAGACCTTTTGATAGAGGAAGAGGGAGATCAAATGAACCCCTCAAATGCTTCAATTGTAATCAGTTAGGACACCATGCTGGAAGGTGCCTTGAAAGAGGAAACAACAACAACAACCAAGGTGAAAGAAGAACTCAAGTGCTCCAAGAGGAGATACATCAACTTGATGCTGAAGAAGGTACGGTCCTAATGATGGGGCATACCTTCCTACAAGTTCTCCACACCCAAGAATCCCCCCAAAGGAAGAATCTCTTTAGGAAAAGGATAAGGTGCCAAGGTAAAGTGTGTAACCTACTCATAGATTCCGGTTCAACTGAAAATTTGGTTTCTAGATAAATGGTAGATAAACTTGGACTAACTAAATCTGCTCATCCTTTTCCTTATCATGTTTCTTGGCTTACTAAAGGGCATCAAACCCTTGTGACTGATCAAACCATGATTGAGTTCTCTTTAGGTGATTTTAAGGACAAAATTTTATGCGATGTTGTAGAGATGGATGCTTGCCATCTTCTACTAGGGAGGCCATGGCAATATGACATGGATGCCACCTATAGTTGTAGGAAGAACACATACACCATTGTAAAAGATGGAGTCACCTATACCATGAAACCATTGCCTGACACTAAGGTAGAGAAAGAGCCCACAGTCATAGTAATCGGTGAAAAAGAGATGGTAAAAACATTGAAAGAGTCTGTGAAACCCAAGGACAAAGAGGAATATGATCCTATAGCACCTATTCCCGATGTTGTGAAAGGTTTGCTTGGAAAGTATAAGGAAGTCAACACAAGTGAGTTGCCCCCTACCCTCCCACCCTTGAGAGATGTTTGCCATCAAATTGATTTGATTCCTGGTGCATCATTGCCCAACAAGGCACTATACAAGATGACACCCAATCAGAATGCTGAGATCTCAAGACAAGTTCATGAGATGTTGAACAAGGGACTCATTCAAAAGAGTCTTAGCACCTGTGCCGTACCAGTAGTATTAGCACCCAAGAAAGATGGGAAATGGAGGTTATGCACTGATAGTAGGGCTATAAACAAGATCACTATAAGATATAGGTTCCCAATTCCAAGGATGGAGGACCTAATGGATCAACTTGGCAATTCTTGCTACTTCTCTAAAATTGATCTCAAATCTAGTTATCACCAAATAAGGATTAGACAGGGAGATGAATGGAAGACTACATTCAAGACAATAGATGGTTTGTATGAATGGCTTGTCATGCCTTTTGGTTTGAGCAATACTCCAAACACATTCATGAGGTTGATGAATGAAATATTAAAAGATTTCAATGGTAAGTTTGTGGTTATATATCTTGATGATATTTTGATTTTTAGCAGCACTTTAGAAGAGCATATTAACCATTTGGAGCAGGTTATAAGGAAGCTTCATGAGCACAAACTAATCATCAATCTAGAGAAGTGTATCTTCATGCAGAAGGAGCTCACATTTTTGGGCTTTGTCATCTCTCAAGGCACACTAAAGATGGATCCAAGAAAGGTAGAAGCAATTGTAAGTTGGCCTCAACCAAAGAATCCAGGTGATGTGAGAAGTTTTCATGGATTACCCACCTTTTATATGAAGTTTATTAAAAAATTTAGTCATAGATGTGCTCCATTGTTGGATACAATTAAAGGTGGTAGAAAAACTAAGTTTGTATGGACTAATGCAGCCAATGAGGCTTTTCAATATTTTAAGAACATGGTGGCACAATATCCTATTCTAACCTTGCATGATTTTGGCAAAGTGGTTACAGTTGAAACAAATGCTAGCAACTTGGCTATAGGGGCTGTCCTAAGCCAAGAAAACAGACCTATTGCTTTGTTTTCAGAAAAAATCAATGAGGCCAAGAAGAAGTATTCTAATTATGACCTTGAACTCTATGCAATGGTTTAAGTATTGAAAAAATGGAGACACTACCTTCTACCAAAGGAGTTTGTGGTTTTCACAGACAATCATGCTCTTAGCTACCTGAACTCACAGGAGAAACTAAGTGTTAAACACATCAAATGGATGGAGAAACTTCAAGCCTATACTTTTACTATCAAGCACAAAAAGGGTCAAGCCACAAAGTGGCTGATTCATTAAGCATAAGAGTGGGTTTGGTTCAATAAATCCAACTTCAAAGCATTGGTATTGATGCCTTGAAGACTCTCTATGCAAGTGATTCAGATTTTGGTAAAGATTTTGAGGTTTGCTCTAAACTTGTGGATAAATATCACATTGATTTTTCAGATTTCCTCATTCAAGATGGTTTATTTTTTAAAAGATCCAACTTTGTATTCCTAAATTCTCAATGAGGTCTAATATTATCAAGGAAAAACATTGTGGTGGCATGAGTGGTCACTTTGGTATTGATAAAACTCTAGATCTAGTCAAAAGGAGTTATTTTTGGCCTAAAATGGCAAATGATGTCAAAAAGTTTATTCAAACTTGTACAATATGTCAACAAGAAAAAGGTGTGTCAACCAATCAAGGATTGCATCAACCCTTACCAAAAACTTCTAGACCTTAGGAATCAATCTCAATGGATTTTGTAATGGGATTGCCTAGGAGTAAGCAAGGGTATGATAGTGTTTTTGTCATTGTGGATAGGTTCAACAAGATGGCACATTTTTTACCTTGTAAAAGCACAAATGATGCTTCACATATTGCCCATCTCTTCTTCAAAGAAGTGGTCAGAATTCATGGGTTACCAAACACAATTGTCTCAGATAGAGATGTGAAGTTTCAAGGCCATTTTTGGAGAACTTTGTTGAAGAAATTGGGCACAAATATGACCTATAGTTCTACATATCACCCACAAACTGATGGCCAATTAGAAGTGGTGAATAGGTCATTAGGTAATCTACTTAGATGCCTAACAAAGCAATACAATCAGAATTGGGAGACGGTACTCCATCAAGCAGAGTTTGCATTCAATGACTCTCTAAAATGGTCAACAGGGAAGACTCCTTTTCAAACAGTGTTTGACATGCATCCTCGAGGTCCCTTAGACTTGGTAGAACTACCATCTAATTTCAAAATCAATGCACAAGGAGAAGAACTTGCAGATTTGATAGCAAAAGTGCAAGAAGAGGTGAAACAAACCCTTCAAAATACTACTCGAAAGTACAAAGCCTATGCTGATAAAAAGAGAAAGGAAGTACATTTTAGAATTGGAGACAAAGTCTAGGCATATCTCAGGAAGGAAAGATTGCCTAAGGGCAGATATTCCAAGTTGCATATGAAGAAAGTGGGGCCACGCACCATTTTAAACAAAATGGGTGACAACGCCTATGAGATTTCTCTTCCTCCTACTTTGCAAATTTTTCCTATTTTCAATATTTGTGATCTGACCTCTTATAAAGGTAATGCAGGTATTGACATTGTTGCAGGTCCTTTTGAAGGTGTAGGTACTTCTAATGATCAAATCTTCCATGACCAAGAAGACTATGTCACCAACCTTCCTCAAACCAAGTCGGTTGAGTTGGAAAAGATCTTGGATTCTAAGGTTCTAAAACAAACCAGGAAGATGACATATTTGCAGTACCTGGTAAAGTGGAAAGGACTCCCCACCATTGATGCCACATGGATGACTGAAGAGCAGATCCAAAATCATGGATCTTCACTTGATAAACTTGACTCAAGTGGGAACTTGAGTTCAAAAACTCATGGGGAGTATGGTGCAGGAGCTCCAACTATAAAAACTTGATTATCCTACCTTTTTATGACTCTTAAGGGGTCTTGTAATGTTTATTTCATGCTAGGACTCATTAGTCTTGTTTTTGATCCTTTTGTGAGGCTTAGTCCTGGGTTTGGCAATTTATGAGCCACTTGGTCAACTATGGTCAAAGGTTCATAAAAATTTAATTTTGAGTTATTTAATTTTTTTTGGTAATAAATTGGTCCTTCATGACCATTGGTAGGATTTAGAAAGTTAGTTTGCACTTTTAAGTGCTTTTGAGCAAAAATTGTCAAAAAGTGTCAAAGTTGTCATCACAACACTTGACAACTTTTTGTTTGTAAGAAAATATCCTTCCCCATTGGCTAATTAGTTCTAAAATTGGTTGTAACCAATGGGGGAGGCCTTCATAAGCCCTTTCAGGTGGGTGATGAAGGAGTTGATGTAAATTTTCATTTGGCAATCAATAAAAAACCTTGTTTTCCTGCAAACAGTCACATTTTTTTCTATTGTACGGATTATTTTCAGACTATTGGGAGGTTATAACTTATGGATTCAGATTTAGGGGCCTTTTAAGTTTCTTTTTATTTTAATTTGAGGTCTCTAAGTACTCTGGTTCGAAAGTTATTGCATTTTTAATAAAAACAGTTTTGAAACCCTCCTAAACCTAGGGTTTTGATCTATTTTTGCATTTCCTCTCATGGCCACCATACAAAAATTCTAAAACTTAGTGGAATGAGAGGTTTGTATATGTAATCAATGATTCCGGAAGAAATTTGTAGGTTGGTAGGTGTCTTTGGCCTTTTCTTTGATTTTTAGGTTGGCATCCTCATGTGACAACCTAGTTTCAAAATGCAAAATTGGTGATAAAACAAAATAGGGGTGGAACCAATGCACAAACTACTGGATTTGGTCAATTGGGGTGTGGAAAACATGTTTTCAATAGGTGAAACTTTTTGATCAATCACATTTCATACACTTCCTTCACAAACCCACCTACTTAAGCCTAATTAGGCCTACTTGCATTTGTGGAGGACAATAGGTCTCCTTTGTTTTCCAGACCACCTCCTTTTGGATTTAGACCTTTTTCAATAAAGGGTATTTGGATATCCATTTTTTTTGTTTTTCATTTGCAATTTTGCAAAGTTGTTTTGATAAGTCCCCTTGTGAAGGAAGGGTTTGTGGACAAAGGAATTATTGATCAATCTATTCCAATTTGCATAGACCTGTCCCGAAGTGCCAATTTGACAAAGGAGAAAGCCCATCCAAAAATTTCAAAATAATCACAGAGAACATTTCTAAGGATTTTCAATCTTTACAATAGATATAAAACTGACATGCATTGGAGAGATTTAAACAGGCTAAGAGAGAAACTTTTGATCAGATGATTGAGTCGGAGAAGAAAGAGATTATTGATAAGTTGAAGTTGATTGATAATGCTTTAAGTCAATGTACTAATATTTACAGAGTATATTGCAACACATGTTTACTTACAGCAGAGACAGATAAAGGGACTAAGGATATTCAGGAGAAAATTGTAGGTATAGTCATTTCTTTTGATGACACAAATTCTTTGACTATATCTATTGATGGAAAAATTTTGGTATTGGAAGCTCAAGTTTCAGCTCTTGAAAGGGAAAAAGAAAAAATCATTAGGAGAGATAGAGGTCTTAGAGGATTGGCGAGTCTTTGGTTGGACTCATTAAGTGTACATAAGAAAGAATGCATTGACTTGGTTGGTAGGCCTTCACAGGAAGAACTTAAAGAGAAAGAGTCATATGCCTATATGCTTAATGGACTTGTATCTATTCCTAGCACATTCAAATTAGGTTGGGATACCTATCTACATATTTTGGAGAAAGCCTATCTAGAAATTTTCAAGTATATTCAACTCTGGTAAGGTATTTTGGGACACACTCTTTGTACAGACTTTCATTCTTCATCTCAGTTTTTGGTTTTTTTTTTGGGCATTGATGTCAAAGGGGGAGGTATAGGTGAAAATAATATTAAGGAGATATGGAGGTATGGAGTATTTTGTATAGATTATGATCACCGATGGATATTCAGCTTAGGGAGAGTAGTCTTAAGGTGAAACCGACAGATGGAAACCATTATCATTTTTCACATGAGTGTTGCTATCAATGCCAAAGGGGAGATTGTTGGAAATTGACACTCATTTTATTGGTTTCAGTATGTTGTCATTGGTGGCAACATGTTCCAGCTTTCATATTTTGGTTTGGTTGTTTACCGATAGACACTTCACCAGCACCGACATCGACACAGACACCGACGGGTATCTTCACCGGTAGGAAGGAATTATTTGGTTACTGACATTTCAGGCCAACATGATTCACATTCAGGATACTGATATAGGAGGCTGACATCATTTGGGAGATCCATCTGTTAGGGTTCCCACAGATACTGAGAGGGGGGGGTGAATCAGTATCTGACCGGTAGTCAAATTTCCTTAAGTTAAAACATACAGAACATAAAGTAGCAGTGTACCGGTATGCAAAAATTAATGTAATAAATAGAATCAAAAACATCCACATGAAAAGAACACCATAACACAAGATGTTTAACAAGGAAACCCGATGTGGGAAAAACCTTAGTGGGATTTGTGACCCACAATATTCACTTACTAGCCAATAAGAGAATATTACTTACAATAGGGGCCTGCACATGCAGGAAGGCCAATTGCCTAGAGCTCACTGCTCAATGAGAAGTCACACTGACTTACAATAAGGATTATACTAATCCAATGACTTGTACTACTTTACAATAGCATCTCCAATGCCAGATTCAGTACCTGTTCTTGCTCTGTTCTTTACATATACCCTTAACCTATATTTTGCACATTAGGTCTACCTAATAATTTTCCTTTTTGTTCGCTTACTTACCCTTTCAAATGTCTACAATGATCTCTTTTATATACAAGAGTCATTTTATAATTTTCCAAGTCGGCTTGCAATAATAATCAAAATAATACATATCAAAAATCCTGTCGGCCTTTGTGCCGGTATACATCTTTTCTTCTGTGTCGGTGCTAGTGCCGGTGTAGAGTGATCTTGTTGATGCCGGTGCACTGTCTTGCTTGAATAATGCTTTGTTGGTATGATGTCTTGCCGGTGCCATAGGATTGCAAGGTTGCCATCAATGACAAAACCTTCAATCACACACAATGTCTCATTGGAGTGTCCATATGCCAACAATCTCCCCCTTTGGCATTGATGGCAACACTCATGAGAAATTTCAGAAAGGTGTCCAAAAATGTGTAGACCAAAAAATTTACCAAAAATATGAGGGGCTCCCCCTGAGCATATGATTCCTGTCTTTGAATTTTCTCATTCTACTACTCCCCCTTTGGCATCAATGACAAAGGTTTAGTAGAGTTTGTAGTTATACCGGTCCATATCCTCAACCTTGTAGTTGGTTAGTTATTATCTGAAAAAGATCGCCCAAAATTAAGTTTATACTATCCATAAACTTTTTGCTATCTTTTATTGTTGTTTCAGTCCTCTTCAAAGTGCTGGTGAGATGCTGCAATTGTTCTGCCGATGTTTTACTTCCCGGTGTTAATGCCTCTGAGATTTCCTTCCGTAGAGATGCTAGATAGTCCAATCTTGGACTCAGTTTAGATCTCAAGTGTTTTACCTTATTTATTATTGTCTCTTTCTCTTTCTCCTGTTTAAGTAATTCTGCCTCAAAATTTTCTATATTATCTTCAAAAATAGATAGTGAATCCGATGAGTTAACAAAATTGTCTACAAGCTTGTTTATCTCTTCCTGTGTCTTGCTTATTTTCTTGTCTATATCTACAGTCAGGAAGTTTGTTTTGCATGTGTCTTTGTACAGGTTTTTGTACTCTTTTAACAAACTACACAGTTTCGGTAGAAGTGTGTCAAAGTCTCTATTACACTTCTTAATTTCTTCCTCAAAGAATTTCTGTTTCTCCTTTTCTACAATGTCCTTTACAGATTCTACCTTTATTTTCTCAATATTTTCAGAGATGTATTTACATAATGTATCCAACTATCCTAAAGAATCTTTATTATCTATATTACAATCAAGAGCAATTATCTTCAAAATTGGTATTGAAACATCTATTGCTTTGTAAGCTTGTGAACTATGGTCAGTTATTTTCTTGATGGATTCAAGTAATACCTTAGTCACATTTGTTGACTTTGATGGTGACCCAACAAACTGAGTATTGGTGGAAGTGACCATGCTTGTATTGACCTTTGGTAGGTCAGTTTGTGTCTGCATTTCCTTTAGCACTGGTTTTCTTGCTTTATTGCTTACCGGTGGCATCTGTTCTGGAGCTTTTAGCTTTGTCGGTTTCTCTGTTTGTGCTTCAGATTCCATCTTTTTCCCTGTATCCGCTGTCGATTGCTCTGTATTTCTTGTTACCGGAGGCTCTTTAGCCATATATGATTTTTCACTTGGGTCTTTATCAACTTTTATGTTGATCTTTTGTGTATCAACATTTACAGTGAATAAGACTTCAGGATTTGTATTGCCTTCCCTCTGCATCCATGCTTTCAGCTGCCGGTTGGTTTTCAGGGATTGTAATTTTTACAGGTGGAGGTAGGTTATCTTTAACCTTTATGCTTGGAGGTCCACCAATTTTCCCTTTCCCTT
Source organism: Cryptomeria japonica (assembly GCF_030272615.1). NCBI lineage: Eukaryota > Viridiplantae > Streptophyta > Pinopsida > Cupressales > Cupressaceae > Cryptomeria > Cryptomeria japonica. Next base: position 663,952,335 of record NC_081413.1, read on the forward strand.
TGTCCTTTTCCTTCTGATATACCTTAATAGGCTTGGGATTCCTATATTCTTCTTGTTTCTCTTTTTCAACCAAAAATATGTCCCAAGCATCTTCTGTTTCCTCTGAAACCTCTGTAACTCTACCTGCCATCAGTGAAATATGATGGTGTATAGTGGAAAAAACTGTCTGGTTAGCCTGAGCTATCAGATCATCAATTTCTTTTGAGGAGTTTACCGGATATACAGCAATTAGTTTTTCTATTTTTATTTTCTTGTCCAGTTCAATTACTCCTTGCCTTCTGGCCTCAAGTCTTTTGTATAAGTCATCAGGAATTTCATTTATGACTTCCATCAAAAACTTTTTGAACATGTCCATGTGTAATATTACACTCTCCTCAACTTGCCCTTTCTCATCAGTCGATAGGTTGTCATAAATTTTCCCTATGTTCTTCAGTTTTCCTTCCTCTGTGATCTCATTTAACAAAATGTCTAGAGATGCCAAGTCAGTTTTTGCCTTTTTCTTTTTCTTAGGAGTTAGCTTCTTTTTAGGTGTGACCTTTTTGACTGGAGATCTCATAGCTTGTTGCTTTTGCCTTGTCCTTCTAGGTGAAGGAGTGGTTGCCTGTGAGGGATCTCTTTTCCTAACAACTCTTTTAAAGGTTGCTGGCATGTCTCCTTGTGAAGAAGTACCTACCTGTGATAGATGAGCTTCAGGTTGTGGGGTTGCCAACTCATCTTCAGTTATGCCGGTTTTCTTTAATACATCTTCCTTAATGGCTCTTTCTTGTCTAGATCCTTTTCTCACAAATGCTTCTACCTTCTTCACTCTTTTCTTGGACTGTATTTATTTTTCTATTGTTTTAGCACTACCAAATGCTTCCTCCTTAGGTTCATTGGGGGCTTCTAGAAGTGCTTTGGCATAAGTTTCAACTATGTGGTCATCTGTTTCATAGCCCATTTTTGTTACCCAGATTGTCCTAGGGATGACTGCTTCCATCCATATTTCATCCTTTTTGATAACAAAGCATATATCATCTTTGTATTTATCTACAATTTCCTGAGATAACCTTGTCCTTTTCTTTATTTTTGTTTTTAGTGCTTGGAAAAAGTCATGAATGTTGTTTTCCTTATTCTCATCCATGGTATTGAACAGTTTTGTCAGTTTCTTTCCTACCAGTATGTCATATCCAAATTCTTTATATCCTATACCGGGAACTTGTTTTGTTATATGAAGCATTAGACACACTAACAGATTTCCAAATCTAAAGGTTCCTTTCTTATCCTTCTTTATCTTTCCAAGGTTGTCTATCACTTGATCCTTTAACCATTCACAGATGTCAATTTTTGCATTGTTTGTTATCATGTCATAAGCACTCTTAATGCATAGACTTGAGACTAAGTTAAGTCTATTGGCATGAGTGGCTTTGTAACCTAATATCATGCTTATGAATCTTACATTTGTATCCTTTACATCATTAACCCTTAAAGATCGTTTATCAAATGTTGCACCTGTTAGGTCTATGACTAAATCATTTGAAAGTTTCTTGTTTTTGTCTGGTCTTTTACCGGTGGCCGGTAACCCTGTGATAGCCTTTACCGCTTGCTTGGTGATCTTATGAATTGCATCTAACCAGAAAAATTCTCCATGAACTCTTCTTAACACTATCCTAATCACATCCTTAGGAAATTCAGGAATACTAAGGATTTCTGTGAATCCTAGGGTTTCAATGATTTTGTGTTCAGCTTTGATATTGCCAGTATCATCACATATCTTGGTTTTGTACATGGTTTTGATTTCCTCATCTCCTAGCTCTTCAATATTGTAGTGAATATACATTCTAGGGTCTTCAACATATACAACACCTTTAGGGATTTGAGAGAATGCACCTAAGGTATCATCCTTCTTTGCTATTTTGGGGACCAACTGAAATACTGGCCTAGGTCTTTTAATTACTTCCACAATAGTAGGGTTCGCTATGTATTCAATTGCAGAGGTGGATGCCATGATAAAATACCTTTTTTCTATCTTGGATGGATGATTGCTTGGAGTGTGCTTGCTTCTTGCTTGAAATGCCTTAGCTCGGAAATCTTCGCACTCTCTGAAAGTTTGAAATCACGGTGAAATGAAATGGAGCCAAAACCTTATTTTATAAAGTCTTTTTCGCTACCTACCACATTAATTGCATGCCAGTTATGTATTCACTTAACTTTATTTGCTGGTAATAAGTGATTTTCAACTTCTTTTCTCTAACTGAGGGAATAATAGCACATGTGTCATTAGATTGCCAAACCCTCAAGACAATTTTCTTCAATTAGATGAATAACTTCCTGCCGGTGGAGCACAGCTCTGTCCTGCCGGTGGAGCATCACTTTGTCCTGCTGGTGGAGCATCACTTTGTCCTGCTGGTGGAGCATTTGTTGGTTCTACCAGTGGAGGAGTATTCCCAATATTTAGATTAGCTTTTCTAATCCACTGCTTTGAGAATTCTTGCTTAACCTCTTCAACTTTTTCTTTACCTTTCAAGCTAGCATTTTTGTTGTCTACCGGTGTACCTTTACTTCTATAAAATTTAGCAATATGCCAAATCTTGTTACATGCATAACAAGTTACATTATTTTTCTGAATAGCTTTCCCATAACCTATGCTGGTTTGTGTTATGCATTGATTTGATAGATTTCCAAATCTTCCACAAACATAACATCTTACATTCATTCTACAGTTTTCAGAGTTATGACCAACTTTGTTGCATTTTCCCTATGACCATATTTATTATAGTTAAAGCATTTTCCATTGGATTTATAAGTATTAGGTGGTCTTACCGGTTTGTTGTGATCTTGAGTATTTGCGGTACCAGAGCTTTCTCCAACTTCAAATCCAATTCCAGAAGTGTCACCTTTGAGTTTTTGATTCTTCAATAAGGTACCAAGTTCTTCTGAGCTTTTCTTGAATTTTTCTTTATGTTGATTTGCAGTTTCCAATTCCCTTTCCAAGATTTCTTTTTGTATCATTAGTTCATTTGAGTCATTCTGAGTATGCATCAGATCTGTCTTCAACATGTCATTTTCATAGCTAAGTCTTGTGTTCTCATTTGCTGCATCACTTAGTCTTTTGGTCAATTCTTCTTCATTCTTCTTTCTGTCCTCGATCTCTTTGCAAAATCTCATAGTCATATCCTGCATTTAATTTTTTGTTGTCATGATCTCTTGTTTCAACTTGCTTATCATATCATTAAGTGATTCCTTTTCATCATTCTCATTTTGCAATTTTTCACAAAGTTCTCTTCTCTTATTTCTTGTAACAGTAAGATTTTCTTGAAGTGCTTGAATGATATCCTAAGTTGCTCTTAAATCATCTTCTAATTTGATATTTTTCAACTTCTCTGCATCATAGTCAGTAAGAGCTCCTTCAAGTTGCTTCATCAGATTTTCCATCTTTACCGGTGTCAAGATCTTCCTCAAGCTGTTAGGCTTCTAAAAATAGAGGACTAGGCTCTGATACCAATTGTTAGGGTTCCCACAGATACTGAGAGGGGGGGTGAATCAGTATCTGACTGGTAGTCAAATTTCCTTAAGTTAAAACATACAGAACATAAAGTAGCAGTGTACTGGTATGCAAGAATTAATGTAATAAACAGAATCAAAAACATCCACATGAAAAGAACACCATAACATAAGATGTTTAACAAGGAAACCCGATGTGGGAAAAACCTTAGTGGGATTTGTGACCCACAATATTCACTTATTGGCCAATAAGAGAATATTACTTACAATAGGGCCTTGCACATGCAGGAAGGCCAATTGCCTAGAGCTCACTGCTCAAAGAGAAGTCACACTGACTTACAATAAGGATTATACTAATCCAATGACTTGTACTGCTTTACAATAGTATCTCCAATGCTAGATTCAGTACCGGTTCTTGCTCTGTTCTTTACATATACCCTTAACCTATATTTCGCACATTAGGTCTGCCTAATAATTTTCCTTTTTGTTCGCTTACCCTTTCAAATGTCTACAATGATCTCTTTTATATACAAGAGTCATTTTACAATTTGCCAAGTCGGCTTGCAATAATAATCAAAATATTACATATCAAACATCCTGTTGGCCTTTGTGCCGGTATACATATTTTCTTCTGTGCCGGTGCCGGTGCCGGTGTAGAGTGATCTTGTTGATGTCGGTGCACTGTCTTGCTTGAATAATGCTTTGCCAGTATGATGTCTTGCCGGTGCCATAAGATTGCAAGGTTGCCATCAATGACAAAACCTTCAATCACATGCAATGTCTCATTGGAGTGTCCATATGCCAACACCGTCAATCGACAATAGATTTTGATATTTATGTAAATATGTAATTGAGCTGACATGTATATTCATTTTGTAATTATCTATGTAAGCCGACATAAGGCATGAAGGATTGTAAGGGTATATAGGCCAGTTGATTAGATCATTTTGTGATATGATAAAATATAATGTGAGTGAGAGAGATATAATTGTAATGTGAGGAATGTTGATTATGTGAGAGGTTATTCTGGTAAGGGTTTAGGGTTTTTCAGAACCAGAACAATCAGAGCTTAACCAAAACTGTATTCGGGCATAGGAGATTCTATCATTGCAGTTTACTCATTCTTCTGGATTGTAGTCTGGATTTGTATGTGTTGGCTTGATGATGATTGTAATGTATTCATCATTTGTTGTCATTGATTAAACACTCACACACACACATATGATTATATTGACTAGCAATGTAACTTTAATTATTTACACTATCAATCAGTATACTTAGTGGTTAATCTCTAACCGGTACTCTGTGTTAACCAGTATGTGCATAAGAGACAACTTGTGGTTATACTAAGTTAGCATCAAGATGAAGATGAAGATGGAGATCAAGAGAAGATTCAAGGACAACGGTTCATATGTTTATTCAAACTGGTATTAATTGTTCCAACCGATATTCGTTAATTTTTGTGATTAGTTACCAGCACCGACTACTTGGTGGTAATTTTTGTGATGAGTTATGGTCACTTGTCCAGATACATTGCACATAGGAAATTGTGTTATGATTTCCTTAGGTTGACATGAAATCTGAATGTCTATAAATTGACATCTTAGTAAATCTTTCAATAACAATGTATGCATGAAGAGCGAAAGTTTTTGTTGAAGAGTGATAAGTGTCAAGATGAAGAGTGTGTTGAATAGCAGTGTTGAATATGCTTAGAAGGACATGCTTAAGAAAGTGTTGTGCTACTCAGAATAGATCAAACCATTCTTGTTGTTTTCTAACTATTATAGCATAATCAAATCCCCTAATCGGGTAATCTCTAACAAGCTTCAATGTATAAATCCTTTAACAGGGTGATCCATTAGTTTGGATTCTTAAATCCTCCACCGAGGTTACTCCTAACAGGGTATAAGCTTTTAATCCAGATTTGGGATCTCTAACAAAATTCACACCTAGCAGAGCACTTTGTAGGCCTTAACAGGTCAGTTATCTATTACTGCAAATAGTTAACTTGTGAGTTCCATCTCACCATGGTTTTTACCTATTTGGGGTTTCCACATACAAACACTTGTGTTATGGTGGATTCTTTACTTTTTGTGGATGTTGTTATATGATTTTGGATTACAGACATTATGTTTAAAAGCTTTGTTAAGTTCATCTATCAGTTAGTATTTGAAGTAATTTTATTTTTGGTGTCACTGATTCACCACCCCCCTCTCAGTGCTTTTCAAGTCCATCAATTGTTATCAGAGCTTAACTTCTTTGAAGCCTAATCACTTAGAAGGGAGCCTTGAAACCACCATGGGGAACATGAGCTACTTTGAGATGGCTAGAGAGCTAGAAGCTAGCAGACATGAGCTTGAAAACCTAAGGGTCAAACTGAAAGCTTCTCAAGTCAAAAGGAGAGAGATAATTGAACAAATATTAGAGATATCTGATAATAGTTCTTTAGATGAAGCCACTATTGATGCTTTAGCAGAGGAAGTTGAAAAGTTAAATGGTGAGAAATTGAATCTGAGGAGAGAGATAGAAGGTCTTACTATTTGCATGAGTCAGGAACTATAATCTAGAAGACCTTCTGAAGATCTTATCAAAGAAAGAGATCAAGATTGTCAAGATCAAGTGGGAAAATGCCACTATGCATGAGCATTTGATTGTTGAAAGAGAAGAAAATGAGAACCTGCAACTAGATCTTGAACTTGCATCATATCTACAAGAGAACCTGTCTAAATATAATAAAGATCTCACAAATAAGCTTACTAAAGCCAATGAGAAATTGGAGAAGTTCAACAGAAGTTCTACCATGCTGAAAGAACAAATTCAATCACAAAGAATGAAGGGTGATGTCTCTAGACTTGGTTTTCACACAACTGAAAAAGGTGAATCCTCTGGTACAAAGAGAAACAATCCTAAGAACAAATATGCTCCTAAGATTAACAAGCCTATTGGTAAGAAGGTCTTTAAACCTATTTATTTTGTTTGCCATAAACCTGGTCACACTACAAATGTTTGTAGAGGCAAACCTAATAGAAACACAAGTTACAATACTAATGCTAGGTATGTGTCCAAGAAATTTGAAGGTCATTTCTTCACATGTGGAATGTATGGACATAGATCTGCTGAGTGTAGATATGGAGCAACCAATCTTGTACCACACATGCATCCAAGACCAAATGGTGACCGGGTGAGGAACTTTAACAACTGGGTAAACCTGAATTGGAAAAAACCCTACAGCAACTGGTTTAGTCCATTTGAGATGGAAAAGGTAACAAATATTATTTTCACCATCTGTAATAACTTTGGTCATGTGGCTATGAACTACAGAAGAAGAACGAGAAGAGGAAATGCAGGACCTTGGAGATCATCTGGTATGTCTTGTTATCATTGTAACAAACCGGGGCACTTAGAAATTTTTTGTAGATCCATAAATAGCAAACCGGTCAACTCTTTTAAGGATCGGAAGGGAAAGCAAAAAGTTAATGTTGAAGAAATCAGAGAGGAAATGAATCAAATTTGGAATAAGAAAAGTGATGACTCACCCAAAGAAGAAAATGTTCCTTCACCCAGTGAAGAGAACCCTGAACCAGTGAGTTAAGCCTTTTTAATATGGCTAAGGGGAGCTTAATGGTTAAAATTCCTCCGGACCCCTTGTGAAAAAATGAGCGGGAAAAGAATTTTGAAACATGAAATTTTGGTAACTTTTTGTCAACATGTTATCAACCGGTTTTCCCCTTGAGCGATGAAATTAGGGTTTGGAACCCTAAACGGGCAAACATTTAATGCAATAAGTTAAAAGGATAAAAGCGATTTTTACTTTGTCATTTTTACCCTAACACATTTGAGAAAGAAATTTGGAGCACTTGCTGAGCTAAGAAAGATTGCTTTGTTGTTAATTGTTGAATTGTTTCGTGATTTGTGAAATTAAGCTGAATTGAAGGTTGCAGAAGGTCGAACTAGTGTGCACTTGGGCATTTCAACTAGTAAGCGGGGCAACGTGTGTGAAACAAGGTATTTCTTTGAACATACTACTTTGAATCTTGTTCATCTGTAATGGCGTCAACTTCAAAGTCTGTAGAGAGGTTAATGATTACTTTTGAGCCTATGGAAGCTCTAAAGGTAGATCAGATTGTGTCGTATAATGCATTGTCGCAAGTTCTGAATGGAGTTTTGGTCAAAGGTGATTTGTCTAGTTATATTGACTACAAACTAGAAGACTTAGGGTCTCTGTACATTTACACACAGTTGAAATCACTTTGTGATGAGAATGACAGTATTAAGACAAAGTATGCTAGGGTTTTTGAAAAGGGTTTTCATAATGCATCTTATTTTCTTGAAGATTTCGAAGAAGCACATATCAAAATCATTTTGAGTCGATTTCATGGAGAAAACATGTATTTAGAAAGAACTCACACAATTACAAAGGAATCCATTCAGGCTATGACTGGCTATTTCTCAACCGGTGAAGTACTTGAGTTAAGGAGAATTTCTAAGGATACTGTCTTCAACTTAACCGGTTCTACATCAGATAGGCATGCTTTTTCTGTTAACAATATTAAAGACCCTGCAGTAAAACTAGCAGCAATGGTGATAGGCTACCGAGTATTTTACTCTAGTAGACTTAATAGTGTTCCATCTGCAGTAGTTCATACATCTCACAAAATGATTTTGTTGATAATGCAAATTATGATCTCTGTGAAGCTATCGGGAGACAATTGTTTTTGAATTTGCAATCTATAAAAAATGATAGCAATTTGAAATTTAATTTTGGTCATCTATAAGTTGGACTATTCTTTTACTTTCAGAACTTTCTACTAGGAATTGGAGACATTGAGTGGTCAAAGGACTCACCGGTCTCGACACAAATTAAGAACAACATCAAGGTTGTAAAGAATACTTTCCTTGCTGCCATGAATAAGTATTTCAATGAGTTCCAAAAGAAAATGAGTATGAGAATGAGACTACCAGAAGAAGTGGTAAAGAACTATGAAAAGGATATAATATTCAATGTTACCACTAATTTTTGCCTGATGCAAGCAATTGAGCCAAGAGAGGAAGAAATGGAAGATGAGTTATAAGGTTAACTATGATCTACTAGTTGGTTATGCTAATACCCTATTAGCATCACCTAAAGACAAAAAAAGGCAAAAATGGACATTGGGACAGTCCAAGATGCACCTGCACAAACTAAAACTGCACCTGTTAAAAGTGCAAGAGGAAAGAATAAAAAGTCTGATGAAGCATCTCCAACAACAAAGAGTAATAGGGTTACTAGGAGTGTCCTAACCAAAATGAAACTGGAACCCAAAGTATATATTAAGAAGGAGACAAAGAAGAGAGGAAGAAAATTAATTTTGCAACTAGAGTCTGAGGGAATGGATTCTGATGAAGAACCAAAGAAGGTAAAAGCAATTGATAGAATATCCAAGAAGGCAAAGGTAGTGCCAAAGGCAACTACACCTATTGATATAGCTTCTTACAAACCGGATACCCTTTTTGAAAGAATAATGAAGACACTAGGGAGGAATAGGTTTGACAATGTCAAAGAATTTTTTGATTCCTTCAATGAAGATGATAAAGAGCAAGTGATTCAACAGGTAATCATCATTTATGTCATTACAGTAGATTTACACATGATCTAGAAAAGGTTATTTCAATCTCTTTGTATAATATTCTTTTAGATAAATGGGAGGAAGCTATAAAATTGGAAAAATAAATTATTGATGAAATATTTGTAAAATATTTTCCCAATTTATCTACGGATGGAATTAGTACTTTAGTCAATCAGTACAAAGCACATTTTGCATTTAATGTAAGAAGATTGAAGCTTCTTAATGTTAAAAGGGAATTTATTGAAATAGAGACACATCAGATAGCCCATGGAATAAAAAAGATGGAAGAACTCATCCATTAGTATAAGAATAAGGACAAAGGAGAGATAGCTGAAGATGTTAATAGACCGGAAATGGATGATGAAGAGATTATTCAACCTGATGAGGTCTATACTCTCAAGGAAAAGGATGATTCCATTATTTATGTTATTGATGATGTTCAAAACACAGTTGACCTATCTGGAGATAACACTACACTAGATATGGAGCCTCCTGCAAATACTAATGTATAGGTTACCTTAGTTGAACAATCGGCAACTCAACTAATAGTGGACAATCCACTGGCAATAGAACAACCGAAGAAACCCCAACCTCCACTAGTCATTTAAGTAATTCAGAAGGAGCCTACTGAAAATATTGTCACTCAGTCCTCTGAAAAGGAAACAGAGAAGAATAGAGAGAAAGAAATCATTAAAGTCATATCTTCTAAACCGACAAAGCAAAAATAGATTGATGAGGATGATGATGAGCCTTTAAGTATTTCGGGACCTATTGATATGAACAATTTGAGCGCATCAAAAATGATGAAGATTGCAAGTGTCATGCAATCTAGAGCGCATAAGAAGAGACTAAAAGAGAAAAAGGTTAAAGCAAAGACAATTTAGACTGCAGTAGATATTTTATCTGGTCTACTACTAGAAACATCTATAGCACATCTATCTACACCTATGAGAAAACTTGGTCAACTAGTTGCAGATGCATCTGATCAAATCAAGTCACTAGAAGATGTTGCTCAACTGTATGCTGAAAAGAGTCACAAGAAGAAATATGGAGAAAATTTGGCAAAGAATATTGATAGTGGCAAAATGGCTCTATCTCACAATAAAAGTCTATTGAGTAAAGCTATTGAAATAGGAGGAAAGTATCTCGCCTCTACCTCTAATGTCACTTTCTTTTATTCTGACATTTCAAAAAGTCAAATTGAAATAGAGAAAGAAATGGAAAGGATATGCAAGGCATATGTCCCACTCTAGGACTCCATCCATGCCTTTAACAAATCTATAGATGATTTGCATAACAGACTGGACAACTGTGATACTAAGAAGGCAAAGAGATTTCAATCTCTTAAAGACCTCAAAATTCTACTCACATCACAAGTAGACATACTTCAGAGAGCCTACTGCAATGCACAAACTATTCTTGCAACCCCTGAAACTTGCACACTAGACTCAATGGAAGAATTCCATTCCTAGTTGCTATCTACCTTTGAGTAAACTGAGAACATACTGGAATCATGGGAAAATGCTTGGTCACGGATGAAGATGAGCTACAATGCTATTTTTATGAGACTAGCTCATCCATGAACTTTTAAGTTATTGTTGTATATGTTGAACATTTTGATATGAATTTTCTATATATGTATATGTATATATTTTACTTTTTCAATTTGGCATTGTTGTCAAAGGGGGAGTAGAAATATGTATGTGTGTTTCTAAAAATTTTGTATAATGTATGCATTAAGGGGGAGCATGAGTATATGAGTAAATTTGTTATGTATGTACACTTAGCAGTATTACTGTAAAAATTTCTAAGTGTTGCCATCAATGCCAAAGGGGGAGATTGTTGGCTTGATAATGATTGTAATGTATTCATCATTTGTTGTCATTGATGAAACACTCACGCACACACATGATTATATTGACTACCGGTGTAACTTCAATTATTTACACTATCAACCAGTATACTTAGTGGTTAATCTCTAACCAGTACTTTGTGTTAACCGGCATGAAAGAAACTAGAGAAGACAAGACCTAGACAGAAAAGCTGCAAAAAAACAAGCAAAAAAACCAGTAGCTAGGAAAAAAGGATAGCACTGCATAAGAGACAACCTATGGTTATACTAAGTTGACATCAAGATGAAAATCAAGATGGAGATCAAGTGAAGATTCAAGGACAATGGTTCATATGTTTTATTCAAACTGGTATTAATTGTTCCAACTAGTATTTGTTAATTTTTGTGATGAGTTGCCAGCACCGACTACTTGGCAGTAATTTTTGTGATGAGTTATGGTCACTTGTCCAGATACACTGCACCTAGGAAATTGTATTATGATTTCCTTAGGCCGACATTAAATCTAAATGTCTATATATTGACATCTTAGTAAATATTTCAATAACAATGTATGCATGAAGAGAGAAACTTTTTGTTGAAGAGTGTGTTGAATAACAATGTTGAATATGCTTAGAAGGATCTGATTAAGAAAGTATTTTTCTACTCAGAACATATCAAACCATTCTTGTTGTTTTCTAACCATTACAATAGAATCAAATCCCCTAACTGGGTAGGCTCTAACAAGCTGAACAATGTATAAATCCTTTAACAGGGTGATCCATTAGTTTGGATTCTGAAATCCTCCACCGAGGTTACTCCTAATAGGGTATAAGCTTCTAATCAAGCTTTGGGATCTCTAACAAGGTTCTCTCCTAGCAGAGCACTTTGTAGGCCTTAACCGGTCAGTTATCTATTATTCCAGATAGTTAACTTGTGAGTTCCATCTCACCATGGTTTTTACCTATTTGGGTTTTCCACGTACAAACACTTTTGTTATGGTGGATGCTTTACTTTTTGTGGATGTTGTTGTATCATTTTGGATTACATGCATTGTGTTTAAACTCTTTGTTAAGTTAATCTACCGGTTAGTGTTTGAAGTAGTTTTTTTTTTTGTGTCCCGGATTCACCCCCCCCCTCTCAGTGCTTTTCAAGTCCATCAGTATGTAGTCAGTGAGACTCCTTTTGTGATGAGAAGTGTGCTCTAGGCTGTAAGCCTTCCTATATGTGCGGGCCCCCATATTATGTAATATGTTTTTATATGGCCAGTGGATTGATATTGTGGGTCACAAATCCCATCGTGGTTTTTCCTTTTTGAGGTTTTCCACGTATAATTCTTTGTTATGGTATTCATTTGTGCAATTTTCTTATTGATTTCTTTACTTATTTCAATCTTATATGTAGCGGTATACCGGTTGGTGAATGCATCTTTTAATAAGGTTAAAATTGATCATTCTGGTAGAACACTGATTCAGTCCCCCCCTCTTAGTGTTCTTGGATTTCAACAATAGAATAATTGAGATAAAAATAGAGTAATGTCTCAACATATTTAGTCTCTTTATTTACTTGCACCAATGGACTAATAAGGGTCATCCAAAGAGAACCTACCATAACATAAAAACATATCAACACATCATAGGGGAAGCACCTTATGAACAAGCAAACACACAAAAGAGAATCCACAACACAAATGCAACTAGTCAAGCAAATTATGTGCCTTTGAATCTTGCTAAATATCATTTAGGGATGGTGGAAAAGATGCAAGAGGAGCCACTTTGAACACAATAGATGGAGCTAGTGCAAGTTCCAAACAAGTTCCATGCTCTAATGATGAATCACTTTGTTTGTCACTAGAAGCTAGGGTTAATGATTTTAAAAATTGTGAAGATAATTCATGATGAATCTCAACAAGTTCATACATATCATTAAAATTTTTAAATCAACATTGTTTGCATTAACAACATTATCATCATTCATATCATCATCTAGATTAATAAAAATAGGTTCTCTAATGCAAAAAGAAGTTGAACCATCATTTTTCTTAAGCATTTTTAATTTATGTGATTTAATTTAAACTTCCTCCCTAAGGTTAGGCGAAGGTTGGAAAAATGGGACAAAGTCAAAATTTGGTGTCTTCAGGGAGGAAATGATTTGGGAAGAAAACTCACGAGCCTTACCATGACATCTTTGTTGGCATTCTTTTGCACACCGTTTCTTTTAAGTTTTAGTTGAGACTTGAGAAGGTTTAGGATCAATTGACATAGGATTTATTTCTTCCCCTATAGGAGGAGGAATGGAAGAAACCCCATTAGGTTGAGAGAGACAAGAAACCTCATTTCAAGTTCTGACTTTGTACTGTCTAGTAAACATGCCCATATACTCCAAGACCAATAGATATTTTGAAAATTTTTCACACATTTACTATCTATTCATCAGGCCCTAACAATGTCATGCATCCTCAACTATTTGTATATGTCATGATACATGATACAACAATGTGAGGGAATTGCGACATCCAATACAAAAGAGAGAAATTAATATCCTCAATCTTTTGTGTATGATCCCTTGTAGTTAAAAACTAGTGACAAGTTGCAATGTCAAATTGTAGTATTGGTTGCCCCAGAATGTCTCCCTGTATGCTGACATGCCAACCGGTCAACTATTGGTATGCCCTTGTGAAACATACAAAGTGTGGATTGTGATATGTTGCAATGCCTAACAATCTACATAAGAAGACAATGGTAGTGTTAGTTCGTTATGTTGTAGTAATAAAAATTCATAACATTTTAAGGAAAGGTAAATAGAAATTTAATTTCAAAATAGGGAAATATATTTTATAATCTCCTTATATTGGCAAAAGTTGTGCAAGGCATATCTCTACTAATGTTGCAAAATTGATACTAGTGTCGTTCACCTACATGACAAAAACACATTGTGTTATAAATTGCATGACGAAAACACAATGTGCTATAAATTTTATGACAAAATTGCAAAACACACTATATAATAAATTTCATGACAAAATTATAAAACACGCTATGTTTTAAATTGGATGACAATTGCACATTCATATATTTTTCTATGGAATCAATAATACATGCATAAATGGCCATGACACTCTGTACACATGTATTATTGTAATTACTAACATCTAAGTAAAGACAAAGAAAGAAAGTAAACAAATAATTTTACCTACTAGTTACTATTCTCCGTAATCCATATGTTGTGGACCCATAGTGCTATCAAAAGATAGATGTCGATGAGGACTCCTTGGGCTAGAAGTTGATGATGATTTAAAAATATTGGAAATAAATGGATGATACAATCAACAAATGTAAGATAGATTCAAAACATGGACATGACTTTTTCAATATGAGATTCCCTAACAAACCCATTTTCCATAGAATAGGGGCAATACCTTTGACATGTGCTCCCCCTATTTATTGAGATTACTTGTTTTCCTTCCTACCCCTTTTGCCATTGAAAGGTAATGTGAACAAATTTGATTGAGGAACTTCAGGTGGCATGTGTTGGATGCTACCATGGTTGCAATGCCTATGAAGCCGAACACAATCCCTAGTTGCACTAAACCATGGACGCATGCAAAAAGTGATTGTCTCAGCTACATCCAAGTTGGGACTAAAATTAAATTGTAATGTATTCAATGTTTGAAGATCCGACTTTAACCTCTTGACATAAGAATAGAAGGATTGTATTTGTTGTGTTGATTGCGGCCTTGTTTATGACAACTTCAAGAAATCAATTGATTCACTTCATAATGTCATTGTGTGCATAGGTGAAACACCATCAATGGTAGTTAGATGAGACTATTGAGGAGTAGCAACCTTGGATCTATTGTCATCGATTGCATCAGGTGTGGTAGTCTCTATTGGATTTTTCATGGATTTAGTAGGCATCAAAACATCACCTTAATAAATTATTGTCAGACAGTGAGTTAACGACTTTGCAAAAAGAAAATATGTATATTACAATGGAAAAATTTAAATAAGTAGTCCAACAATATTTAAATATGTGGGCCAACTTGAGTACCATCATGTACATCATTATTCATGGCAGAAACCTTCAACACATGCTTGCAAGTGTTCCTTGTAAACTCAAAGGACAATTGCAAACATATAGGTGAGCACCATAAATTATGACAACATACCTATTGCAGGAAGTCTAAATTTTCATCCAAAACCATCCAAGGTGATTTTCATCAAGAACAACATCAACATCAGGGATTTCCTTTTCCCTCTCAAGACTACTCTATATATGTTGCATCCTATAGTTGTTGAGAAATTCATATTATTGCAACTTCTACTTATGCCTAAAGAATGGCTTCATTTTATAGACAAGGCTATAATACAAGTGATCCATTCACCTTGTGCATTTATTTTGATCTAATCACACACGTACTATGTCTTCAATTTTCAATAGTAAGACTAAATGGTAGCATTTGTGTCCTACTTGCCATGTGGGAAATGCTTGATGTTTTTTGCCCACATGGTTTCAAACCATAAATATATCAACTATGAATGTAAATGTATGACGTGTACCATTAGGTGATGTAAAATTAAACAATACAAAGCTATAGCTCACCTATATGACCATTTCCTTGGCACCAAGTTCTATTGATGTAGTCAAGAAAATGGGGTTGGTCATTGAACTTCATTAAAAAAGTCATGCAAAAGGCGGATAGTGTTGTCTTCACTATCATCCATTGCCATCATGATCATCCCCAGGCATTGAAATATGTCCATCACCCTATCCTTTGCAAAACACTTATGCACATTCTCAACCATGCATGGCACACATGCCAAATACAAAACAAAACATGACATTCAAATGCAGCCCTTGTATCAAGACAACAAAAGGTCATAACCAAGACACTGAATCATAACAAGACATATCATAAGAATTTAAATGAAGAGTGTAACCAATAAAAGATGAGGTAATGTATGGCTTGTATCTCTACAATGACATCATTAGTCAAAAAGGCATTAATCCTCCAATCATGTCTGGCCTACTTTCCCTATTGTTGCACCTTTGCCAACCAAACCTGAATATCCTCGCTCTTGTTTCATGAGAACATTGCCTATGAAATAGGCACCCTAGCCTACTTTGTTAGGACCCAAAGGCAACTGAGAGGGGGAGGGGGTTGAATCAGTTGTCTATTAATTTCAACCCAAATATAACTTAATCAAACTTGATACTTAATACCGGTAAACCAAACTTAATGTTGATTGACAGATTAGCAGTTAATATTAATACCGGTGAAACTCAATGCATAAAATAGAAAGAATAACATCCACAACACATAACACGGAGATTTGTACATGGAAACCCTGTAAGGGGAAAAACCACAGTGGGAAACCTTACCCACAATCAGATGATACTATTGTAGATAGTATGTGTATACAAATAGGGTCTATACATGCAGAAAGGCCAACCGCCTAGAGCTCACTGCTCAATCACAAAATAGGAGTCACACTGACTACAATTGGATGGTTAAATCCAATGATAATGTATTGCTCAAAGTGGCATCTCCAATGCTAGATTCAGTACTGGTTAAGATCTGGTAATCACCTTCAAACCTTCCTTGAACCTTCTCTATGGTCTACTCATATGATCTTCAATATTCGCACATACCATGTTACAATACCATAAACCATATACCGTTATTTTCCTATTATCTCACAAATGAGATCTTACATATATACCAAAACCTAAGACCAAATGTGTAGGTCAACTTACTAAGAACATTACAATTAAATCAATTACAAATAAGTCAAGATGTGATGCATCATGTCAGCTCAATACATTTACAACAATATCCAATTAATAAGTCATCTCCATAACATGTCGTGCTGATCTGGAATAGATAATGCATGTCGGTCCATAACCTAGACCAATTTGCCGATAACAACAAACATGTCAACCCGATTAGACTAATAACCAAAATACCAAAACCAAGTATCCAAACCATGCCTTTAACATAATCAAGTGATCTCCAGAAGGTAACAAGTCATCCTTAGTGTCGATGAACAACATACCGGTGATTGTGCATAAGGTACTGAACATACCAGTGAACATAATGTGCCGGTTCATCATAACCATAGATCTCCAGAAGGATAAGTGTTGACATCAATGACAAAACAAATGCAACACATCCATAATACTAACATACTACTCGTCAAAAACTATTAGGGAATACAATTGGTACTGTTTGGCAGTCAACCAACCACAATCATTAGTAGCTATAAAGGCATCAATATTGTCAAAAACATAAATAAGAATGCATACAAAGGATTGTGAGGATCTCACCCCATATTTATTGGTCACAAACATGGAATCCATAGAAATGATCAAACCATGGGGGTTTTGAACCATCATATTGAGCATCCATGGAGTCTGGATCCCCATAATGAAAGGCTTGTTAGTGTCTTGAGGTGGTTGAAAATTAAAAAAATTAGTCGCATCCTCTAATTGCCATAGCATTATACTAGTGGCATCATGGACATTGTTCTGCAAGTGATTGGACTTCACCCTTCTTGATGCATTCATGATGTTCTTACATATTAGGAATTCATCCCTCCTAATCAACATGCTAAAAAAAATATAAAAAAGGTGTTTATCCATGATAGCATCAACAATAACATCCATTACCAACAAGCTCTCAACATAAATTTTGCATTTAGCTGAAAGGTTTGGAGAAAATTAGGAACATGTCTTATTCATTATATCATCAACACCATGAAAAAAATCACCCTTTGTATCTACATGAAACCTTTGATTGAATATCAAGATTGCTACATCTGGTCTACCTTTCAACACCTTAACAATAATGTGGCATTGATAGCCCTGTTTTTTTCTAAACTTCCTTACATGTTCCTTTGTGGAAGGATAATTCCTATGGTCCTCTTGACCAAATTCACACTAATAACTGAAATGCATATTGTCATGTTGACAACTACCAAACTAAAGACAAAAAAATATTGTGTACATATTGAATTAATGATGCAATGTACTAACCAAGAATACATCTTTGTCGAGTTCTCTTTTACACATGCACTGTGGTTCTCTCTATGATGCGTGTAGGTAAATGTGGCTTCCACACTTTAAACCAAGGCTTCCCCTATAAGGAAATCATCCAATCTATGAAGTGGAATTTCTACACAATGGTCAGTATCACTATCAGCTTCAACAACAATTCGACTCTAGTGCAGATTGTTGGCTGAGAAACAACTGACTTTGTTACCAAGATCTTGCACTTGCAAGTCCATTAAGATACATCATTTGCATTGTCTCACCATCCTAATCACATACACATGATAATATTCTCATGAATGCCAAATGTTATTGCTTCACATAGGAAAAAAAAATTAAAAGTAATGCCAAATGTTATTGCTTCACATAGGAAAAAAAAATTAAAAGTAAGTCGAATGAGTGACTATAATAATTCATTAACAAATTGAAATAGCTAGTAAGAGAATGTATTATTCCAACCATAAATGTACTCATATCCTCCATAACTAAAATATTTCACTCCAAACCTATAGTGAACCTTACATAACAATAACAATATTTAGATTTGTTATGAAGATGTTGGATAAGTATATGATTCCATTTGTGAAAGCAACATTAGATAAGACAAAAATTGGCATTTGTATAAAAAATGTTGAATCAGTGTTTGAGAGGAATAAAGAAAGAATGGAAATAAATGACATCTTACAAACCATGGGTAGAAGGTGTGCAGGTTGAATAGAACTTGTTGCTCTACATAGTGCACAATGACATTTACAATCTAGAAAAATTAGCCATCCTCATCAAAGTAATATGAAGAATACATTGTTTATTGTGGTTGACAACCTTGATTTTGCCATGGAGTAAAAACCTTAAATATACATATACAATAAAGGAAAGATCCTAGCCCTATGACCAATTTCCTCAAATGATATATGTTGTGAAACCGTCTTCAAATCCTTTCCAATAATATGAAATGAGTATCACAAATAGCTTCCCTTTAGAATAGTAGGGATCTGACTCATTCAAATTTGGTGAGGATTCAAACCCATTATTTTGGCTCAATCATTATCCAATCCTCAAATCTGAGTAGAGTATTCCCCTCATTAGCTGTATGAGAATTCCAATGAAACTAGTTGAATTTCAGAGCTAGATGTCATTGAGTTAGGCCATCCCCCACCTACAAAACAAATAAAATTTTCCCATTAGAATAGTAGGGGTGAAATTTAGATTGAATTGACCAATAACCAAAACTTTATCTGGCTAAAGAGATCACCTTGTCAATAGTAGGGTAGATCATCAAGTTCCATACATAACATGCCAACTTTGGCAAGGTGGGAAGAGGGTGGCCGATAGAACTAAAGTAGCAAAGGAGGAATTAGAGAGGCGAATCATGTCTCCAATGATTGAATTAGCGAGACAAAGCCCCCTAGTAACGATTGCTAGTGGAGAACCAGAGGAATCCACCAACAATTCCAGCTGAGTATTAGCAAGAGTTTCTACTACCATTACCAACTTTTATTGAACATAGCCCATCCTCTAATCTTAGGCATCAAGGAGTTACCCGTCTAATGAGGGAGGAAGGAAGGTCCAAAAAAAATAGAAGGAAACTCAACTTTTCTTGGGGTAGGGTCCTTCGAAACCACTTAAATAGTAGGGGCTCCCACTTTTTAACCCTACTCAGGTCGTCATTGCCTTCACTATCACTCCCATTAAGCCTAGCCTTAGTAGAAGTGGGTAGCAGCACTGGTTGGATGGTCTCATAATTTCTACCAATTTACATGGCCTTTAGGAAGGGATTTGGATGTGAGGATAATGTTCGGGGACCTTATTCTTCCATGCCCCTCGAGTAACTCTCTATCAATGCTCTGACCCATAGGACAACTATACAATCTTTTCAATTAATAAAATATTATAAAATTATTGTACGACCTTTGTCTTATGATAAAATCCTCGTTGGCAACTAATGAGGCATAAGATTGAATTAGCTCATTTGAAAGAGAGGCAAGTTGCAGCAACCTCAGATATGAAAGAAATCATTGACATAACTACAAAAAATATGGAATTAATATTTCATAGAAATAAATGAAGCATAGAAATGAATGAGATCCTACAAACTATGGGTAGAATGTGGCCAACAACATAAACTAAATGATACATTGTTTGATGGGGCTGCCAAATTGCGTTTTCTTAATGACTAATAACTTTAAGTGTACGTATTCCATGAATCCAACATTGTAGTCGTATAGCTAACTGCATAGAGGCAAAAAAAATTTAAGGGGTACACAAACCTCGTTTACCTGAGGAAATATTTTCTCAAATCATGTGAATCATTTCAAGAAATGTGCAACGAAGGCCATTGAGAGCACATCATATCATCCATGAGCTTAACTTGTTCATATTTTAAAACACAACATGATATACGACCTGCAAGCCTCTATCGTGAATTAGTTTAACAATGTTCAATATGAATTAGCATACCATGTAGATGACAAACAAAATGGTAGAGCATATAAGAAGATAATACCATTGTGTTTCACATACATGGAAAGAATGAGGGGCAAGTACACTAAAACCCATGTGGTAACCTACAAAACCTAAATATGTCCATTGCTACCACCAACCTCAACCATATGATACATTGTTTACATTTGTACAAAGAAAGGTCAATCAGTAATAGAAAGAAATGGGGAAAGCATAAATATGTGATACATCCTAGAAAGCATGACTAGAAGATGTGCATGTTGTGATGAGAATTAAACAATCAATCATCACATATGTTGTTGGTTTTGTATTTAATTTTGTATAGTGAGAAAAAAGAGGAGAAGACAATAGATAGAAAATAGAAGAAGAATTTTTAAAATAATAATATGTGACTACACTGCAAAACTAAAGATTTCACTACAAGAAGCAACAAATGGTAGTTTAGATAGGAGGTCCAGAAATGAGAATAGACGCCCTCTCAAAAAATGCAACTGTAGAAAATGAATTTTCATTAACTACCAAATCTTATTTGTGTGTTGGGCCTAGCTTATATCAAGAATAGCTTTGGGCCATTTCTCTTGGTGGAATTGAAACTGTTCTTACACATCATACAAACTGAAAACTTGGTTTCTGCGGGTTGCAAAACACAGTGTGTTATCCTACTTGCAAAATTCTATTCATATTAAACTTAACAAGAAGCCAATTTGACTATTGAAAATCAATACCCACGAACACCATATCAATATATAATAAAAATCCCATGATGTCTAATAACATATGAAAGATGGACAAGACATCATATGAACATAAAACTTGGTTTGTACGTGTTCCAATAAAAAATTTGTTTTTCAACCTTGACTCTTCTATTCACATTCAATGTTACAAAAGATAGTAGGAGTATTAAAAATCAATGCCCACATAGACTCTAAAAGTAGATAAGAAAAACTCCTTGGATATTCAAAGAAGTGATGTGGAATGAATAGAACAAAGACATCATAAACTTGGTTTTCATGGGTTGAAAAACACGATGCATTTTCCGTGGTTGATAAAAATTACTTTATTGACAGAGGAGGTGTGTTTTCTATGGTTGCAAAGTGTGTATATTGATATTGATTAAATTAAAATCACTTTATAATTTAAAAACAAAGAGAATTAATCTAAATTAAACTAATATAAGAGTCAAGATAGACAACGTAAATTCAAAACACAAAAATAAAACTAGGGTTTTCCACACTTAGCGTAATCTGTCCAAGAATATGAGGGTTTTCCACACTTAGGGGTTTTGTAATATTAATAGGGTTTGTAATAAATTTAGGAAGTAAACTAGGGTTTTCAAAAGAGTGTAAAAAGTTTGAAGTTTTGAAATATACCCATTCTGTATGTGTGCTTTGTGTGGATGCATTTTTTGACCCACCTATAAATGCAAGTTTGTGATTCTTCAATGGGATTGTGAAGGAGGATTTTTTTCATAATCTTTTCAAACACACAACAGTTTTGTTGTTGGAATCAAGGAACACTGAGAAGGGGGGTGAATCAGTGTTTTTCAATTTTTAACATTCTTAATTTGTCTTTTAAACCGCTTAATGCA
This sequence comes from Cryptomeria japonica, assembly GCF_030272615.1. Classification (NCBI taxonomy): domain Eukaryota; kingdom Viridiplantae; phylum Streptophyta; class Pinopsida; order Cupressales; family Cupressaceae; genus Cryptomeria; species Cryptomeria japonica. The sequence goes on from NC_081413.1 coordinate 663,974,347, forward strand.
AATGAATAAAAGTAGAGTGTAGAAACACAAAGCAAATAACCACAACACCATAACACCAGGATTTTTACGTGGAAATTTGGTTAAGGGAAAAACCATAGTGGGATTGAGAACTACAATATTAATACACCTTGTTATAAGTATAATAATATTAAATGAGGGGAATGCAATGCATTTAGGCACATTGCCTAGAGCTCACTACTCAAATTATAATAAGGGCTACAACCCTGGAAGGCTCATTGCCTTACAAAATGATCTGATAATAATTGGAATATTTGAATTGATAAACATCATCTACAAATGCCAAAAATGGCATTAGTTAAGCACAAATCACATAGTCTTACTCTTCTCTACTACACTGCTCAAAGCTGATATTTTGTTGAATTCCAGAGCACAAATCCTTCAATTTCACACTTGAAACTATGCACAATCGCTCATACACACTTCACATACATCTACCAATATCAAAAATGATGAAATCAATTAGTCTTATATATCCGCAACATCAATTTAGGTCTTCTTCCTATCGGCCCAAAAATGCATAACACAAATGAAATGTGTTACCCAAGTCGGATTAATTTGATCCAAAAAGAATCATGTGGACCAAAAAAAATTGTCTACATGCTTCCCACTTGCCAGCTTAACATCCATGAACACAAAAACAATCACCAAAATTACTCTGCACGATCCGCATAATGAATCTCCACATGTTACTACTGATAAGCATTGTTCTAACTAGAAACCTGTATACCAGACCTTCCAACTCACTCAACACTAGAGGCCATAAATATGGAATAAGGAATATTACACATCCACAATGCTTCTTTGAGATTCACAACACCAAACATGGAACACAAATGAACTGCCAACCAGGTTACTGTACACTGCGGGATACACTATTGTATCTCATTGGACCTCACCGAACCTTAGACTCACTTCCAGTATGAATGAATCATGAACTGTGGATTTAATATCTTACTCTATTTGCCATCAATGACAACATCTGAACAACAATGCAGTGTCTCTTGCCAACAATCTCCCTCTTTGGCATTAATAGCAACACTTAATAAAAAATGACTGTGTCGGACCAAAACCAATATGATGTACACTGCAACAAGAATATGTCAACTAGACTCCAAGGATCAGATACTCCCCCTAAGATCAAATTTTTCACTGACATCAATGGCAAATGTAGGGTCCCCAAAAAAAAAATTCAAGACAAAAATTCTATTTACATATGTACACACAATCCTTACATACTCACAAAAATTTGAAGATGTCTACATAAGAATTATTCAAAGAATTTAGGTGGCTATCCTAGCCCTTCTTGAGGCATTCCAAAAGTGCCTTTGCTGGTTGGAGATTTTTTGGCTCCTTATATTTCATGGCACTTTGGGCATCTTGTAGAGAACTAAGCACGATATCCAACTTGAGAGTAATGTAGCTCTTAAGTTCACAGACTCTTCCAATTATATTTTCTATTTTCCTGACTCAAACTCCTGATTTTCTCAACTAAAGATATTACTTGGTCTTCATAACTACTCATGGAAACTGATAAGAGATCAAATGACTGAGACATTTGGGCAAGTTGATCCTCATGCTCTTTGGATTTCTTCTCAATATCCTAGGTGAACTTGGGCAATGTTAAGCATGATTTATAAATATTTCCATCTTCGAACAAACTATCCTACATACTTTTTACACACATATCTAAAGTGACTCTGCCATCAACAATAATCCTCTTCAGTTTCTGAAGCCTTCTTGCATTGAACTCATTGCAGACCTTCTCTTCAGGGGATTTTTCAAAGGACTCAAAGTGGTTGTCTACTGAATTGATCAAACTCTTCATCTGATCGAATGGGGTCTCTGAAGTGTCCTTTTGAAATGAGGGCATGAGTTTCTCCAGAACACCAGATGCCAGGGTAAGCAACTCACTATCATTTGTGTGAGATTTTAGCAAGTCCTCACTAGCTTTGTCTTGAGATAATGCAACCAATTTGAGTTCCTATATGGGAGAAAGAGAAGCTAGGTTGATGGGGCCTTGGATGAATTCTAAATCCTTTACATGAATATGCTTCCCCTTCACTGATTCCTCAGTGTCTCTTGCCTCAACTTCAACCTTAACCTCCATGTTTTTTTTTTTGCATTCTTCTATGTATCTTCTTTCTTCTCAAGAACCATAGGGTATGTGCATCAACTTGAGGATTAACACTCTTGTCCTTACTCTAATCTACTTTCCCTTCATCCACTTCACCCTTGTCACCCGCATCCTCAACTCTAACTTCTTCTTGCACATTAACTTCTACTTGCTCAACTGTCTGAACTTCTAGGACAAAAATAGTGTCATCCATTATCTGGTCAGCTTCTAGATTAGTATCAACTTGTCCTTTTACCTAATTAACTTCATATTAGTTTTCAAGTAACACTTTTGTCAAAATCTTCTTAGTTTCTTTTACAACATCATCAATTTTCCCAAATGTGATCTTATTCACTTTGTACTTACTCCTGAACTCATTCTTTGCTAACTTAAGTAATCTTTCTATCTCTTCCTTAGAAATTAATTAACATAGATTAACTAATACATATTATTTCAATCTCTCATCTTCTTTATTTGTCGTTTGTCTCCTAGCATCCAAAATTTCATACAAGCTCTTGGGTATGACTGACATTATCTCAATTAGAGATAATTTACTATATAAATTCAAGTAATATACAGTAGCTTCTTCTAATGTCCTTTTCCCATTCTCATCAAAATTATCATACCACTCTGATAGTGGCTTTAAACTCCCATTCTTAATGACTTGATTCACAATCTCACTCAAAGACATAGGAGGTTTGACTTCAAATTTTCCTTGCTTTAATGACTCATCAATTTCGGATGGCTTTAGTTTCTTACAAGTTTTTGGTTCACCGGATGGTTTCTCCTTGACTACCTTAGAAGTCTTTGAGATTTTCTTGACTTCCTTAACAACTTCATCAGACTCTGTCTCTTCTTCATCAATAGGGGCTGCCACATAGACTCTGGATGGTTGCTCTTTCTTTCTCTTCCCTGCACCACCAAATGGCTTGACTTGAGGCTTAGGAGATTTGATAGGTTTCTAAGCATTGAAGGAGGGTGAAACACTCCTTGTCAACCTGGGCTTAGGTGAAGGGGAATCCGGTTTAGCCCTCTTTGGCTTTACAATATCTTTTTCTTTCAAAATATTCTTCTCTCTCACTCTTTGGACCACCTCCTTGGTAATCCCCATGCTCTTCGCCAACTACTCTACCTCCTTCCTAACCTTCTTTTGAATCTTAGGCTTCTTGAACTTAGTATACAAGTCCAATCTCTTTTCCTTGTAAATTCTAAACCTCTCCTTAGATTTATCCACCGATTTTCTCAATGTGTTGAGCGTATGCATCAAGAACATGTCCTTCAACTTCATACCCCATGGGCATGATCCATGAAGTTCATGGCTCCACAACTTCCATTAGGCACTGATCAGTATCAACCATAAAATAGATTGTGTCCTCATATTTCTCCACTATTTCATTAGGGATTTTGTCCCTTCTCTGCATCATGCTTTGCAAGGTCTTGAAGTATCCCCATAGTATGCCATTTTGGACTGTAGCATCTCCAAGGCCATGAAATGTCTCTTTTATTTGCACTAACACTGACCTATCATAGGCCCATTAAACTTTCCCCATTCCCAAAATCTCATTCATAAAATAGAAGTATAAACATATAATCAAAGTTCCAAATTTAAATACATGATTATTATCATGTTTGATTTTATTTAAGTTACTCAATAGCACCTCACATAAGTCATATTTCTTATCTTCCTTCAACATCTAATATGCCACATAGATGGTCGTACCGAATATTGAATTGTCCCAGCTAGAATGATATATTTTGTATCCCATCACCATTGATGCAAACCTGACATCATATTCAATAATATCACTAATTGTCATCGACCTTTTGTCAAATTAGGAACCAGTAGCCTCTATTACCATATGGTTCTTAACATTTCTCAAAGTAGGCACCTCACCAAATGAGCTCAAACAAGTCACTACCTTAATTGCACTCTTGGTACTCTTGTGGGGTTTTTCAAGCCACATGAACTCATCATGCATTTTTCTTAGAATGTATCGTACCCACTCAGTTCATCGAACACTAGAAAGCTAATGAACTACATGAAAACCTTCTCTTCTATCAACTTAAATTCAGGTTTTAGGTTTCCCTTTCCATAAATCATGTGTTGTGTGTATAATTTCATCCTTTGAGCACTCCCAAGTGATAAATCAATGATGACAAGTGAGATGAAAAGTGAGTACCAAACTGGTACTGAGAGGGGGGGGGGGGGTGAATCAGTACAGGCACAAAATTTTTTCCTGAACCGGTTTGATTGCAGACTAAAAACTATTGGCAATCCTTAAACATCGGTCCAAACCAGATTACTACCGATTAAACACAATGCAACTATGAAAGACATGAACCGGTCAATCTTCTTAACTTTTCATACAACCTACTCCCTCATTTCCACTTTGTCCTTATGTATAAACAGATAATCTATCATCAGAGATACAATAACTAGCTAGATCAACATGATTCACCGCTTGACAAAAAACAACAAAGCATCACATGACAAAAGACATCACACATGACACACACATTTTTCACATGGAAACCCAACTTGGAAAAACCACAGTGGGGATGAGTACCCACAAGCTGTTTTGAACTCTTTAGAAGTCCGCTCTGTTAGAAGCCTGGTTCGATTAAAGACTGTTACAATAGGTTCTGTTAGGAACCGATCCTATTAGGGATCACCCGATTAAGGGATGGCTAGAATACCCAATTAAGGGTTAAACCCTATTAGAGGTTACCTTGTTAGAGGATTTTATGAACTCAATGGTTTTGAGTCACCCTGTTAAAGGATTTATAGCAAGCTGGTTAAAGCTACCCTGTCAAGGGATTTTTCAACTGTTGAAGTGATTAGAGATCAATAGGTATTACAATGATTTGGTAATAGCACTCAATGCCAAAATAGATCTGCTTTAGTTCCTTCCTTCTGCAAACACACTATGTAGGTATCAATCCTCTCAACTGGTCTAGTAAGAATCATGTATCTTTGGATGTAGATACACACATAACATTTGCCATTAACCTCAACATGAAACATCATATCGACCTTATAGGAAACATATAGGTCGGTAGCATAAATGCTAAACCCTAAACACTTAGGTTGAGAAATTTAGTCGGTTCAATCCTGACCATTGAACACTATTCATTTGAATACAATGGTCTTGAACAAATCTCAAGACATTCTCCATCATTCATTCTTCACCACTCCTTGGAGGTGATAACCCATCACGCGTTCTCCATCATTTGCAAAGACCTCACATATTCCTGAGGTAGATAGGATCAATCTCCTTCATGCAAGATCCTTCACGTGCATGAGGCTGACGTGGAAATCGCGATCTGATCTCTATTACAATGCTAACTCATCACACAATGCCATCAGTTGAAACACAAAGGCTTGTAACACTTCAACCGGAAACCCTGAAGCTGAGACTACCAACTGGTAGTTATGCTATATGAACCCTAGATACAAAACATTCCTTATACCAATTCTCAGTCCAACATACCGGTTCCAGTTCACAACATCATAACGGTTCACTTGAACAAGAATAACACTTCACTTTTTCACATATGCCAGTTCACAACATCATACCGGTTCACTTGAACAAGCATGCTGCTTCACTTTTTCACATATGTTGGTTTAGAACATTATACTGGTTCTCTTTGAGCATATTGACATCAATGAAAACACAATATCATCATGTCAACATATTCTACACATATTCCAACACCAAGTTCCTCAATATTGTAGTGGATGTAAGCCCTGATGTCTTCCACATGCAATACTCCATATGGGACTTATGAAAAAGCACCACTCAGATCATCTTCCATTGGCTTATATGGATGCTTCTTAAAATTAGGTCTTGCCCTTTCTGTGACATCTACTACCAATGGGGTCACAATTCTAGAGGATGCCATTTTAAAAAATTTAAGTGTCAAATGATAAATACCAAGTTCAATCGGATGCAAGATCACATGACAATTTTTTTTTTCGGTCTGTATCTCTAGAAATTCTTCTTCATTGTTCTCTTATTCTCTCTCACTTTGAATGCAAGGTGAGAAATGAATAGGTTCATTTTATTTTTATCCTTTGCATGCCTAAATTTTAGGTATAACAAATTCTCTTAGCCCTAATCTTTCGAATACGCTGCATATAGATAAATCTTCAAGAAATCTTATGTGGATCATCAAACACTTCCAAAAAACCTTCCACTAAGTCAATGATCACTAAATATAACATCGGCAACTTGTTGAAACTAGGTATAGATCTCCAACAAGGATCTGTAATCTTATCATGAAAAACTCCCCCTAAGGCCGGATGCCTTAGCTTAGTTACCAGATGAGGTTCCAGCACCAAAATCAGGTGTGGACCCATTCACTACATTATCATCACTCTTCTTCACCCAGGTCTTCTTCATCTGATCTCTAATCTCTTCAAATTTTTATTTTCCCTTCTCATTTGCCTTCACATTCTTGTTCTTGTCTTCCAAACCTCTCCTATTCACATTTTTGCTTCTTCAATACTTAGCAAATTGACTGGATTTGGTGCAAGCATAACAAACAACATTTCCTTGCATAGGTCTAAAATTCATTTGATTTCCTCTTGATCTGCATTGATTAGCAACATATCCAAACCTACCACATGCATAACATCTGACTTTTCTCCTATTTTGAAAGTTATTCATCATACATCTGCATTCATTTGCCTTATGACCATACTTATTGCATTTGAAACATTGACCTAAGAAAGATGGACCATTGTTATTCATCCTATTTTTGCATTGACTATCCATATAACCAGATTTATTGCAAACAAAATAGTTACCATTAAACTTATGATCATTAGGTTGCCTTACTAGAGGCCTTCTTGAATCATTCTTTTATTGTGCTGATTTGGAGCTTTCACCTTTCTTAGATCCAAGACCTCAAGTATCATTAGGATTCTTCTGGCTTGCAAGCATTTCATCAAGCTTGGTTGAATTGACCCAAAACTTCTTCTTGTACTCAATTGCAACATCAAGATCATATTTGATAAGAATGATCTTCCTTTCAAGATCTTCCTCGTGTTGTCCGGAGTCTTGTAGGTCAAGCTTCAGTTGTCCATTCTGATTCTCAAATCTGCAACATTCTTCAGATTTGTCTTTTAAGGACTAAGCATGCTTCTCCTCATTCTTCTTCCTTTCCTCAATCTCATTTGTCAATCCCATCACGATGGCTTCCATCTCATTCTTTTGGACACCATTAGATCTAAAAGGTCTATCACATTCTTCTATCTTTTCCTTCAGGGATTTTTCATTAATGCTTTGACTTTCTTTCTCCTTCATCTTATCAACAAGTTCCTTTCTCTTTTCTCTTGACTTGTTCAACTGATCCTTCAATGATTCAATGAAGTTATCAACATCCTTAAGGTTTACTTTTACTTATCAGACCTCAGCATGGGTTTGATCAACATCTTCAAGTGCTACAACAAGTTGATGTCTAAGGCTACTGTAATCCATTGATTCACTTTCTCGAATCCTCCTCAAGTTGTTAGGCTTCTTTCAAGGAACTAGGCTCAGATACCAATTGTTGGAATCAAGGAACACTGAGAGGGGGGGTGAATCAGTGTTTTGCAATTTTTAACATTCTTAATTTGTCTTTTAAACCACTTAATGAAAATGAATAGAAGTAGAGTGTAGAAACACAAAGCAAATAACCACAACGCTATAACATCGAGATTTTTATGTGGAAACCTATTCAAGGGAAAAACCACAGTGGGATTAAGGCCCACAATATTAATATACCTTTCTAGAAGTATAATAATATTACATGAGGGGAATGCACATGCATTCAAACACACTTCCTAGATCTCACTTCTCAAATTACATTAAGGGCTACAACCCCGAAAGACTCACTACCTTAAAAAAAAGATTACTGATCATAATGGGAATGTCTGAAATGATAAACAGTATCTACAAATGCCAAAAATTGTTTCGGTTAAGCACAAATAGCATAGTATTACTCTACTTTGCTACAATGCTCTGTTCTGATATTTTATTGAATTCATGAGCACAAATCCTTCAATTTCGTACTTGAAACTGTGCATAATCACTCATACACATTTCACATATATCTATGAATATAAAAAATGATGAAATCAATGGGTCTGATATATCCACAACATCAATTTAGGTCTTCTTCCTATCAACCCAAAAATGTATAACACACAAATGAAATGTGTTGCCCAAGTCGGCTTAATCCGATCCAAAAACAACCATGTGAACCAAAACAAATTGTCCACACACTTTCCACATGTCGGCTTAACATCCTCAAACACACAAACAATCACCAAAATTACTTTGCATGATCTGCACAATGAATCTCTACACGTTACTACTGATAAGCATTGTTCTAATGAGAAACCTATATATCAGACCTTCCAACTCACTCAACACTCAATACCAGAGGCCATAAACTTGGAACAAGGCATATTACACATCCACAATGCTTCTCCAAGATCCACAACACAAATGAAATACCAACCAGGTTACTGTACACTACCAAATACATTGTTCTATCTCACCAGACCTCAGTGAACCTTAGACTCTCTTTTGGTATGAATGAATCATGAGTTGAGGATTGGATATCTGACTCTAGTTGTCATCAATGACAACATTTTAACAACAAAGCAGTGTCTCTTGCCAACATTTCCACACCTATCTGTTGGAAAATGCACACTCCAATGAGACATTGTAGGTGATTGAAGGTATTGTCATTGATGGCAACCTTACAATCATATGATACTGGGAGACACAGACACCAACACTAGTAGACTCTACACAAACATTCAGAACATCGACACCGAAAAGGAAGATTACCGACACCCTGGCTGACAGGAATTTCACATATGTATATTTTGTATTTAATTGTAAAATCTTTTGTAAGCCGACTTGGTGAATTGTAAAATGACTCATATATGTATGAGATCAATGCAGATCATTTATGAGAGTGAAGTATGAAAAGATAATAGCAGACCTAATATGCGAATTATTGGATAAGGGTTTATGTATATAGCAGAGCTTAAACTGGTACTGAATGAAGCATAGCATATGCTAAATTGAAGCAGTACAAGACACTGGATTTGTATAATCCATTTTTATAAGTCAGTGTGACTTCCTTTGTAATTGAGCAGTGAGCTTTAGGCACTTGGCCTTCTTGCATGTACAGGCCCCTATTGTAAGTAGTAATATTCTCTTATTGGCCAGTAAGTGAATATTGTGGGTCACAAATCCCACCGAGGTTTTTCCCACATCGGGTTTCCTCGTTAAAATATTGTGTTATGGTGTGTCTCTTATGTTGTGGTTGTTATTCTTCTTTGCTGCATTATTTTTTGTTTACAGGTACACAGTTTTGATATGCTTTTCATGTTATAAGTTAAGAAAAATTTACTACTGGTCAGATACTGATTCAACCCCTCTTCTCAGTATCTTTGGGAATCCTAACAATTGGTATCAGAGCAGAACACAAACCGGCATAGGATATGGGAAAGCTATTCAGAAGAACAATGTAACTTGTTATGCTTGTAACAAGATCATACATATTGCAAAAATTTTTAGAAGTAAGGCATCACCAGCAAATAATTAAGGTCCTAGCTTGAAAGGTAAAGAAAAGGTTGAAGAGGTAAAGCAAGAATTCTCAAAACAATGGATCAAAGAGTCAGATCAGAATGTTGATGGGAATACTCCTCCATTGGAAGAACAAAATATCACTCCATTGGCAGGAGACTCTGCATCTAACTAAAGGAAAATCCTTTGGGGGTTTAGCAACAAAATAAAAAACATGTTATTATTCCCTCGGTTGATGATGAGAAGTGGAAATTACTTCATTATCGGCAGATGAGTTAAGTTGTGACTTAACTGGAAAGCATAAAATGTGGTAGTTGGAGAAAATAAAATTATAAAGCAAGTGTTTTTTCTCCTTTTTCATTCACCGAGCATTCAAATCTTCAAGAGCGTGAAAATTCCCGAGCGAAGGCATCCTTAGCGAAGAAGCAAATCAGTTCATCCAAGCACTCATCCTAAAGGGAGATTGAGGTATTTATAATTATGGCATCCTCATCCACTCTTGAATTTATTGCAAACCCTACTGTGATTGAAGTAATCAAGCGCCCTAGACCCATATTCAAGCTTGTTCCCAAAATTCACCAAGAAAGATGATACTCTAGGTGCATTTTCTCAAATTCCTAAGGGAGTAGTATATGCTGAAGATCCTAGAATATACATACATTGTCATATAGAGGAATTGGGTGATGATGAGATCAAAAACATGTATAGGACTATGATTTGTGATGTAGATGGTAATGTCAAGCTGGAACATAAGATAGTGGAAACCCTAGGTTTTACTAAAATCCTTAGTGTCCTAGATTTTCCCAAGGATATTATAAGGATTGTGCTAAGTAGAGTTCATGGGGAATTCTTTTGGTTGGATTCAATCCATAAAATCACCAAAGAAGCCGTTAAGGCAGTAACAGGGTTACCTTCCACTGGTAGCAGACCTGACAGAACCAAAAGAGTCTCAAATGACACAGTGATGGATTTAACCAGTGCAACATTTGACAAAAGGTCTCTAAGGGTAAATGATGTGAAGGACATAAATGTTAGATTTATCAGTATGATCTTACGCTACAAGGCTACTCATGCAAATAGGTTGAACTCAGTTTCTAGCCTATGTATTAAAAGTGCATATGACATGGTAAACAATAATGCTAGAATAGATGTGCGTGAATGGCTCAAAGATGAATTAATAGACAATTGGGGAAGATAAAAGGAGATAAGAAAGGAACCTTTAGATTTGGAAATTTACTTGTATGCTTATAGTTGTACATTACAAAATAAGTACTCGGTATTGGTGCAAGAGATTTTGGTTTTGACATACCGATAGGAAAGCAACTATTGGGTTTATTGAACAACATGGGAGAAGACAGAGAGAAAAACATAAATGAACATTTTCAAGCACTGAAGGCTCGAATGAAGACAAGGTTAAGACTTGTTGGCATTTGTGCAGAATATGTTGACATAATGATATTGTATGTTGTCATTGATGTCAATATGCTAAAGAGTGAACCAGTATATTGAAGTTTTCAACAGGCAAAGAGAACCGGTATATGTGAGAACCGGTATATGTGAAAAGGTGAAGGGGTATGTTTGTTTGAGGTAAATCGGTACATTGGTATGAGAACTGATATATGAAAGTTTTGCATGACTACCGGTTAGTAGTCTCAACTTCAGGGTTTTCGGTTGAAGTGTTCCAAGCTTGTGTGATGAGTCAACATTGTAATGAAGATCAGATCATGTTGCCACGTCAGCTTGAGCATGTGAAGGATCTTGCATGAAGGAGATCGATCCTATCTACCTCAGGAATGTGTGAAGTCTCTGTAAATGGTGGAGAATGCGTGATGGAGAAATACAGGAGAATGGGAAAGTCATGGAAGCCCTAATCAGTAGCTTATTTGACATTGAGTTTATTGATGTCCAGGATAAAGATAATCCCAAAGAAGTATGGGACACTTTTGAGAATATCTATGGCAGTGATGAGCATGTAAAACAAGCTAAGGAAGAAAGCCTTAGAGGGAAGTTTGAAGACATGCAGATGGTTGAAAGTGAGACCATTCAATAGTATGGAATAAGAATCAAAACTATTGTTGGACATATCAAGAGTGCAGGTGGTAAAATGGAAGATTCCACTATGGTAAGCAAAGTTCTGAGATCCTTATTACCAGTCTATGCAATAAGGGTTGCTGCTATTCAGGAGTTGAGATCAATAGGCAAGACTAAGGTATCCCTAGACTCCATCATTGCAAAATTGACAGCCTATGAGCTAAATAGTTTTGATGGCAGTGTTCAAAAGATTGAATAAGCTTTTAGAGCTTCTACTATACCATCCTGAAAAGGAAAAGAAGCAAGCACAAGTGGTGAACCAAGATAGAGCAGAGAAATGGATGTTGAGGAGATCCTAATGGAATTTGAAGCTCTTCTTGACAGGAAAATTCCTAAAGGAACTGGTAAATACAGAGTAAGCTCCCTTTGAAATTCTTTTCTTTTAACCAGATAGGACATATTGCTATAAACTATCCTAATGGTGACAACAAGGACAAACTGGAGAGGTTCAAGAAATTCAAAGGAGGAAATCAGAGAAACTATTTTGTTGTAGTTGATGAAGGTGTCATAGATGAGGAATCAGAAGATGAAGAGAATTAAGATATTGTATTTATTGCAGTAAAGGAAGATGTGTCAGACAAGAAGGCTCTTGTCTCCCACTTTGATAATTCCAAAGAGTGGATTATTGACAGTGGCTGTTCTCATCATATGACTGGTGACCGGAGCAAGTTCCTATCTTTGGAAGAATATGATGGTGGTGTGGTTCGCTTTGGTAATGATGCACCATGTATGGTCAAAGGAAGAGGGTCCATCTCTCTTAATGGAAAGAGAAGTGCTGACAATGTGTATTTGGTGGAAGCTCTCAGACACAATCTATTGAGTGTTGCCTAGCTGAATGACAGTGAACTCACCCTAGAATTCAAAAATAGAGCATGCAAAATCAAAGGAAAGAATGGTGATTTGATGGCCACTGGTATGTAGACTAAAGGTAACTTATTTCAGCTCAATGCAAATATAAGTACATGTCTTATGGCTAAGTTTGATGACAACTAGATATGGCATAGGAGACTCTACCATGTAAACTTTGATAACATTGTGAATTCTAGTAAGATCAAGGCAGTTAGAGGACTACCGATGCTGAGCAAACTAGAAAATCCTTTGTGCAGAGAATGTCAACTAGGGAAAATGTCTTCCTCAACCTTCAAAGGTAAATCCTTCACAGCTGATAACTTACTTGATCTTGTGCATACTGATTTGTGTGGTCCTATGAAAACTAGGAGTGTGTAGGGAGATAGGTATTTTATGATTCTTATAGATGATTTCTCAAGAATGATGTGGGTCACATTCTTGAAGGACAAGTCTGAAGCATTAGGAAAGTTGAAAGCTTTCAAAGCATTGGTAGAAAAGGAAAGTGGTAGAAGAATCAAATGCCTTAGAACTGATCAAGGAGGGGAATTCACTTCCAATAAATTCAACAAATATTGTGAAGAGAATGGCATCAAGAGGCAACTGTCTGCCCCCCGGACTCCACATCAGAATGGCTTACCAGAGAGAAACAACCGGACTATGGTTGAAGCAAATAGAACTATGTTGATCCAAGGAAAAGTCGCTCACACCTTTTGGATAGAAGCAGTGAGCACTGCAGTCTACACAATGAATCGGGTACTCATCAAAAAGGGAAAGGATAAGACTCCTTATGAGTACTAGACCGATAAGACACCAGTGGTAAGCTACTTTAGAATGTTTGGTACCAAATGTTATATCAAGAGGAGTGAACATCAAAGCAAGTTCGATGCAAAATATGAAGGAATATTCCTAGGATATTCCACCAAGAGTAAAGCTCTAAAATGTTTCAACAATAGGACTTAGAGAATTGTTGAAAGCATCAATGTTAGGGTTGATGAAAACTTTGGAAAACCTGAGGAAACCGACAGTGAGAAAGTAGGAGATGAACCAGTAGTAACCTTCTGGGAACCAGTTGCAAATTAGCCCAGTACCAGTAATTGTGTTCCTACACTGGTGGATGCTGATGCTGATGAAGATGAGGATGAAGAAGAAAAGCAAGAAGAATTTGTTAAGAACATACCTAATTATGTCAAACTTGATCATGATCCAAAGCAGATCATAGGAGACAAAGATGCAGGAATTCTTACAAGAAGAAAGGTCAGAGAAAACTCATGTATGATCTCTGAATTTGAGCCTAAATCATTCAAAGAGGCACATAAAGATGAAGACTGGATCAAGGCAATGGAGGAGGAACTTGACCAGATAGAGAAGAATGGTACGTGGTCTTTGGTACCCAAATCGAAACGTAAAAATGTCATTGGAACCAAATGGGTTTTTAGAAACAAGCTATAAGAGGATGGCACAATGGTAAGGAACAAAGCTAGACTAGTGTGTAAAGGATACGCCCAAGAAGAAGGAGAAGACTATGGGGAAACCTTTGCTCCAGTAGCAAGATTGGAAGGAGTGCGTATGCTTCTTGCATATGCATCTTTTAAAGGATTCAAGGTATATCAAATGGATGTAAAATCTGCATTCCTAAATGTAATACTTGAAGAGGAGGTGTACATAGAACAACCAAATGGTTTTTCCCTATCAAAAGATAGTGACATGGTGTGTAGGCTACATAAAGCCTTGTATGGACTGAAGCAGGCACCTAGAGCATGGTATGAATGCTTGCACTCCCATCTTGTGAAGATTGGATTTGAAAGAAAAGTGAAGATAGCAATATCTACTTGAAATCAGAAGGAGATCAGATTCTGATCTTTGAAGTATTTGTTGATGACATCATCTTTGGAGGTGATGACAAGATGAGTCATGAATTTGCTGATGAGATGAAAACAGAGTTTGAAATTTCACTCATAGGGGAGATTAAGTTCTTCATTGGACTGCAAATTCAACAAATGAAAGATGGAATCTTTATTACTTAGTCCAAGTATGTCAAAGAGGTGTTGAAGACCTTTGGCATGGAAGACAATAAACCGGTTGGTACACCAATGGTGACCAGTTGTAAATTATCAAAAGAGGATGACTTGACATTGGTAAATGAGAAGGATTACCGATCAATGATTGGTAAGTTGCATTATGTAGTGCATAGCATACCGGACATTGCACATGCAGTGGGTATTACCGCTCAATTTTAGCAAAGCCCAAGAGAATCCCACTTGGTAGCAGTCAAGCGGATTCTTAGATATCTGAAGGGAATAGTTGACTATGGGTTATAGTATCCATACAATAACAATTTCAACTTGAAAGTGTTCATAGATGCTAATTGGGCTGGTAATGTAGATGACCAGAAGAGCACAACCGGTGGTGCATTCTTCCTTGGTGGTAGACTGGTCTCATGGATGAGTAAAAAGCAGAGTTGTATCTCTCTGTCTATAGTAGAAGCAGAGTATGTTGCAGCTTTTATGAACTTCACCCAGACTATTTGGATGAAGCATGTATTAAATGGCTTCACAGTTCCTGTATCTAAACCGGTAAGCATATTTTGTGACAATACAAGTGCAATTAACATTTCCAAGAATCCGGTTTTGCATGCTATAACCAAGCACTTTGAGCTCAAGTATTATTTCTTGAGGGAGAAGGTTCAGAACAAGGAGGTTGTGTTGGAACATGTTTCCAGTAAGGAGAAGTTAGTAGACATATTCACCAGGCCTCTACCAAAGGCTATATTTACCTATTTGAGAGATGAATTAGGGGTGTAGCCCCTTCAAGAGATGAACTGAAAATATGTGCTCCACATCAGTTAGGTATGGCAGTGTCCAATATTTTTCAGGATTGATGTGTTGAAGGATGCTACTCCTCAAGGGGAGCAACATAGTGGAACAGGAAAACTTGTGCCTCCACTTTGGCATTGTTGTCAAAGGGGGAGAAGATGTGAAGATGAGAACTAGTATATCTATATCAGAAGATGTGATTCTAGGTAATATCTTTGTATATTGCCATCAATGCCAAAGGGGGAGATTGTTGGCATTTGTGCAAAATATGTTGACATAATGATATTGTATGTTGTCATTGATGTCAATATGTTGAAGAGTGAACTGGTATATTGAAGAGGCAAAGAGAACCGGTATATGTCAAAAGGTGAAGCGGTATGTTTCTTTGAGGTAAACTGGTACGTTGGTATGAGAACCAGTATATGAAGGTTTTGCATGACTACCGGTTGGTAGCCTCAACTTCAGGGTTTCCAGTTGAAGTGTTCCAAGCTTGTGTGATGAGTTAGCATTGTAATGAAGATCAGATTGTGTTGCCACATCAACTTGAGCATGTGAAGGATATTGCATGAAGGAGATCGATCCTATCTACCTCAAGAATGTGCGAAGTCTCTGTAAATGGTGGAGAACGCGTGATGGGTTATCGCATTCATGAAGCGGTGAAGAACGAATGATGGAGAATGTCTTAAGATCTATTCAAGACCATTGTATTCAATGAAATGTGATTAACGGTTAGGATTGAATTGACTGTATTGGTAAACCTAAATGTTTAGGGTTTAGGGTTTATGCTACCAACCTATCTGTTTTCTATAAGGTCGATGATGTGTTTCATGTTTAGGTTGTTGGAAAATGGTGTGTGTATCTAAGTGCTGAGATACGTGATTCTTGCCAGACCAGATGAGATAAGAGGATTGATTCTTGTATAATGTGTGTGTAGAAGGAAGGAACTTAAGCGGATCTGCATTAGGCATTGAGTGCTATTATCAGATCATTGTAATACATGTTGATCTTTAACCACTTCAACAATTGGAAAATCCCTTAACCGGGTAGCTTTAACCAGCTTGCTATAAATCCTTTAACAGGTTGACTCAAACTCATTGAGCTCTTGAAATCCTCTAACAAGGTAACCTCTAATAGGGTTTAACCCTTAATGGGGTATTTAGCCATCCCTTAACCGGCTGATCTCTAACAGGATTGGTTCCTAGCAGAACCTATTGTAACAGTCTCTAACCGGACTAGGCTCCTAATAGAGTGGACTTCTAAAGAGTTCAAAAAAAGCTTGTGGGTATTCATCCCCACCATGGTTTTTCCTAGTTGGGTTTCCACGTGAAAAATCTGTGTGTCATGTGTAGTATTTTTTATGTGATGATTTAAGTGATTTGTGTTTGAAGGTAAATCATGCTGAGCTAGCTGTTATTATATTTATGATGATAGATTACCTATTCATGCATAAGGCTGAAATGGAAGTGTAGTATTAAGTTGAGTGGTAAGCTAAGTGATTAACCGGTTAATGCAAACTATTTCAGCTGATGACAAAGAGAGCATAGAAAATAGTGTAATCTTAGACTTGGATATTTATAAGAAATTTCTGAATGAAATTGTTGATGAAATACCCACTGATCTTTACATAAGACTTGAAGCTAGAAGGGTAGCTATTGTTGAGCTAGATAAGAAAATTTAAATTGAGAAACTACTTGCAGTTCATCCAATTAACTCACTGGAAGAGATTGATCAATTAATTAGTGAAGAAAATTGGACTGCATTTTCAACCTCTCACCGACATGTAGCACTGATGGTTGGCAGAGTGTTTCTGAAGAAACAATAGATGGATGGGACATATTCTTCATTACAAAAGAGGAACAGGAAGAACTAAAAAGACCCAAGACTATCAAAGTATATCAAAAGGACAAGGATAAAGGGAAAGGCAAGATAGGAGGTCCTCCACACCTTAAGATAACTGACAACTTACCTCCACCTCCTTCTGATACTCCACCGGTAGAATTAGTTGACACACAACCCACTACAAAGAGTATGGAGACTCCTCAAGAGGATACTAATCCTGAGTCTAAATTTTTTTATACCATGAATATTGTTACACAAGAGGTAAATATTGTGGTAGATAAAGAAACCACTGAGGATAAGAAGAAAGATGTGGCTACTAAGTCACCGACTGAAGATGTGGAAACTAATGTTAGCAAAGAGACAGAGAAACTGATAGAGGACTCTACTAAGAAACAATTAGAGAAATAGAGAATGAATAGTGCAGAGGCAAATACATAGAAACTGAAAGTACATTCAGAGACTACATCTAAGAAACCAACAGTTGGGAGCTCAGAGAAACCATTTGAGGCACTGAAATAGAAAAAGGTTGATGTTCAAGTTCAAACTGAGATAGTGCCACCGACAAGAACTGACAAACCAAAACCTTTGCTAATAGAAATGCATACCCAAACAGATCTTCCTAAGAAAGAGGAAAGCAAGGTTATTACTACAACCGACAACATGGAAATTATAAAAATAGTTGGACAGACACCTGGTACTTCTATAGAAGAATTTTGGCCTACAAATGTAACAAAGGTCTTATTGGAATCAATAAAGAAACTCACAAAATGTAATGCACAAGCCTATAAGGCTATTGATGATGCAATCCCCATTCTTAAATTGATAGCACCCAAGTGCATTGTGGATAAGAAAGATTCTTTAGGACAACTAGACACATTGTCTAAATACATCACCGACAACACCTTGACAATTGATCAAATAAATGAGGTGCATTTAAGGAGAAAATGAATAAAGAGAAAGAGAAATTATTTGATGTAACAATAAAGAAGTGCATGGGCCACATTGGCACAATTTTACAGGCACTAAACAAAACAAGAAAGGAGTTCAAGGAACTCTATAGAGATACATGCAAGACAAATGTTCTGACAACAGATATAGACAAGGAAATAGGGAAGGTACAAAAAGAAATTGACAATATAGTTGATAACCTCATCGGTTCATCTAAACCATTATCAGTTATAGAGCAGAAGATACACAGTCTTGAAGAAAAACTTGAGAAATTTGAAAACGAGAAAAACAAAATAAAAAGGAAGGCAAAAGACCTTAAATACAAACTCAACCCTAAATTGGAGTACCCCATCTCTTTGAGTAATGAGATCTCTGAGGCACTTGTTTAAGACACCCAAGGAAAAAATGCATCACCTCACTAGTACTATTCAAAGAACAGAGGCTGCACTAAAAGACAATGAAAAGTTCATTGAGAGTATAAATTTGGTATTAATAGAAATTCTTCAGAATGTAACACACAGGTTACAAGGATCTAGGCAGGGAACACACTCCACTGATAGCAAATGACAACCTTCATCATTGATGTCAAAGGGGGAGTAGTGGGATGAGAAAAAAAGGACAGAAAAATGGACATCATCTACTCAGGGGGAGCACTCATTTTTGGTAAGACAATTTTGGCAAACCATTTTTTGGATCTTTGGATTTTTCTCACGAGTATTTCCATCAATGCCAAAGGGGGAGATTGTTGGCAAATTCACACTCCAATGAGACATTGTAGGTGATTCAAGGTATTGTCATTGATGGCAACCTTACAATCATATGATACTGGGAGACATAGGCACCGGCACCGATAGACTCTACACCAACATTCAGAACACCGACACTGAAAAGGAAGATTACCGGCACCCTAGCCGACAGGAATTTTGCATATGTATATTTTGTATTTAATTGTAAAATCTTTTGTAAGATGACTTGGTGAATTGTAAAATGACTCATATATGTATGAGATCATTGTAGATCATTTATGAGAGTGAAGTATGAAAAGATAATAGAAGACCTAATATGCAAATTATTGGATACAGGTTTATGTATATAGTAGAGCTTAAACCGGTACTGAATCAGGCATAACAGATGCTAAATTGAAGCAGTACAAAACACTAGATTTGTATAATCCTTTTTGTAAATCAGTGTGACTTCCTTTGTAATTGAGAAGTGAGCTCTAGGCACTTGGCCTTCCTGCATGTGCAGGCCCCTATTGTAAGCAGTAATATTCTCTTATTGGCCAGTAAGTGAATATTGTGGGTCACAAATCCCATCGAGGTTTTTCCCACACCAAGTTTCCTCATTAAAATATTGTGTTATGGTGTGTCTCTTATGTTGTGGTTGTTATACTTCTTTTTTGCATTATTTTTGGTTTACCGATACATAGTTTTGATATGCTTTTCATGTTATAAGTTAAGAAAATTTTGCCACCGGTCAGATACTGATTCAACCCCCCTCTCAGTATCTTTGGGAATCCTAACACTATCCAGATTGGGCATGTTAAAAGACACAAAATTTTTGCAAAGTATACTAACAAGTTTGGGTTTGTAAATTAGTTATGGGGAGTTTCTAGCTAACAAATGTGGATTTCAATAAAACTATCCACAATGAGACATTTAAATCAAAACAAAAATGCCCCTTTCACAACCCAAAAACATAAAAAAAATCTCCATCTGGAACTAAGACTGGAAAATAAATTAGGCTTTTTTACTCACTATTTTTTATAGTAAAATCCTTTACTATCCATTCTCCTATCAAAGTTCCCTCTTTCACATGGTCACATTGTTGGCAAATACACACTCCAATTAGAAATTGTAGGTGATTTAAGGTATTGTCATTAATGGCAACCTTACAATCATATGACACTGGAAGGCAGACACAGGCACCGACACCGACAGACCCTACATTGGCATACATATTACTGACACCAAAAGGAAGATAACCGCCACCCTGGTCGACAAGAATTTTGTGTATATATATTTTATAATTAATTGTAAAATATTTTGTAAGCTGACTTGGCAGATTGTAACATGACTCATATAAGTATGAGATCATTGTAGATCATTTAGTAGTGTGAGATATGAAAAGATAATGGTAGACCTAATGTGCAAATTTTTGGGATAAGGGTTTATGTATATTGCAGAGCTTAAACTGGTACTGAATTTGGCATAGCAGATGCTAATCTGAAGTAGTACAAGACATTGGATGTGTATAATCTAATTTTGTAAGTCAGTGTGACTTCTTTGTAACTGAGCAGTGAGCTCTAGGCACTTGGCCTTCTTGCATGTGCAAGCCCCTATTGTAAACAATAATATTCTCTTATTGGCCAGTAAGCAAATATTGTGGGTCACAAATCCCACCGAGGTTTTTCCTACACCGGGTTTCCTCGTTAAAATATTGTGTTATGGTGTGTCTCTTATGTTGTGGTTGCTATTCTTATTTATTGCATTATTTTTAGTTTACCGGTACACAGTTTTGAAGTGCTTTTCATGTTATAATTAAAGTAAATTCTTTTACTAGTTAGATACTAATTCATCCCCCCTCTCAGTATCTTTGGGAATCCTAACAATTTGTATTAGAGCCTGGTCCTCTATTTTCAAAATCCTAACAACTTGAGGAAGATCTTGACACTGGTAGAGATGGAAAACTTAAGAAAGCAATTGGAAACAACTCTTTCAGACTATGATGCTGAAAAAATAAAGAATATCAAACTTGAGGATGATCTGAAGGCTGCACAGGATATTATTCGAGGACTTAAAAAAAAATTCACTATAGCAAGAAACAAAAGAAGAGAACTTTGTGAAAAGATGCAGAAAGATGAAGATGAAAAGGAAACTCTCAATGATCTGGTAAACAAGCTAAGATAAGATAGTAGTATAATGAAGAATGAGATGCAAGATATGACTATGAGATTTTGTAAAGAAATTGAAGATAAGAAGAAGAATGAAGAGGACTTGGTTAGAAGACTAAATGATGTTGCAAATGAAAACACAAGACTTAGTCATGAAAATGATATGTTGAAGACAGATTTGATGCATACACAAAATAACACAAATGAACTTATGAGACAAAAAGGAATCTTGGAGAGTGAATTGGCTGCTGCAAATCAACACAAGGAGAAATTCAAGAAAAGTTTAGAAGAACTTGTTGACATACTGAAGAATCAGAAACCTAATGGTGATACAAATGGCCTTGGCTTTGAAATTGGTGAAAGCTCCGATACAACAAACAATTACGATCATAGTAAACTGGTAAGGCAACCTAATGCTTAGAATTCAATGGGAAATGCTTTAACTATAACAAGTATGGTCATAGAGAAAATCAGTGTAGATCTAGAAATTATCAGAACACTAATACACCCACCAGTCAATTTTCTAAGTGCAACAAAATTGGTCATAATTCAGAAAATTGCAGAATGAATGTAAGATGTTATGTTTGTGGAATATTTGGACACTTATCTAATCAATGCAGAACACATACCAGCATAGGATAAGGGAAATCTATTCAAAAAATCAATGTGACTTGTTATGCTTGGAACAAAATTGGACATATTGCAAAATTTTGTAGAAGTAAGACTTCACTAGCAAATAACAAAGGTCCTAGTTTGAAAGGTAAAGAAAGAATTCTCAAAGAAATGGATCAGAAAGTCAGATCAGAATGTTGATGGGAATACTCCTCCACCGGTAGAACAAAGTATCACTCTACTGATAGGAGACTCTTCATCTAACTGAAGGAAAATCCTTTGAGGGTTTAGCAAAAAATTGAAAAACATGCTATTATACCCTCAGTTGATGGTGATAAGTTTAATTACTTCTTTATCGACAAATAAGTTAAGTTGTGACTTAACCAGCAAACATCAAATGTGGTAGGTGGAGAAAATAACATTATAAAGCAAGTGTTTTGGCTCCTTTTTCATTCACCAAGCATTCAAATCTTCGAGAGCGCAAAAATTCCCGAGCGAAGGCATCCTTAGCAAAAAAGTGAAGAAATTCATCCAAGCACTCATCCCTAAGGCAGATTGAGGTATTTATAAGTATGGTTTCCTCATCCACACCTGAATTTATTGCAAACCCTACTGTGATTGAAGTTATCAAGTGCCCTAGACCCGTATTTAAGCTTGTTCCTGAAATTGCGAAGAAAGATGATACTATAGGTGCATTTTCTCAAATACCTAAGGGAGTAGTATATGCTGAAGACCCTAGGATATACATACATTGTCATATAGAGGAATTAGGAGATGATGAAATCAAGAACATGTATCAGACTATGATTTGTGATGAATTTGGAAATATCAAACCAGAACATAAGATAGTGGAAACCCTACGTTTTACTGAAATCCTTTGTGTCCCAGATTTTCCCAAGGATATTATAAGGATTGTGTTAAGAAGAGTTCATGGGGAATTCTTTTGTTTGGATTCAATCCATAAGATCACCAAAGAAGCAATAAAGGCAGTAACAGGGTCACCTTCCACCGGTAGTAGGCCTGCTAGAACTAAAAAGGTCTGTAATGACACAGTAATGGACCTAACCGACACAACATTTGACAAAAGGTCTCTAAGGGTAAATGATGTGAAGGATATCAAGTTAGATTTGTTAGTATGATTTTAGGCTACAAGGCTACACATGCAAATAGGTTAAACTTAGTATCAAGCCTATGTATCAAAAGTGCATATGATATGGTTAACAACAATGCTAGAATAGATGTGTGTGAATGGCTCACAGATGAACTGATTGAAAATCTGAAGAAGATAAAGGGAGATAAGAAAGGAACCTTTAGATTTGGAAATTTGCTTGTATGTTTAATGTTGTACATTACTAAATAAGTACCCGATATTGGTAGGAGAGATTTTGGTTTTGACATACTAGTAAGAAAGCAACTTATGGACACATTAAACAACATGGGAGATAACAGGGAGAAAAACATAAATGAACATTTTTAGGCACTAAGAGCTCAAATGAAGACTAGAACCAGACTGTCACAGGCAATTGTGGATAAATATCAAAAGGAAATATGTTTTGTAATTAAGAAAGATGAAATCTGGATGGAGGCAGTTGTCCCTAGGACTATCTGGGTAACTGAAATGGGCTATGAAACAGATGATAACATCATAGAAACTTATGCAAAAGCCCTCCTTGAAGCACCAAAGGAACCCACTAAGAAAGTCTTTGGAAATGCAGAAACAATTGAAAGTGGAATTCAGTCAAGGAAAAGGGTTAAGAAAGATGAACAAACAGTGAAGAAGGGAACCAGATAGGAAAAGGCAATTAAGGAAGATGTTTTGAAACAAACTGGTATCAAAGAAAGTGAGCTGGAAGGACTTCAACCATAAGCTCATCTTTCACCAGTTGGAACTTCTTCTAAGAGTGATATACCGACAGTATTCAAAAGGGTAGAAAGGAAAATAAAACCCTCACCGACATCCTCACCTACACCTAGGAGAACAAGACAAAAGCAACAGGCAGTGAGGCCTCCAATAAAGAAGTTGACTTCTAAGAAGAAAAAGGTAAAACAAGACATTGCTCCATTGGATAAGCTCCATAGTGAAATAACAGAGGATGGAAATTTGAAAAACATTAGCAAACTATATAATACACTTTCCACTGATGACAAAGAGAGCATAGAAAATAGTGTAAATTTACACTTCGATATTTACAAGAAATTTTTGATGGAAATTGTTGATGAGATACCCACTGATCTCTATAGAAGACTTGAAGCTAGAAGGGTAGCTATTGTTGAGCTGGATAAGAAAATAAAAATTGAGAAATTACTTGCAGTTCACCCAGTGAACTCACCTGAAGAAATTGATCAATTAATCAGTGAGGCCAACCAGACTATATTCTCAACCGGTCACCGGCATGTAGCACTGATGGCAGGGAGAATGAATGAAATTTTAGAAGAGACTGCGGACCAATGGGACATATTCTTTATTGAAAAAGAAAAACAAGAAGAACTCAAAAGACCCAAGACTATCAAAGTATATCAAAAGGACAAGGACAAAGGGAAAGGTAAGGGAGGTGGACCTCCTAACCTAAAAATAATAGATAACTTACCCCCACCTCCTTCTGATACTACATCGGTACAATCAGTTAATACTCAACCTACTACTGAGAGTATGGAGACTCCTCTAGAGGATACAAATCCTGAGTCTAAAATTTTGTATACCATGAATATTGATACACAAGAGGTGAATATTGTGGTAGATAAAGAAACCACTGAGGATAAGAAGAAAGATGTGGCTACTGAGCCACTGACTGCAGATGTGGAAATCAATGTTAGCACAGAGATAGAGAAACCAGCAGGGGACTCTACTGAGAAACAATCAGAGAAACCGACAATGGATAGTGCAGAGGCAAATACACAGAAAATAGAAGTACATTTAGAGACTACATTTGAGAAACTGACAATTGAGAGCTCAGAGAAATCCTCTGAGGCATCGGAATAGAAATAGGTTGATGTACAAGTTCAAACTGAGACAGTGCCATCGACAAAAACTAAAAAACCAAAACCTTTGCTAATAGAAATACATACCCAAACAGATCCTCCTGAGAGAGAGGAAAGCAAGGTTATTACTAAAACCGGCAGCATGGAAATTGTAAAAATAGTTGGACAAACATCTGGTACTTCTATTACAGAATTCCTACCTACAAATGTGACAAAGGTCTTACTGGACTCAATAAATAAAATCATAGAGCGTAATGCATAAGCCTATAAGGCTATTGATGATACAATTCCCATTCTTAAATTGATAGCACCCAAGTGCATTGTGGATAATAAAGATTCTTTAGGTCAACTAGACACATTGTCTAAATACATCACCGACAACATTTTGACAGTTGATCAAATAAATGAGGACACATTTAAGGAGAAAATGAATAAAGAGAAAGAGAAATTCTTTGATGAAACAATAAAGAAGTGCGTGGGACACATTGGCACCCTTTTACCGGCACTACACAAAACAATAATGGAGTTTAAAGAACTCTACAGAGATATATGCAAGACAAATGTTCTAACAACAAATATAGATAAGGAAATAAGTAAGGTACAAAAGGAGATCGACAATATACAGTCTTGAAGAAAAACTTGAGAAATTTGAAAAAGAGAAAGATAAAATAAAAGGGAAGGCAAAAGACCTTAAATGCAAACTCAACCACAAATTGGACTACCTCGTCTCTTTGAGAAAAGAGATCTCTGAGGCACTTGTTCAAGGACTGAAGACACCGAAGGAACAAATGCATCACCTCACCGGTACTATTCAAAGGATAGAGGCTGCATTGAATGACAGTGAAAAGTTCACTGAGAGTCTAAATTTGGTAATAGCTGAACTCTTTCAGATTGTAACCCACTGGATACAAGGATCCAGGTAGGAAACACACTCCACTTACAGTGAATGACAACCTTTGTCATTGATGTCAAAGGGGGAGTAGTGAGATGAGAAAAATGATCAGAACAAGACATCATTAGCTCAGGGGGAGCATACATTTTTGACAACACAGTTTTGGTAAGATATTTTGGGAGATTCTTTTTTGGACATAATTTTTTGGACACTTTTTGATTTTTCTCATGAGTGTTGCCATCAATGCCAAAGGGGGAGATTGTTGGAAAATACACACTCCAATGAGAAATTGTAGGTGATTTAAGGTATTGTCATTAATGGAAACCTTACAATCATATGACACCAACAGGCAGACACAGGCACCGAAACCAACAAACTCTACACCGACATTACAGATCACCGACACCAAAAGGAAGATAACTAGCACCCTGGCCAACAAGAATTTTGTGTATATATATTTTATAATTAATTGTAAAATATTTTGTAAGCCGACTTGGTAGATTGTAACATGACTCATATAAGTATGAGATCATTGTAGATCATTTAGTAGTGTGAGATATGAAAAGATAATAGTAGACCTAATGTGCAAATTATTGGGATAAGGGTTTATGTATATTGTAGAGCTTAAATCGGTACCAAATCTAGCATAGTAGATGCTGATCTAAAGCAGTACAAGACATTGGATTTGTATAATCCAATTTTGTAAGTTAGTGTGACTTCATTGTAACTGAGCAGTGAGCTCTAGGCACTTGGCCTTCCTGCATGTGTAGGCCCCTATTGTAAACAGTAATATTCCCTTATTGGCTAGTAAGCGAATATTGTGGGTCACAAATCCCACCGAGGTTTTTCCCACACTGGGTTTCCTCATTAAAATATTGTGTTATGGTGTGTCTCTTATGCTGTGGTTGCTATTCTTATTTATTGCATTATTTTTAGTTTACTAGTACACATTTTTGAAGTGCTTTTCATGTTATAATTCAAGTAAATTCTTTTACCGGTTAGATACTGATTCACCCCCCCCTCTTAGTATCTTTGGGAATCCTAACACACACAAACCATAAAAATTGTGATTTGTTTTGCCTTCTTTTAAAAGTTTCAGTGCATCAAACCCTATGTGCTTTGGGGAAAATCACACCTGCGTCCTTTAAGACACACTATGATTTCCACATAGTTGTCGGCAATAAAAAAATTCCTGTCATTTATGCCTTTTCTAGACGGTGGTACGGTTTCCTACTACTTTGTTGGCTTCACATCAAAAATTACCATGCTATCATTCTACCTTTTCCCAACGGTCAAAGGGCTCTTTTGCACGGTTGCATGGTGATGCATTTTTTGGCCTTTTTTTGTATATTCCCTATGTTACCAAAGTCATGTTTCAACCCATGTATGTATGGTGATGGCTATGTTTTGTACGGGCATGCTATTTTGTGTGGAGAATAAATTTCCAATAATCTTCTACCTATAGCATAAATGTGGACATTCTAGTTGGCTTGACAATAGGAAGCTCTCATACTTGAACCTTTATTATTTGTCTTGTTAATATAAATCTTATTAAAAAATAAGAAAAGCAAATGATGACACCATTATTAATTGAGTGATCATTTGATGACTAGGACCTTGAACGACTAAGGCCCACCTATTAATTATTCCATAGTTGAAAAAAAAACCGGGTCATGGTACATAGAAACAAAGATTGGATTGATTGTGAACATTTTTTTTGCAGCTTTAAACTATGTTGTTAACAAATTCATTCGGTTGTAGGTTTAGGGTGAATAGTTTGATGAATACTAAGAGCAGGGGTGAATTAGTATACCAAAGAATACTGAACTTAAACACTTAAACAATTTAGTAGTAAACCGGTATAACAGTTTTACTAACAAATCGGTTAACACAAATGCAAACCAGACAACAAAAAAGGCATTCACCCATAGAAGCACAATCACCATAACACAAGAGATTTTGACGTGGAAAACCAAATGGGAAAAACCACGGTGAGATGAAACTTACAAGTAACTATCTACAAAATAGTAACCAGACCAGTTAAGGTCAAACCAGTTAAGGTCATACAATGTTCTTCACCATAACAGATCCTGTTAGGAATCTCAATCTCTGTTAGGAGATAAGTCTGATTAAAGACTACCTTGTGAGAGGATTTTAGATCCATAGATGTGAACCACCTTGTTAGAGGATTTGCAAAGGCTTTTCTGGGCTTACTCGGTTAAGGGTTTCAGACTTGTCAAAGATATGAGTAATCAACAAGTGAATGATCTAGCAAATAGCATAGTTTTCTTGGTTAGATCCATGATAGCTCATTGCTAATGCATTTCAGCATTACTTAATTCTTCAATAAATCCACACTCTATTATAGCACACAAACTCGATCTTCTCTTCTAAGATCGCACATACAAAAACTCATCAACCACGAAAAACCCTAACAACTACATCTCCTAAAACCCTAGACATGATGTCCTTAATAAGGAATCTAATTTCATGTCGGTCCAATAGGATTACATTGCAAGTTCCTAAGTTCATTGCATCTAGACGCATTTGATAACATGACACAAAATCACCGTCAAAGTGTCGGTGGATGGTAAATCATCACAAAAATACCGGTTGGTAACTCATCATAGAGTATTACCGGTTCATACAACTTTACCAATTACCGGTTGGTAACTCATCACAGAGTAACACCAGTTCAAACATTAAACTGATTACCGGTTGTCAAAAAATGAAGACTGGTAAAATGATAACTGCTGCTTTAGTTTCTTTGCTCCGCTTGAGATCCTCGAACCACTTGAGGTCTTCATACTACTTGAGATCGGTAAACACTTTCTGCAAAACACCGATAGCCTAAAGACTATAATACATAATACTGGTTTGGAACAAATACCGGTTGAGCATAACTCATACATAAAAAGTGATCTCTAAGAAAGTGTGTGTCCATCAATGACAATCACAACATAAACATAAAAAATGCCAACATAGTTGGTACATGCCTGTGACATAAGCTCCTCATTAAAGGGATCTTCATCTCCTTGGTGTGGTAGTAGAAAAAGAGAGATGGCGAGGAGTTTGAGCTTCAAATTATTTAGAAGTGCACTTTCAATTTCCTCCTCCATCAAAAGATGCAACGATGAGGAAGAAGACCTCCTATGGGCTGCCATCTAGAGTTTGGGAATGTGAAGTCCAAATTGATCTCATCTAGATGTGGTTAGTCATCATAGATTGTCATCTAGAAGTATTTAGTCATCATGGATTCTCATCTAGTAATTTTTGAGACTTACTATAAATAGAAAGTTTTGTTAGGAGACTTACTGTAATTAGTAATTTTGACATGTGTTATACATCTAGTGTGAGTCATACTTACTAAATTTAGTAAGTTGTCTTCTATTCGGACTCTACAACTTGGTTGTTATATGCTATTCAAAGTCATGTTTTCATGTATTTTTTGATATTTTTGTAAATTTAAAACTTCTTGAGAATTAATTTACGAAAGATATTTGCCTGTGGCTTTTTACTAGTATAATTTTACCTCATTTTTCCACATAAATTCATGTGATGCGATTTTGTTCTTCTCTGTAATTTTTGGACTTCTAATTTTTCTTACAATTGGTATCAGAGTGAGGTTATTTGTGTAGCAGTTATTTATTTTGAGAGGTGAGAAATGGAAAGAACTACTATTACTAGGTTTGAGGTGCAGAAGTTTGATGGTTCCAATTTTGCTCTATGGAAGCTAAAGATTTAAGCCTTGTTTGTGAAGGATGGATGTGTGATAGCTCTTAAAGTGGTAGCATCAAAACCTACTTCCATGATCCTTGTAGAATGGAATGAAAGGGATAGTACAACTAGAGAAATAATCTAGTTATCTCTAGCAAATTCAGTTATGTTCAATGTTGTAGAGGAGAAAATTGCACACCACTTGTGGAATAAGCTTGTAAAGCTATATGAGATGAAGTCATTGGCAAATAAAAATCTTCTACGAAGGAAGTTATATAATTTGAGGATGTATGACAATTTATTAGTTACAGATCATTTGAACTATTTCAAAACATCGATAAGCAAGTTGGCTTCAGTGGGTGTGAAAATTGATGCAGATAAGGCATCAATATTACTATGCTCCTTTCCAGGTAGTTGGGATCAGTTGGGATCAGTTGGTTATGGATCTCAGTAATTATATATCAAGTGGGAAGTTTGTCTTTGAAGATGTGGTGGCTACTTTAATCTCTAAATATTCAAGGTAGAAGACATCTCAAGGATCTTCTTCAAATGAAGCCCTTGTTGTGAGAGACACAACTCAGGAAAGAGAAAATGCTTAGCATGGACAAACCAAGCCCAAATCCAAGGGGCAGAAAAAGGTAAAGTGTTGGAACTATGGAAAAAATGGGCATGTCAAGAAAGATTGCAGGTTTCCAAAAGAAACCTAAGAGGATCCTAGTACACTAGCATCTGAAGAAAATACTGCTGAATTTCAAACACATTGGAAGATGGAGAGGTATTAACCACTGATCTGAGAGGCTCTTTACTTCAAGTTGGATTCTTGATTCTGGTGCCTCCTTTCATAAGTCTCCTCACATAGACTATTTTTCTTCATACTAATCTTGTGATGGAGGTATGGTTTACATGGAAAATGACAACCGATGTGAAGCTATTGGTGAAGGAGAGGTAAGAATCAAGATGTTTGATG
Organism: Cryptomeria japonica; assembly: GCF_030272615.1. Classification (NCBI taxonomy): domain Eukaryota; kingdom Viridiplantae; phylum Streptophyta; class Pinopsida; order Cupressales; family Cupressaceae; genus Cryptomeria; species Cryptomeria japonica. The sequence goes on from NC_081413.1 coordinate 664,004,670, forward strand.
GATAAGTTTGAAATATTCAACATGTTAGACATGTACATGGTTTAAACAAAAAATTTCTTTCACTTGGAGTGTTTGATGAACAAGGTTATCGATTCAATGGTGAAAATAGTTGTCTTAAGGTACCAAAATGGAAAAAAGTTGGCAATCTCTATAGATTGGTTGGAAAAACTAACATTGGAGAGGCTATTGTGGTATTTGATGCAAAGATGGACTCATTATCAACCTAGCATCAAAGGCTAGGCCATATGAGTGAATGAGGTCTCAAGGTACTGCTAGATAGAAATCTTCTCCCAGGTGCAAAATCTAAATATTTAAGTTTTTGTTAATATTGTCTGTCTAGAAAATAGTTTAGATTGAGTTTTTCTAGAAGTACTACTAGAAGCAAAGATGTATTAGATTTAATTCATGCAAATACTTGGGAATATTTTGTAACATCTATTGGAGATTCATCATATTTTGTTTCATTTATAGATGATTATTCTTGTGAGGTGTGGATTTATCTTCTCAAGAAGAAATCTAAAGTGTTTTCTTGTTTCAAGAGGTCTAGGGCTTTGGTATAGAATCGAAAAGGTAAGACAATAAAATGTCCAAGAATTGATAATGGAGGTGAGTTTTATTTAGCAGAATTTAACTAGTTTTATAGTGAGCATGGAATTGCAAGGCAATTGACAGTTGCGCGGACAACACAACCAAATCGTGTTGTTGAATAGATGAACTGTACATTTATAAAGTGAGCCAAATGTAAGTTGAGCACTGCTAATTTGGAGGAAAAATATTGGGGTGAGGCTATAAATATAACTTGTTTCTTGATCAATAGATCTCCCACTACTGCTCTTGATAGAAAAATTCCAAAGGAAATATGGAAAGGTAAACTAGTTGATTATTCATTTCTCCATTTTTTGGTTCTAATACTTATTTACATATTCTAAAAAGAATAGAAATAAGCTGGACAAGAAGTCCACAAAATGTATTTTTCTTGGCTCTATAGAAGGTACAAAGGGGTACAACTTGTGGGATACTGCTTCCTGCAACATTATAATTAGCTAAGATATTTTTTTAATGAAAAATCAATACAAAGAAGTGAAGAACAAAAAGGTACATAAGTTATTCTAGTAGAGGTGGAAAAATGAGATGATCATCTAGATGTGCTTGATGAAGAGCAACTAGATGAAGATCCAATAGATGAAGATATACCAGAATAGTTAAACAACCAGTTGAGCCACAGGGTCAATTATCACCTATTTTAAGGAGATCTAGTACGGTAATCAAACTACCTGTAAGGTACTCTCTTACTTGTAATTCTTCTTTTGCATTACTAACTAATGCTAGTGAACCTAGTTCATATAAGGAGGCTTGTGAAGTTGAATGTGCAAGCAAATGGAGAGTTGCTATGGAAGAGGAGATGGAAGATTTTCATACGAACAAGACATGGGAGCTTGTGCAATTTCCTAAGGGGAGAAAAGCTATTGGAAACAAGTGGGTCTTCAAATTGAAGGATATAACTTATAATTTCAAGGAGAAATTTAAAGCCCGGTTGGTGGCCAAGGGGTATGCACAAAAAACTAGTATTGATTTTGATTAAATTTTTGGTTTTAGCTCTTGTTACTAGTCTTGATTTGGAGTTAGAATAGTTAAATGATAAAACAACCTTCCTACATGGTGATCTCTCTGAGGAGATTTATATGCAGCAGCCAGAAAGAAGGTTTTGAGGAAAAAGGCAAAGAGAATCTTGTTTACAAGTTGAGATAATCACTGTATGGTTTGAAATAGGCACCAAGGTGTTGGTACAAATAGTTTTCTTCCTTCATCATGAGTTTAGTTTTTAGTAGATATTAGGTTGATCATTGTGCCTATGGTCAAAGGTATGATGATGGCAATTTTATTATTCTACTACTATATGTTGATGATATGTTGGTAGCAAGTCCCAACATGTATAAAATAATCCATTTGAAAATTCAACTTCATAGGGAGTTTGAGATGAAGGAATTAGGTAGTGGCACAAATCAGATTCTTGGAATGGGGATATGCAGCTCAATAAATTTAATAGGAAATTATGGTTGTCACATAAAACTTATGTGGAGAAGGTTCTGTAGTGCTTCAATATGCAGAATGCACAAATAGTTAGTACTCCATTTCTTGTTCATATTAAATTGTCTTTAGAACAATATCCTAGCACAAAAGCAGAGAAGACACAAATGTCTCATGTACTGTACTCATCAATAGTTGGTAGTCTTGTGTTCACCATGGTGTGTACCAGACTAGACATTGCACAAGCAGTGGGAGTTGTTAGTAGGTACATGGTGAATCTTGGTATTGATCATTAGATAGTTGTGAAGTGGATTCTCATATACTTGAGAGGCACTTCAGATGCTGCTATGTATTATAGTGGGAATATACTTCAAGTTATTGGGTATGTGGATGCATATTTTGGTGGAGATAGAGATAAGAGAAAGTCTACAATGGGTTATTGTTTCTCTTCAGCTGAAGGTGATGTTAGTTGGGTGTCAAAGTTGAATTACAAGTGAAGCAAGATAACATGGTGTTGCATTGTGATAGTTAAGTGATTTACACATCACTAAACTCAGTATATCATTCTAGAACAAAGCATATTGATATTCAATATCACTTTGTTCATGAAGTGGTCGAAGAAGGACATATCTCTTTGCCCAAGATTCACATTGATGTAAGCCCTGTAGATATTATGATGAAACATAACGGTAGAGAGAAGTTCATTTGGTGCAAAACTTCTCTTGGTCTATAGATTATGTGATGATAGGAAACATTGGCAATGATCTTTCAATCAAGGAATTGTTCATGATTTTGAAATTTGACTCCAAGTGGGAGAATATTGGAATGCGAAGTCCAAATTGATCTCATCTAGATGTGGTTAGTCATCATAGATTTTCATCTAGATGTGGTTAGTTATCATGGATTCTCATCTAGTAATTTTTGAGACAGTATAAATATATAAAGTTTTTTTAGGAGACTTACTATAAATAGTAATTTTAACATGTATCATAAATGTATTTGTGTGTGTCATACTTGCTAAATTTAGTAAGTTGTCTTCTATTTAGAGTCTACAACTCGGTTGTTATATACTACTCAAAGTCACATTTTCATGTAATTTTTGAGATTGTTGTAATTATGAAAACTATTAAGAATTAATATATGAAAGATATTTTCTCGTGGTTTTTTACAGTATAATTTTATAAATTTTTTTCATATAAAACAATGTGTTATGCGATTTTATTCCTCTATAACTTTTTGCACTTGTAATTTTTCTTACATAGAGAAGCTCCCCACCTATGACTGCTTGACAACGTCCATTCTCCAAGATACCTTTGACTCCGAATAGATAGAAGTTGCAGATTGGGATAACCAAGTCTTTCTTAGAAAGCTTCACGAGATGCTCGATTGGTTAGATGTTTTTATAAGACACTTTATGCTTATTTTTATCCATCTGCTATTTGTTCATTTTCTAAGTTTTATTTTTGGTATTCAAAGTTGGGTTCATCTTACCTAAAATTGAAATGTGTTTTAAGGAGCTCACTTATTTTGCTATTATCTACATGGGAAAACGGGCTTTGCCAACCCTAATTAATTGGAGAATTAATAAGTTAGAGGTAGGATGATTTTTTCTTCTCCAAGTCAAGATTCTTATTTTCCACTTGCATTTTCTAAAACATAATGTAATAGGGAAGGCCTTGTATAGTTTCCGATATGAAATTTTTGCTATTCATTTTAGGATTAGGTTTTTGTCTTGGTTTTTGAGTTGTTTCAACATTTTAGGGTTAGATTTTTATCTTGATTTTTGAATCATCTCTATTATTCAATTATCAATTCTCTTCTCTTCCCTTACTTATTGTAATTATGAATCTTAAAGTATAATCCAAAACTTTAACAAAAAAAAATACTCACATAATCTAATTTCTTATCTAATGAGCATGCTGTCATTGAAATAGGATGTTTTGGGATCACTTGGGCTCTATAAAACCAAGAAGAAAACATTGAGGA